>NC_059116.1:67790626-68123959 GCF_020740685.1 Jaculus jaculus | reverse complement strand
GTAGGTTTTCAATATCAGGGATGTATTCCCTCCCATGGAGTGGGCCTCCAGTCAAATTAGAGAACGGTTGGTTTCCTCCATAACAGATGTGCCAGTTGCACCTATTGGCTCATTTGGCCTGGCTGGCCAAATTTAAGGCTGGCAGTGTCCACTGTTACTTATCTCCACTGGTGATTTCTCTCTCTCCCATTGAACTGCATGCAACATAGTTTTTTCCAGCTTTCTGTCAGCTGGTCTACAAGGAGGAGGTTTTCAGCTCAGTTCCAGCAGGTATCCCATCCCTGGTACTGAAATTTTTTTAGTAACAATCTATGGCTCCTGTGTGTTCTATTGTCCAAAAAAGTAGGTTTCCATATATGACTTATCTATATCCTCTTAGATTTTTGATTAGCCCTCCCTCTACCTTTCCTTTACTCAATCTCTTCCCCTGACGTCACTTAGGCCTCTTCACCCCCATTAATCTGTTCTCATTTTTTAAATGGCATGTTAGAGAAGGAGTGATTAACTTTTGTTGGCTTTTAATGGCAGAATGAATGTTAGTGGAAGGCAGACTACCTGTTGATTCTGCCATAAGGTAAATATCATGAGAATATAGAAAATGACAGTGCCATTCTATGTCTATTGATATTATGGAGTTAGGCATCTTAAGTTTATAGTCTTAGCCTGATTTCTATACTTGGACATTTTGGGGTCTTAGTTTCTTTGTTTTTTTGACAAAAAATGGAGATTATACCATAGCTATGATTATAAGAGCTCATAACATTGCTTTGAGGGTTAAATGAGATAACATTTTGGGGTGTTTAGGCTACTGCATAGTATTAAATAATGATTAATAAGTGTTTGCTGAATTTGAATTAGCCTTGTGTTTCTGGATGCCTATAGTGAAACCTGATTCTCATATTAATTATAAGTAATGTGTATGCATAAAGTGATACCACTTAAAGTCATGGTCAATTGCTACTCTTCTCTCCAAAGATTCATTCATTGTACTGATGATTCTCCAGATCCTTGTATAGAATATGAGGTAAGCAGTTTTTGTTCCCTTAATGATATTGAAAATCTTAATTTTACATTTTGAATGTTGCTATATCTTCTTAAATGAGTTTTTTGGATTAATTTCTCTGGGAACATAGAACCACTATATTTTTTAATTTAAGAAATTTATCATGCACATGAAGGAATATTGTTTACAGAATACAGGATAGGTGCACACACACACATAGAAAAAAATGCACGTTTTGAATAAAACACACACTTTTGTATTCCTCTCCCAACCTAATTTACCAAGGGTAGTAATTCTTTTCCTTACTGCTATGACAAAACTCCTGACAGAAACAGCTTAAGGAAGGGCTTAATTTGGTCACAGTTTTAGAGAGATCTCAGTCCATCCTTGCATGAGGGGGAGGCAGAGTGTCAGAAGCAGCAGCTCTGACCACCGTGCTGGGAGTGCCCACAGCTCAGGACAGGTGAACCTTTCAATCTGTAGCGGTCTGTTTCTGCTGGCCAGGCCCCTCTCCTAGGGGCTGCATGGCCTTCAGAATAGCTCTGCAAGTTGGGACTCAAACATTGGAAATGCACTTGTGGGAGACATTCCAGATTCAGACCATAACACCAGGGAAAAATAATCATAACTGTTTTACTCATCTTGCAAATACGTTACAGAAGTCAGAATGAAAGGATAGTAAAGCAACTCTAGTAGAATCTTCAATAATTTTAAACAGCGCTAACTGCAGTTAACCCAGCTTTGAAAGTACACACACAGCACCCCTGATATGGGCAATGCTCTTGACTATAGCTAATTTTTAACTATTGTGATTGCATTTGGAAGGTTCCTGCCCTTTCAAATGCTTGTTATTTGTTGCAACTTATGTTTAAGCTACCTCTGGTAGGATGTCATTTACAGTCACTCCTGGTTTTTGTTTTACATTGCCAAAACACAATACTTCTGACAATTTTGTTGAAGGATGGTTGTCTTTGCTTAATAATTATAAAGTATTTTCATATTTGGCTTTATAATACCAATTAGAATCAATACCATGATTTTTGTTTGTTTGTTTTTCAAGGTAGGGTGTCACTCTAGCGCAGGCTGACCTAGAATTCACTAGTCTCATGGTGGCCTTGAACTCAAGGCAATCCTCCTACCTCTGCCTCCCAAGTGCTGGGACTAAAGGCGTGTGCCACCATACCCAGCTCAATGCCATGATTTTTGAAGTTACTTTCATTGCTTGTAGACAATTTTGTAAACACATATACTTTCAATTATTTTTTGTCTAAAAATTGGGGATGTAGTTCAATAGTAGAGTGCTTGTCTGTTATGAATGAGGTCCTGCGTTCTAGCTCCAGCACCACAAAGATAAAAATACTGTGCACTAACTCACTGAATTGAATCTTTTTAAAAATACTATTTATTTATTTACTTATTTGTAAGCAGAGAGAGAAAGAGAATATGAATGGGTATGACAGGGTCTCTTACCGCTGCAGATGAACTCCAGACACATGCACCACTTTGTACTTCTGGTTTTACGTGGGTACTTGGGAATTGAACCCTGGCTGTCAGGCTTTGCAAGCAAATGCCTTTAGCCTCTGAGTCATCTTTCCAGTCCTGAATTGAATAATTTTTATTGTGTTGAATGCATATGCTAGAATATCTTCTGATTATATAGTATATATTAATTTATAATAAACTAGGCCACCAAATAATTCATAGGTGTAAGAGCACTTGTACTTGAGATCTTTACATAGCATTTGTTAGTGGAGTTCTTTTGTTTTGTTTTCACTGATCACCATAGTTTGCATATGTTCCCAGGTTATTACACAGGCTTTTATAACATTTATATATGTAGATAATTAATCCATATCTGCTATCATAACAAACAAACTTCTACCTATGAAACTTGCTATGTCTTGTGACTTGAGCTAGAAACACAAAATGTCAAAGAATGCTTCTTTGTTAATATTTAATTTTTATTTATTTATGAGAGAGAAAGAAAGAATATGGGTGTATCAGGTCCTCCAGCCACTGCAAACGAACTCTAGACACATGTGCCACTTTGTGCATCTGGCTTACTTGGGTCCTGGAGAATCACACCTGGGCCCTTAGGCTTTGTAGGCAAACGCCTTAGCCACTAAGCCATCACTTCACCCCGCCTTTTGTGCCTTTAAAGTCAACTGTCACGTGGTACTTATTACTGTTGGTGTGCCAAAACACTAAGGCACAGTTACTACAGGGCTGGGAAGACAGCTCACTGGTCAAAGGCTCTTGCTTGCAAAGCCTTTACATATGGCTTCAGTTCCCAAGTCAACCACATAATCCACATGCAGAAAGTGCACAAGTGTCTGGTGGTGTTCACAGCAGCAGAAGGCTCTGGCATGTTCGTATGCACATGTGTGAAAATAAACAAACACAAACTATTATAGTTGAGGCTGAGGGATTAGCTCAGTTGGTAAATTGCTTGAGTTCCAACCATGAAGACCTGAGTTCAACCCCCTCAGTACCCACATAAGGGTCTGGTGTGGTAGCTCATGTTTGTAATCCCAGAGTTGGGGAAGTAGAGACCCATAGATCCCTGGAGCTCACTGGCCAGCCACTGTAGCCTAATTGGTGAACTCCAGGCCAGTGAGAGACTCTGTCTCAAAAAGAGGTAGATGGCATACTTGAAGCTGTCCTTTGGCCTCCACATGCACATGTAAACAGGTATCGGCACAGGGCGCAGTGGTCCATACCTGACATCCCAGCAACTCGGGAGAGTGATGCAGCAGGATTGCTTGAATCCAGCAGTTCTGGACTGACCATCGGGTGTCTTCATTAAGATCAGCACTAATGTGGTGCCATCCCAGGAGCGAAGAGCTACCAGGCTGCCTAAGGCAGGGTCAGGTCAGAAACAGAGCACTCACTCACTAGTAACACACGTGCACACTCTACACAACTCACCAAACAAAATTTACACATTTCTAGTCATATTATACACATGTGCACACACCCTAGCATTAGCTTTTAATAGATAAGCCTGTGCAATAGTTTAGGTTAAGGTTCTTCTTCTAATTATGAGGTTCATTTTAAAAGTAAGGTATAAACTTTCCAAGAGCTTGCTCACAATATCAAAAATAATAAAAACATATGATACATAATAATAATAAGTGAAATTGGTACATTTAAATTTTTAAAAATATGTTTATTTATTTACTTCCAAGCACAGAGAAATAGAAGAGAGACAGAAAGAATGGGCACACCAGGGCCTTCAGTCACTATAAACAAACTCCAGAAACATGCACCACTTTGTGCGTCTGGGTACTAGGAAATCAAACTCAGGTTGTTAGGCTCTGCAGACAAGTGCCTTAACTGTTGAGCCATTGCCCCAGGCCCATTTTTAATGTTTTTTTAAATGGGATGAATAGGAAGAGAGCCATCATAAATAGTTTATATACCGTTTTACAGCTTTTTAAAATTACTCTGCTCTCAGTGGAACCCAGGGCCTTAACCCTGACATTGCTTAACTGTTGATGTTCTTAAGGTGCATACAGATTACAGAGCAGCTTATCGCACAGTGATGGTCAGATTTGACCTAGTCATGTTTGTTCTGTGTACTATGTCAAGTCTCTTAAAATGATAAATAAGTGACAAAGATGTCCCTTCTGCCCCCAGTGCTGGGTACCAAACCCAAGGCCTTGTCCTTGGTAGGCAAGTGCTCTGCCACTGAGCTACATCTAAATCCTAAACTTTGTCAGGGCTGCATTTTGTCCTAAAGAATTGTAGAACAGTTTCTGTTTCTTGTTGGAATAGGTCAGCGCTCTATTCCTACATCTCACGTCAATCATTTTTTATGAGGCCTCTTAAAAAAATTTTAAAAAACAAGGGCTGGAGGGATAGCTTGGTGGTTAAAGCATTTGCCTACAAAGCCAAAGGACTCTGGTTTGATTCCTCAGGACCCAGGTAAGCTAGAGGCACAAGGGGGCACATGCATCTGGAGTTGTTTGCCTTGGCTGAAGGCCTTGGTGCACCTATTCTCTCTCTGTCTCTTTCTCTCCCTCAAATAAATAAATTACAAATATGTTTTTCAAAAACACATTATTGGCTGGAGGGATGACTTAGTGGTTAAGGCACTTGCTGCAAAGCCTAAGAACCCAGGTTCTATTTCCCAGGACCCACTTAAAGCCAAATGTACAAGGTGGTGTGTATGTCTAGAGTTTATTTGCTGAGGCTAGAGGCCCTGGTGCACCCATTCTCTATATATCTGCCTCTTTTCTTTCTCTCTCTCTAAAATAAATTTTAAAAAAAAGTTTTAAGCAACACAGTCTTGGCAGAAATGGCCTCTTAGACTCCTTACATGCCCGTGTTAGACCCACTCCTTTGTCTACAGCTTGTTCTTAGAAAATGGTGCGAATTAATTCCTGGGGCCGAATTCCGATGTTTCGTCAAGGAAAGCAAGCTTATTGGTGAGTTCTTGTCATCTTTGAAAATTATCTTTAACTTGTTTTAAAATGTATTCCTGAGAGTCAAACCCAGCTTCTTGTGCTTACCAGGTAAGTGCTCAACCATGGAGCTGCATCCCAGTCCAAAAACAGTCTTTAAAAGAAGACAGCTGTGCAGTTGTAAATGTCAAGATTTCCTTCCTTCCTTCCTTGTTTTGTTTTGTTTTCCTGATTTGGTTTTTTGACATCGGGTCTCCCTCTAGCCTCACTGTTTAGTCTCACAGCCTTGAACTCACAACAATCTTCTACCTCTGCCTCCCAGGTGCTGGAATTAAAGGTGTGTGCCTCCATGCCTGACTTATCCTTTTTTTTTTTTAATGGCTGAAATTGCAACCCTTATGTTAAATATGTTAATGTTGTCATTAGTGAATATATATGTGTGTGTGTGTACATAATATATGTATATATATGGTATCACTAAACCATATTGCACTCTAAATATATGTGTAGTTATCATGTGTCAGTGAAAAAAATAAAGGAAAGTAAAGAAAGATAAGGTCTTGGGCAGAAGTTCGTTTCTAGGAAATGATAGAATCAGCTTTGTTTTACATGCCCTTCTACCAGTTGGTATGGACTCTCTGGAACACTCGGGTCACTAAGGATCTTGAACTCACATTCAGTTTCCACAGAGAAAAATGATACTGTCAATTATTTGTGCCTGTGTAGGTTCCAGAGATGAAGATGATGGTTGTTACCATTCCCAACTCATAGTAAATGTAATATCACTTGTGTTCTGTTTGAAACTTTTATATTGTTAGCAATGAAGTATCCATTGTAAATATGAAAAGACAATTTCAGCCTATATTTCTTTGAGGGGCCACTATTTATTATTATAGCACTTTTGACATGTGAGAAAATAAGTAAATTAAAAGTCATCTATTTTAGCTGCTATTTATTTAAATTAAATATTGAGGACAATTTGTTCTTTTTGTGCATACACAATAAATTTTGTCTTAAAATTTACTGTCAACCAAGAGAAGTATAATGTGAATAGAATCAAATTACTACTGCTCATTGAATGTGATGTTGACATTTTTTACCATAACTAAAAGAAATTGAGGCACTCACATGTATCATACTGTGAGATATTCTTGGACAAACCACAGCCCGTGCACGTCTGTGCTGAAGGAGAGAGCCGTATGACGTGTTCAAGGAAGCAGAAGCCTGCTCTACAGGGAGACTTTCCCTCCCTCCTTGCGCACACTGAGGAGGCCATACAGCACTTCCTTGAGTGTATTTGGAATAATACCATCAAGTTACTTTGAAGAGAGGAGTGTTTAATTGTCCATGGTTTGAGAGCTCAGGCTGTGGTGACGAAGCAGCTTGGATCAATAAGAAGAGTAGATGACTGTGTGAAATGCATGAATACCACAGACATACGGTGGGGAATATTTTAAAGTTTATGCGCCCAAGTGGAAGAGGATGCCAATTTGTAGAGACTTTCTCAAAAAGAAAAAAAGAAAGCACTAGCAGTTGAATATATATGCAGGTTTAAAATGGTTACTTTTTACATAACAGGCCTTTGTGTGGTTAAATTATTTCCATTGTGCTTGGTAAAAATAAGTACTTTCGAGGTTAAGAATGCGTGACAGCATAGGACATTAGGATTCACATATCCACATAATTGTCACAACTGGGTACTTTGTAATGCAGTATTCACTTGCTTAGTCTTTTAACCTACTTTAGTGGTTGTCTCAAAAGTAGTTTAAATTACATGTTGGCATGTTTAAAGAGGATTGTATAATAATAGCATGTAAAATATCTTCTTGTCAGGTATTTCTCAAAGGGACTACACGCAATATTATGATCACATTTCTAAACAAAAGGAAGAAATTTGCAGATGCATACAAGACTTCTTCAAGAAGCACATTCAATATAAATTCTTAGATGAGGACTGTGAGTATTTTCTGCTGATGCAGTAAAAGGAAGTAAAGTACATGGTACCAAGGTGTATTGTTTAAAGCTCAGCTCAAAGTACAGTGTTGTAAACACTGTGTGTATTGGTAGTTGGTATTGCTAATGACTTATGCGTTAGTTTCATGTTATTTAATTGGACACTATGTTTTAATGTCTAGACTGTCCTCTTTCTTGTCCTTGTGGAAGTGTGTGTTTCTTGGGGTTATTCTTTGGACAGCAGAGAACCTCTCCTTTTTGGCTTCTGCTTGTTTGATCAAAGACAGAACCAGCTACGAAGTAAACATTTATAGATTGTTTTTAGGAATAGAAAGTATACTGTGAATTTCAAGCAGCTTAAAATGATGGCTATGATTTATGTTTTTTCTGCCTGCCAACACTGGATTCTGTGGCAGATTCAGCTTAAAAAAAGACGAATCTTACCAGTAGCCTAATCAGGTTTTGTGCATTCTTCTGACAAATTTTGCTCAGTTCACTCCCCACATAAGTGACGGCCACTCCTTTCATTAGTCCTTCCCTCAGCGACAGCACCATTCTTGCTGTGTACCCAGTTCAAAGTAGCAAACTGCTTGAGGTAATGTTGGTGTCTGGTTTGAGTTTTTTAAAAACATTTTTTATTTATTTGAAAGAATAGAAAGGGGGAGAGAGAGAGAGAGAGAGAGAGAGGGAGGGAGAGAGGGAGGGAGGGAGGGAGGGAGAGAGAGAGAGAGAGAGGGAGGGAGGGGCCAGGGCCTCTTGCGACTGCAAATAAACTCCAGATGCCTGTGCCACGTTTAGTATCTGGCTTTACATGAATACTGGGGAATCAAATGCGGGCCATCAGGCTTTTACAAGCAAGCGATTTAACTGCTGAGTCATCTCTCCAGCCCTCTTTTTTTTAAATTTATTTTTATGTATTTATTTATTTATTTTTATTTATTTGAGAGCAACAGACAGAGAAAGAGGCAGAGAGAGAGAGAGAGAGAATGGACGCGCCAGGGCCTCTAGCCACTGCAAACGAACTCCAGACACGTGCGCCCCCTTGTGCATCTGGCTAACATGGGTCCTGGGGAATCAAGCCTTGAACTGGGGTCCTTAGGCTTCATAGGCAAGCACTTGACCACTAAGCCATCTCTCCAGCCTATCGTTTGAGGTGTTTTTTTGGGGGAGGGTTTGTTTTTCAAGGTAGGGTTTCACTCTAGTCCAGGCTGACCTGGGATTCACTATGTAGTCTCAGGCTGGCCTTGAACTCATGGCAATCCTTCTACTTCTGCCTCCCAAGTGCTGAGTTTAAAGGTGTGTGCCACCACGCCCTGCTCATTTAAGTTTTTAACTATATCTGAGGATAAAGAGGAAGGAAGCAAAGTTACACAAGTAAAATAATGCAGAAACCCTTTATATTTGTTTTATTTTTGGGGGGGTAGCGTCTTGCTCCAGCCCAGGCTGACCTGGAATTCACTGTGTAGTTTCAGGGTGGACTGTAACTCATGGAGATCCTCCTCCTACGTCTACCTCCCAAGTGTTGGGATTAAAGGTGGGCACCACCATGCTCGGCTGGATTTGTTTTCATTCATTAGCTTAAGTTTTCAGTTTTTGAAGGGCTGGCCTAGAACTCACTGTGTAGCTCAGGCTAGCCTCAGTGTGCAGCCGTCCTCCTGCCTTGGCCTTCTGAGTCCTGGGATTACAGCATGACCTACCTCAAGTGTTCCTGGTTGGGTCTGGGGATTTAGAAGCAGTAACTTTTGAGGCTAATTATATTCTACTGTGTTTAGTAATAAAATACACTGAAATTTTCAAACAGATACTTAGATTAAAAAAACACACTAGTGCATCAGTAACTGATTGTTTTCTTCTTTGCAGTTGTATTTGACATATACAGAGACAGTAGGGTAAGTAAGCAGTGTAGTTGATAAGTCTTAAACCAGGGGTGCGCTTATAGTCAAACATGGTAGAAAACCATGTATGTGAAGAGTCCACTGCTCAAAAGTGGGCTTAACCACATTTGCAAAGTGGTGCATGCATCTGGAGTTCCTTTGCAGCGGATGGAGGCCCTGGTGCACCCATTCTCTCTCTCTGTCTCCTATCTTTTTCTGCTTGCAAATAAGTAAATTTAAAAAAATTTAATGTGCTTAAGAATCTACCTTAAAAGTGTGTGTAATGGATTGGAGAGATGACTCAGTGATGTAGGCTTTTGGTTGCAAAGCTTGATGGCCTGGGTTGGATTCTTCACTAAAAGCCCAATGCAGAAAGTGGCAAATGTGTCTGGAGTTTGTTTGCAGTGGCATGAGGCCCCTGTGTGGCCATTCTTTCTTTCTCTACCTCTTTTCTCTTTCTCTTTTAAGTAAGTAAATGAAAAAATATATTTCTTAAGTGTGCTTGACATAAGGAAGCTGAATGTCTTTTTTTGAGGCAGGGTCTCAAGAAAACCACAGCTGCAGGTCTTAACGGTTTTAAATCATTATGTGTCACAGCTGTAATTAATTGAACAGGTGGGTAAGCGGCCACCTTAAGTCCTACTTCACACTTCGCCAGAGTTCTGGGCCTCTTAAAATATTTCAGTATGCCACTGAATTAGCTAGAAATCCATCATTTGACATGTAGCTATTTTTTTTTTTCAGTCAACTAAAAGTTTCTTAGCAGGTTCTGAATCATTTTGTCTTTAGACCAAAGATGGGGATTTGTTTACATTCATTTTTGGTGTCTTTTGTTTGCTTATTTGTTTGAGGCAGGGTCTCACTCTAGTTTAGGATGACCTGGAACTCACTCTGTAGCCCAGGCTAGCTTCTCAGTGAACTCATGACAATCCTCCTACCTCAGCTTATTGTTTAAATTTTTTCTTGACTGTTTGCATATTTTTAATTTAAATTTAGTTTTTTAAAAATATCTTTACTGGGGGCTGAAGAAGTAGCTTAGCAGTTAAGTCATTTGTCTGCAAAGCCAAAGGACCCAGGTTCCATTCCCTAGGACCCATGTAAGCCAGATACACAAAGGGCACATACTTCTGGAGTTTGTTTGCAGTGGCTTAGAGACCCTGGCGTGCCCACTCTCTCTGTGTCTCTCTGCTATCTGTCTCTGATTGCAAATAAATAAAATTAAAAAATATTTATTAGTGCATGTGTGTGTGTATGTATATACCTAGGGTCTCTTGACCCTGCAAATGAACTGATATTTGCTGTTCTTTGTGTCTGGCTTTATGTGAGTGCCGGGGAATCAAGCCTAGGCAAGCAGGCTTGGCACTGAACCACCTTTAACTGCTGAGCCATCTCCTCAGCCCTTAAAGTTAGTTTTTAACTGATACATAAAGACATAAAAGTTATAGATTTTTGCAATGTTTCAATACATACATATTAGTGTGTGTGTGTGTGTGTGTGTGTGTGTGTGTGTGTGTGTGTGTGTAATGTTCAATTCAGGGTAAGCATATCTATCTCCTCAAAATTTATCATTTCTTGGTGGTGCAAACACCCACATTTCTTTCTTTTAGTTCACTGGTGTGTATAGTGGGTTTTCATTATCTATAGTCTCCCTGCTCTGCAGTAGCACCTCAGAATTTCTTATTCCTGTCTGTTCACGCAGTACTCACTGATCAGCTTTTACCACGTCTCCCTCCCCACCTTCTCTCCAGCCTCTGCTAGCTATCATTCCACTCTTGGCTTCTTGGACATCAGTGTGCTTTGGTTTCCCATGACAGATCAGTGGTACTTGTCCTGTGCCACTTACATAAGGATCTCCAGTTCATCCGTATTGCCACAAAGGACTGGTTTTCATTATTTTTGTTGCTGAATAATATTCCATTGTTTATGTACATCCCATTTTCCATATCCAGTCATCAGTTGATTGACATGTAGGTCTTTTGCATTTCCAGACTATTATGAATAATGCTGCAGTAGAGATGTCTCCTTCCCATCCTGACTTTACTTCCTATGGGTGTCTATCCAGGAGTGGGATTGTTCTAGTGGACAGTGGTCTTCTTTTTACTTTTGGGAGGAACCTCCATACTGTTTTTCTTGTGGCCGGACTAGCTTATTTACATTCCTACTAACAGTGTATAAGGGATCCTTTTTTCTTCTTGTTCCTGATAGCATGTTATCTTTTTTCTTAAAATTTTTTTTTTGTGTGTGTGTGTATGTGTGCCCGCTACAGTAAGGTTATAAATACCTTCACAAGGGGAGAGCAAGTCCTCCTGGTTGCCGTTCATCACTCCTGAGCCCGACCCCCACTCCCACACAGGCTCGTTACCCCTCCTGCCCTCCACATGACAGGAGCTCTTTGTACTTTCTTTTCTTTCCTCTCTCACTGTTTTTATGTTTCTTCCAGGCCCACCATGTGGGCTCTCAGACCACGTGGGTGTATCCATTTTCCTTCTCTTGGTTTTATACTTCCCTACATAAATATAGTAATTTAATAATTATCCTTCTGAGCTTGGTTTGCCAAATTCTTTGGTTAAATGCAAGCATGAACCTAGTGTTTGGGGTACAAGGACTCTCTTCCAGAACCCCTAACTCCCCGTTTCAAAGGCCATGAGAGAATGACCGCACACAGACTGTTGTCTTATACATGCATTTTTCACAGGGTTTTTATTCTCATATATTCCAATATCTCAATCATATAATACTGTGGGATATATATTATCTGCCTACAGTGTACACATACCAAAACTAAAGCAGGTAAAAATGCCAGGACTCGCCATATGTCTCAGTATGTCCCTGGCAAGGGGCCTGGTCCACGTACAACTGAGGAGGACGATTAGGGAGATGTAGCTATTGAACCTGGTGAAAGAGTTGAGAAGTGTCTTCAAATGAAGTTGGATGTGCACATAGATAATGACTGCTGTGAACTTTCCAAACTGAAAGTAGTTATATATTTTTTTCATTTATTTGCATGTGTGTGTGTATTGTATGTGTGTATGAATGGGTGCACCTCATCTCTTGCCCCCACAAATAAATGCCAGATGCTTGTGCTGCTTTTTGCATCTGGCTCTATGTGCATGCTGGAGAATTGAACCTGGGCCAGCAGGCTTTGCCAGCAAGTACCTTTAACCACTTAGCTATCTCCCCAGCCCCTAGTTACATTTTTAAAAGTGAGAAACATGCCAGTATAAACATCCTGACAGTTTCTGTTAAGAGATTTAAACCATATTGTAAAACTCATTTGCATTTACTCAGTGATGCCGGTATCAGAGTTTGTTAGACACTTCCTTGAACATATTCCTGGTGGTTCTCCTTGTAGAAAGCTAACTTGGGCATCTGTGTGCTCTTGCGCTGGACTTGGCAGCACTGTGCTGCGTCTGCATTCTTACTGTGGCCAGGCCAGTCGCTTCGTGCCGAGATAGTCCAGCTCCTACTTATGCCGTGGCTCTGCACCACGCAGTAACTCGCAGGTGCTGTACTGGATACATGTTTTCAGGAGCTCCTTCAACAGGGATAACACAGAGCTAGAATTTAGAATGACTATCTTGCTTTTTTTTTTTTTTTAACTGTTCTGGTCCCCGTATGTGTTCTCGGCTGTGGCTTATTAATTTTTAATTTCATTACTTTATGGACTGAATATATGTTTAACTTTGGGTCTTGGTATTATCAAAATTGGCTTTGCAACATGGTCCATTTTATAACTATTATATGTGTTTTTGAAAAAGAAAGTATAATTTGTAACATGTGATATACTCGATAGATGTCTTCCAGAGGAAATGGTGCTTGAGATTTTCTTCAAAATGAAGCACAGTATATAATGGGTAGGCTGAATTAGAGGAAATGGGGTTTTTGCACAATTCGTCTGCTTTTGTATATGGTTAGACTTCTTCACTTCTGTTTCAGTCCAGGGCTTCACACATGTTATGTATGTGCTGTACCACTGAGTTACATTCCCCATGCAAAACTTTCCTTCATTGAAAACAGCAAAAAAAAAAAAAAAAAAAAAAACCACCCTGTTTTTCCTAATATTTGACTATTGCTTTGTTAGATACTGAGCAAGGTATATTAAAAGTTCTTAATCTGGGGGCTGGAAAGATGGCTTAGCGGTTAAGGTGCTTCCTTGTGAAGCCTAAAGACCCATGGTCGACTCTCTAAATCCTATGTAAGCCAGAGGCATGAAGGTGAGGCAAGCGCAAGGTTGCACATGTCCACTAGGTGGCACAAGCATCTGGAGTTCAACTGCAGTGGCCGAGGCCCTGGTACACCAATTCTGTGTGTGTGTGTGTGTGTGTGTGTGTGTGTGTGTGTGTGTGCGCGCGCGCGCGCGCGCGCGTGCGTCTCTGTCTGTCTGTCTCTCTCTCTCTCTCTAAAAAAAAAAAAGTTCCTAATCTGGGTATGGTGGCGCATGCCCTTAATCCCAGCACTTGGGGAGCTGAGGTAGGATTGCCATGAGTTCAAGACCAGCCTGGGATTGCAGAGTGAGTTCCAGGTCAGCCTGGGCTAGAGTGAGACCCTACCTCAAAAAAAAAAAAAAAAAATTTGGACAGTTTTAATGTAATACATTTTGAAGTTGTGTTTTTAGATAATGCTAATTTTTCTGTGTCAGCCTTTCAACAGTGACAAAATACCTGGCATGAACAACATAAAAGAAGAGAAATTTATTTTGATTCAGTTTCATAGATTTCAGTTTTTGGTTACTTAGCTCCATCACCGTGGGCCTTGTAGAGGCCAAGCTTCATGACAGAGGGGCCGAGGGAGCAGAGAGAGCACACTGCCTGCGCGCGGCTGCGGCTGTTCTAGCGAGCTTCCGCCTGCTTCCCCGCGGCCTCTGCACGTCTGCAGTGTGCTGCCTGCCTTCAGGGTGGGTTTTGCATGGCAGTCATGAATGTCCCCTCAGACATTCCCAGAAGTGTGCTTTACTGAATTCCTAGTGCCGCTCAGTCTCATCAAGTTGGCATGCAAGCTTGGCCATAACAGATGGTCTCAGTTTTCTCAGTGAAATCTTATTATTAAGTAGGGGCCATATCTATCCTACATATGTTTTGCATTAAAGTGTATCTTATCTGTGATTAATGGCAGTATTTCAGGCTTGGGTTTATTTATTTATTTTGAGAGTTTATCTTTTTAGTTTTTGCTTAGGTATATATGTAAATATCTTATAAATACAATATTTCTAGATTCTGTTGGGGGTTTTGTTTTGTTTTTAGAGTCATGTCTTGTTATATACCCAAGACTGCCTAGAACTCACTGTAGCCCAAGCTACCCTCAATCTCAATTTTATGGCAATTCTCTTGCCTCTGACTCCCATTTGCTTGTATTACAGGACTGAGCTACCCTAGTTCTTGTTTGTTTGTTTTTCCAGGTAGGGTTTCACTCTGGCCCAGGCTGACCTGGAATTCACTATGTAATCTCAGGGTGGCCTTGAACTCACAGTGATCCTCCTACCTCTGCCTCCGAGTGCTGGGATTAAAGGTGTGCGCCACCACACCCGGCTACTCCTTGTGTTTTTTGTTCAGTTCTTTGGTGTCTTATTTTACATCTAAGTCTTTGATCTCTTTGCATTTATCCACTTGTCTATTTGCTATGCAATTTGGATCCAAATTTATGTTTTTCTAAATTTTTACCCTGTTGTCCTAGCCCCCCGCCCCCCGTAATTTCTGTTATGTCTCGGGTTGCTAATCTTTCCCCCAAGTTCTCTGGACTTTAGTCCCTGTTGTATTTTCAGACTGTCATTCATCTTGTTTTCTTTTAGTCTTTATCCTTCAATTCAATATGTTCATTTTACTTTGAGTTCACTTTTTTTAAAAAAAGTTTTTATTTATATGTTTATTAGAGAGAGAGAAAGAGAGGGGGGAAGAGTCAGAGAGAGAGAGAGAGAGAGAGAGAGAGAAATGGGCACACTAGGGCCTCCAGCCACTGCAAATGAACTCCAGACACATGTGCCACCTTGTGCATCTGGCTTATGTGGGTACTGGGGAATCGAACTTGGGTCCATAGGCTTCGTAGGCAAATGCTTTAACTACTAAGTTATCTCTCTAGCCCTTGAGTTCATTTTTTACTGAGCTTTTATGTGTGAGAATCCCAATTCTTAAATGTTGAATAATTTTTCATTTGCATCTCTCGGGTTCCCCAAAATGAAGTCAGAGAAGAGCACCTCCTTTGGCTCCTACTAAGTCACTATGCTTGAGTTTTTCTCTCTTTCTTTTTTATATGAGAGAAAGAGAGTTGGCACACCAGGGTCTCGAGCTACCGCAGTCTAACTCCAGACACACGTGCCACCTTGTGTGCATGTGTCATCTTGTGCATGTGCGTCACCTAGCATGTCTGGCTTACATGGGTTCTGGGGAGTTGAATTAGGGTCCTTAGGCTTTGTAGGTAAGCACCTTAACTACTAAACCACCTCTCCAGCCCTGAAGTTTTTATTTTTATGCTTCATTCACTGAGGTTGCAGCCCTCTGATATCCATCCTTTCTAGTCTGAAGTCCCTTTCTCTTGCCCAGCCTGCTGCCGACCTACGGGTATGAAAGCCTTGGACCCTGGTAGGGATTCCGCGCTGCCTCAGTTCCCGTAGTTCAGTTGTACTCTTACCTCTGGTGTTCAGATTCCTCTTCATTCCTGACTCCCGAGGACCCCCTTTTCTTTCTCATAATTACGCTTGTGAGAAAGGGATTATCTTAGCCTGAATTTCACCTTGTTTAGAACAGGAAGCTTTTAAGGTCACCCTAACTGAGTCTCCTGCAGGGCAGCCCTGTGTATTTTACACACTTGTTAAGACTGCTTTGGTCCTGTTAGTTTTCATGGCCTGTGGTGTTCCCCTCTGCTTTTCCTCCCATGCCTTCTTCTCCTAAAGTCATCATCATTGCCCTTCAAATTCCACGTTTCCACAGCTCAGTACCTGACACGTTCCACTAATTCCAGCTTTTGGGGAGACTGAAGCAGAGGAATCACTTGGGCTCTGGGCAATAGTGAGACCTGTCTCAAAAACAAAAAAGTCCAACTTACTCTGGGGGCCATTTCCTGGGCCCCCAGGCCCTGTGCTACGCTGTCCAGGCAGCGTGCTCTCGGGTGGCAGGTGTCGATGCGCTGGGGATAGGTTTGGGGTGTGTGTCTTGAACTCTGCTGAGCTCATTGAGGGACAGGTTCTCTTATGCCAGGTCTTTATGTTCCAGTGCCTGCTACAGTATCAGCTTCGAGATTCACTGGTAGGTGGTCATTTGGTTAGTCTGACTTTTCTTTTCTTATGAACTGTCTTGACCACAATTAAAAAGTCAAGTAGAAGCCAGGCGTGGTGGTGCATGCCTGTAATCCCAGCACTCAGGAGACAGAGGTAGGAGGATCGCCATAAGTTCAAGGCCACCCTGAGACTCCTTAGCGAATTCCAGGTCAGCCTGGGCTAGAGTGAGATCCTACCTCAAACAAACAAACAAACAAAAAGTCAAGTAGAGGTGTGGTGAGATGGCTTAATGGTTAAGGCATGTGCCTGCAAAGTCTAAGGACTTGGGTTAGATTCTGCTGGACCTACATAAAGCCAGATGCACAAGGTGGTGCATGTGTTTGGAGTTCATTTGCAGTGGCTAGAGACCCTGGTGCACCCACTCTTCTCTCTTTATCTGCCTCTCTCTCTCATAAACAAGTGTTAAAAAATGTTTAAAACTCAAGTAGAGAATGTTTAGAGATTAGAAAATACCCATTTTGTTAAAATAACATGCAGTGTCTCAAAGACACCTTAGTAATAGTTCCCCAAACAAGGTTGATGATGATGCTGGCTAGTATTTCCTCAGAGAGTCAAGAATATAGAAGTTGGTGCCATCCTGATGTGGGGAAATGACTCCAGCAGCAAGATAAATGTCTAGCATTTACCCTGGGGAATGTATAAAATCAGAACTGAACCTTACCCACAAGACATATGGCAAAAAGTTCCTGAGCTGGTTCCTTGCCACTGACTGGATGTTTGTCATGCTTGAAGGAAGTCCTAGTAAGGTGGCTCACCATTCCTAAAATTTTACTTCAATCGAGATGGAAAACGGTCTCTGCACAGGCATGCCTAGTGACATGCACACCTGATCAAGACAGGATGGCTGCATAGTTACAGAAGAAAATGAATTATTAATACTAATGTGGATATATGAGCATGCCAGTAGAAAGTCAAGAGGAATAAAGATAAAAAGTTTCAATATGTGTCTACTCCATGTCCCAAATGCTGTGATGGTCAAACGCTGTGGCTGTCATTTCTTGGCAAGATCGCATACCTTCCCCAACTGTTATCACAGTGCAAGGCTGCTTTCCACTTGGGTGTACTCAGAATGTTCCTCCCCGAAGCTTGAGTCTACCAGATTGCCCTCCTGTGTTCTCAGAAGACAAGACATTTCTTTCAAAGGTTACTTTTTTCATCTCTGCTTCACATGCTTTCGAGCTATTACTCATACAAAACAAATGCTACATTAACACTATGAGCAGCACTTTCATATTTGTCTTGGTGTATCTAAACGGCTGTGTCCTTATCCTGATCCTTTGCCTGGTTCCCTTTGCTCTGGATTCACAGTGGCCCTTACCTTTAGACAGGCAGCCCTTTCCTGGAGTGAATCCTGAGGGATGATCTTTTGAAATAGTTTATAAGATTTTAAGGTTGTCTTTGAGAGAAAATACTACTCAGAATACTTTTTACAAAGAGTATGACTTAATTTGTTTTCATGTAATACCTACTGAACTTTTTCTCTCTGTGCTCAGGGGAAGGTGTGGCTCATTGACTTTAATCCATTTGGTGAAGTCACAGACTCACTGTTGTTCACTTGGGAAGAGCTGTTATCTGAGACAAACTTAAAAGGTGATTTCAATGAAGGAGATGCTCAGGAACAGGTAAGACCTATTTTAAAAAGCTACAGGAAACCTTTTAGATCCAGTCAGTGATGGGTTGCTCGTTAGGCGGTCAGTGGACCATTAGGAACATGTCGTGTAACAGATTTACTGCCACCGACTTGCCCACGAGGTGAACACAGAAAGTTTTCCGTTACGACTCAGTTACTCAGTGAGTAGCCGGTGCCTTGTTTAGCTAGTCCTTTTTCTTCGCACTGCCTGCCATGCCCACTTGGGAGAATCTTGACCTTTGGCCGGTTCATTTGCCTGCTTCTCTGGCCCTCACTTCAGCTGCTGAGCGATGGTCGAGACCCGAGGCCACCTGCTCAACGCAGAGCAGGGCTTTTTCAGTGTGTCTTGCCTTGGTGACAAGTATCCCTCCCTGGCCAGCTTTTGTTTCCATTGTCCACAGGGGCTGTCCCACCTTCTCCAGGCTCCTTAGATCTTCTGTCCCAGTACTCCTTCCTCCCTTCCTTCCTCTCAGCAGATTATGTCACTTTCTTCATGAGAAAGGAGACTCCACTAATGAGCAGTCACTCTGCTGAATGATCTGCCAGCTTACCTTTGTGCTCGGCATGGCATACCCTCCATCTTTCTAGCTACCGCATGCTGTCTGTTCCTCGGTTGCCCACCTTATTTTGTAAGACTGGGGCTCTCACTGAACCCAGAGCTCACCAATTCAGCTAGACTAGCTAGCCAGCAAGCTCCAGGCCTCCTCCTGTCTCTACCTCCTGAGTTCCGAGATCACAGAAAGGCACTACTGCCTGCCGTGTCCGTGGTGCCTGGGGTCTGGACTCGGGTCCTGTTTGTGTGGCCGACACCTCACCTCCTGAGCCACCAGCCGTTCCATCTCCCGTGCTCTGCGCTGCTCCCTTGCCGCTGGGACGTGTTTGCCTTTTCTGTCTACTCCTGCTTTCCTGCTTTGTCACCTTTCCAGTGTTCCATCTTACTCTGTCCTGAGCCGTCCTTGGCCTCCATCCTAGCTGTGAACCGGGTCGATAGTTGCCCTGTTATGGCTCTTGCTGTATGTTTCAAGTGCCGATTGATTCGCCCACAACCTGCACCAGTCTCTAAAGCTTCTGAAGGATATTGTTTCTCCTGTATTCCTTGGTACAGCTGTAGGGTTTAGCACAATGTCAGACACTGCTATGTGTCAAATTAACCGGTGAAGGAATTCTGTCCTTGCTGGTGTCTTAGAGAAGTGAGTGGTTAAACTTCAAAACCGGGGAAAAGAATGTACGGTATTTAGCAGAGGTGTTAGTTTTAAATGAGGGATGCAGTCATTGCATAGAAACAACTTGCAGCCCAAATCCTTTACGCATTTTAACCCTTAGAGCTTGGGGCTTGATTAGAGTGGGGACCGAGCCTGGCTCCTGGCTGCCCCCCAGCCTTGGCTCTGCACAGGCACAGAGACTCGCGCTGCCCCGCTCTGAGAAGCTGCACAGCCTGACTTTACCGCAGGTCTTTGACCCCATTGTTTCCACTACCTCAGGAGCCCATGCCGCGCCTCTGCGAGCGCCCCGCACCCGGTCCTCATTGCTACGCTCCGTGTGCCGCCCTCGTTCTTTGTTTCTGTGACACTGTTCGCTGTGAAACGGGCTTGGGCATTGATTTGTTCCCTTGCATACCATCTGTCTCCGATCTCATGTGCCAGCTCGTCCTTCATCCCTAGAACAAGGCCCGCACAAGCACATCAGGTGATGGCCTTCGAGGCCTGCCTCCTAGTCCTGACCCATTCGGGTTCTTGGCTTGTCACCCTCTTCTGAGCACCAGACATCCTCACCAAGACATCTGCCACCTGGGAAATCCAAACCCAAGGCCGCCTCTCTCTGGACTCCTTTTGACACAAGGCAACGTGTAAATGTAATCTGAAAGAGTCTAAATAAGTGTAGTAAAGAATGAATTTGGGGCTGGAGAGATGGCCCCAAGGTTAAAGGTGCTTGCTTGCAAAGCTCGAGACATGGGTTTGATTCCTCAGTATCCAAACAAAGGCAGATACACATAGTGGCACATGTATCTGGAGTTCATGTGCAGTGGCAGGAGTTCTGGAACACCTATTTTCTCTCACTCTCTCTCCCCTCCCCTCTCTCCCTCATAAATAAGTAAATATTTTTTTAAGAAGGAATGAATTTGAAGACTTGTAAACAATAATCAAAGATAGTACTTCCCAAGTGCACATCTATAGAAAACAATACTCACCACAAAGGATTGTAGCCTATGTGAGATTGCTTGCGGTCAGGGAGAAATGGCCAGCATTAGGCCCAGGCCCACTGAGGAGCTAATGAGATCACAACCCAGCTCCCGTGGGCCAGTATTCTTAGCGACCTTGTTTTCATGTTGGAGTGAATATATAAACTCTCGGTGCCGTTCCTTCCTTCCCTTCAGACTCCTGCTTTCTTCCTTTTCTCTAGTACAGGAGGGAGCATGCGTTGAGACTGCTGTCTAGGATCTCCTCATTTGGAAAGTAGAACTGAAAACATGATAGGCTTTCCGGTTTGCTCTTTTAAGGATTCTCCAGCTTTCCGTTGCACAAACAGTGAAGCCACCGTGCAGCCCAGCCCCTACCTAAGCTACCGCCTACCCAAGGACTTTGTGGACCTGTCTACAGGGGAGGATGCTCACAAGCTGATAGACTTTCTCAAGCTGGTAACGTATAGACATGTTTGGGATGCTGGCCATCTTTTCAACTTGATTTTTTTAAATTTTATTTTTATGTATTTATTTGACAGAGAAAGGGGGAGAGAGGGAGAGAATGGGTGTGCCCAGGCCTCCAGCCACTGCAGATGAACTCCAGATGCATGCACCCCCTTGTGCATCTGGCTAATATGAGTCCTAGGGAATCGAACCTGGGTCCTTTGGCTTTGCAGGCAAACACCTTAACCGCTAAGCCATCCCTCCAGCCCTCAACTTGATTTTCAAATGTGCTTGGTAATACTTCCTTTAGGGCCTTGTTGGTTTTTTGTTGTTGTTGTTGTTTTGTTTTGTGGTAGGGTCTCACTCCAGTCCAGGCTGACCTGGAATTCACTATGTAGTCTCAGGGTGGCCTCGAACTCATGGTGATCCTCCTACCTCTGCCTCCTGAGTGCTGGGATTAAAGGCATGCGCCACCACGCCTGGATCCACCTTGACTTTTATTTGATGATTATGAATTAAAGCATCTTGATTACTGAGATTTTTTTTACAATGCAATAGGAAATGTGAGCTGAAGGAATAATTTATTGATCACAGTTAAAAAAAATATTTTTATGTTAGATGTACATTTTTAAAAATCCGCATAATACTTCTAACTTGAAAGTACGGTCGTGTAAGGGGTCTGAACAGATCCAGTCTCTGGTGTGTCACTCAATAGGGACTTGTATTTCCTACATATTTCTATAGAGTGGAATATACCAATGTAGGAAAGAAAAGTAAGTATTCAGTTGCCTGATGATGATTGTCCAGGATCCAGTGTGATAAACTAGCTTATCAAATTAGCTTTACAAACATTTTTCTAGCTGGGCGTGGTGGTGCACGCCTTTAATCCCAGCACTCAGGAGGCAGAGGTAGGAGGGTTACAGTGAGTTCGAGGCCACCCTGAGGCTACAGAGTGAATTCCAGGTCAGCCTGAGCTAGAATGAGACCCTACCTCGAAAAACCAAAAAAAAAATTTCATGATAATTTTCAGCTACATCTTTTGTCGAGGCCTTTGGAAAATTATACTTTCTGACAGAAAGAGCAGTGTTGGCTGAGCAGGTATCCACTTAGAATATACTATTCCAACATACTCTGGGTTTCCTTTGACAGAAGAGAAATCAGCAAGAGGATGACTGAGCACTGCCCCACGACGCAGTGAAAGAGGGACACCCGGCTGCTTCAGCAGGGGCTCACGGGCTGCAGTGTCCTAGTGACCCTGGTGGCTGGGCTGGGCAGTGTCCAAAATCTGCGGCTTTTCTATTCCTGTATATGCACCTGGAAAAACTTGGGGGGCTTTGTACTTGTAAAAATAACATAATAAATAGATCTTAAACATAGGAATGCATACTGTTCTGATAATAAAGTAACTTTCTATGAAATACCTTTTCCTCTGGCTCACTCTAGTTAGATGTATCTATATTCCTTTTGCTTTCCTTTTAAAAATATTTTGATTTAGTTATTTATGAGCACAGAGGCACACAAGAGCCTCTTGCCACTGCAAACCAACTCCAGGTGCATGTGTCACTTTGTGCATCTGGCTTTACATGGGTACAGAGGAATGAACCCCATGCCACAGGCTTTGCCAGTAGAGCCTTTAACCATTTCTTCTCATCCTGCTTTCCTTTTTATACTTGCCAGGTAGATGATCAAATTTATATAGAAGGGTTAGAGAGATGTCTTAGCCATTAAGGTGTTTGCCTGCAAAGCCAAAGCACCCAGGTTCAACTCCCCAGAACCCATGTAAGCCAGATGCACAAGGGGTGCATGTGTCTGGAGTTCAATTGCAGTGGCTGGAGGCCCTGAGTGCTATTCTCTATCTGCCTCTTTCTCTCTCTCTCTCAAATAAATAAAAATATATTTTTAAAAAATTTTAATTTATTAGTTTTCATTTCAGCAAATACAGACAGTTTGGTACCGTTGTTTAGGCTCATCCATGACCTACCCCCTCCCAATGGACCCTCCTTGTTGATGTAAATGGGTCGTGCATTGTGGAGTTAGCCCACAGTTATTGGTACGATAAATGTCTCTGCATATCATGACCCAACATGTGACTCTGACATTCTTTCTGCCCCCTCTTCCTCAAAATTTCCCTGAGCCATGTTGGGTTCATTGTTGGTCTGCTTCAGTGCTGAGGTGTTGGGGGCCTCTGAGGCTCTGGCTCTCTGATTTGGTAGGAGTTGATTTTTCTCTGTGTTGGTCTCCTTCCCCTTTGTGCTGGTATCCAGTTCATGGCAGGAAAACAGCACCCTTGCTTGTTTTGCCAATTTTCCTTAGTTTTAGTCGGGACCCTTTTGAGGTATGATGGGGCAGCTCTCTCCTTAGGATCTGCATCTATCTGAAAAAAGAGAAGCAGATTGTCCAACGGAGAGTAAGTTAGCACCCGTAAAATTGAGATAACACTTACTTTTTTGATAGAGAGTTTGATAGGTGTAGGCCCTCTTGTAGCCCATGATTGATGGTAGCTTGGTATTGGAGAGTGGGCTTATGTTTGGATATGGTTCTGACTTGTTTCCCAGCTCCAGCTATGGGTCTTGTACCACTGAGGGGATCAGTTAGCCAAATCAAGAGCAGTTGGTTCCCCACCATGGCTGTGTGCCACTATTGCACTTGTGTGGGCATCACATCAGGTTATTTGTTGCTAAGTAGGTTGGACCATGAGTTGCTTGAACAGATATTGGTCATTTCCCCTGTTGCCCATGTAGCACCTTCTGGCACTAGATATGCTGACTGTCTGGGGACTGACTCTCCTGGCTTCTAAATAAATAAAAATATTTTTAAAAATTATACAGAAATGGAGTCTAGCTTTTCTCATGAGAGGTGAGGAAGTGAAGTTGGGAAATAGGGTAATGTAATACATGTACACTAGGGGACTGTCTGGGGGGGAAAGGGGAAAAGAGAAAGTAAAGGTAGTGGAGGAGAGGAACAATGGAGAATAAAGAAAGTAACATGGCATATGTATGAAGATACCACGATGAAACCCAGTGCTTTGTATGCTGACCTGAAAATGAGTAAGAAAATGGACTCTTTCTTTATCATCACTTGTCTGTGTATCAGTAGGGTCTTATATTATGATGGAAGATAGTTTTCTATATGTTCATATAATTTTCCTTTGAGTTTAATTTCACTGCGGGTATAGCTACAAGAATAGATTTCCCAAGCTATCAAACAACCATGAAATCTTCTGCATATGACAAACATCTTAGCATAAATATTAGTAAAACTATCATAGATTTAATTAGAATTTGGCTTTGTAAACAATACACTAAAATATGGTGAGAGAGTCACTTTTATTAAAAGTCCGTTATCTCCTTAATTATCTCCAGGACCTAATTTGCTGAGGACTTACTCTCTGCCAAGATAATTTGAAGGATCTAGACATACAGTTTCCCAAGCTATCTATTTAATGTGCTGTCAAAGAATATTATAGTCATTGCATGTATGTTGCTGAACATCCAAGAAGATACACGTGTGTGTGCTGCCTTTAGGAAAACAGGGAGAAAAGTGGAGCAGTTTCCCCTTCCTGTACAAATTATACATAATGAATTTTTTTTAAGATTTTAAAAAATATTTTATTTTTATTTATGAGAGAGAATGGGAGCACCAGGGCCACTAGCCACTGCAAATGAACTCCAGATGCATGTGCCGCCATGTGTATCTGCCTTATATAGGTTCTGGGGATTTGAACCTCAGTCCTTAGGTTTTGCAGTGCCATACCTATTAAGCTATCCCTCCAGCCCAAAAGATTTTTTTCATTTATTTTTATTGTTTGGTTATATCTAACTGTAGTATTTTATACTGACATATGAATATGAAGTGTCTTTTAGAGTTTTATTTAGGAGCAACTGCTCACAGGTCTTGACCTGTGACACAGGGAATTCATGTCATGAGTGGGTTTAAATTTACCTTTGGAAACTGTCTTTATCAAGATGGCACTTGACCAGTTTATTGATTTTTTTTAACTTGTTTTTATTTGTTTACGTGTGTGTGTGTGTGTGTGTGTGTGTGCGCATGCACGCATGTGCCAGGGCCTCTTGCCATTGTAAACAAACATGAAACATTTGAGCCGCTTTGGGCGCCTGG
The DNA here is from genome assembly GCF_020740685.1 of Jaculus jaculus. Classification (NCBI taxonomy): domain Eukaryota; kingdom Metazoa; phylum Chordata; class Mammalia; order Rodentia; family Dipodidae; genus Jaculus; species Jaculus jaculus. The sequence goes on along the minus strand of NC_059116.1, from coordinate 68,099,084 downwards.
TGTATGTGGGCAGCTTCGGGATTCAATCCAGGCCAGCAGTCTTTGCAAGAACCTTTAACCTTTAAACTTTTTTTAAACCTTTAACCTTTAACTGAGCAATTTTCCCAGCCCCATTTACTTATTTTCTTTTTTTTTATTTTTATTTATTTATTTGAGAGTGACAGACAGAGAGAAAGAGGCAGAGAGAGAGAGAATGGGCTCTCTAGGGCCTCCAGCCACCGCAAACAAACTCTAGACACGTGCGCCCCCTTGTGCATCTGGCTAACATGGGTCCTGGGGAATCGAGCCTCGAACCGGGGTCCTTAGGCTTCACAGGCAAGAGTTTAACTGCTAAACCATCTCTCCAGCCCCATTTATTTATTTTTAAAATTATTTATTTGTAGAGAGAGAGAGAATGTGTGTGTGAGCATGGGCTCTAGGACCTCTTGCCATTGCAAATAAACTCCAGACAAGGTGCCACTTTGTGCATCTGGCTTTACTGGGGAATTGAACCCCAGGCTGGCAGACTTTGCAAGCAAGGGCAGTTAGCTACTGAGCCATGTCCCCATGTTAGCATATATTTGATGCTAATGAGTAACATTTAGACTATATAAGATAAAATGACTCAGGCTAGGTGAGCTGGATGTGGTGCTGCATGCCGAAAGTCCCAGCACTTGGGAGGCTGAGGTTAGGAGATCACTGTGAGTTCAAGGCCAGCCTGGGCTACAGTGAGACCCAATCTTAGAAACAGAAGACAACAAAATAATCAGAAAAGACCTGAGTAAAATCTGTCAGATAATTATAAACCATACATTTGTTCGGATAAAAGGCATTAAATCTTTGCATTAGTTTTCTTGAGGAAAATATGACAGTTAAAACTGGGTGTGGTGGTGCATGCCTTTAATTCCAGCATTTGGGAGGCAGAGGTAGGAGGATCACTGTGAGATCAAGGCCATCCTGAGACTACATAGTGAATTCCAGGTCAGCCTAGACAAGAGTGAAACTCTACTTTAAAAAAACAAAAGAAAGAAAGAAAGAGAGAGAGAGAAAGAAAAAAAGAAAATATGACCGTCATTTCACTTTTTTTTATTTTCCCCTTTCAATTTTCATTTATTATAAATATTTTTATTTATTTTCAAGCAGAGAGAGAATGTGAATGGGCATGCCAGGGTCTCTTACTATTGCAAATAAATTCCAGATACGTGTGCTATGTGTACATCTGGCTTTACATGGGTACTGGGAAGTTCATCCTGGGCTGGCAGGCTTTGTAAGCAGGTACCTTTAACCTCTGAGGCATCTCCTCACCCCTCCCTTTACTTTTAAAAAATATTTATTTAAGAGAGAGAGAGAGAGAGTGGGCTCCCTAGGACCTCCTGCAACACCAGCTCCAGATATATGTGGCACTTTGTACATCTGGCTTTACATGGGTATTGGGAAATTGAACCTCGGTAGGCAGGCTTTGCAAACTAGCACCTTTAACCACTGGGCCATCTTCCCAACCCTTTCTCTTCACTTTTTAAACTGTGTATATTGTTTCCTCAGTAGACTTAATATGGCTAATCATCCTGATGCTAAATATAGGACAATATGCCAGAAACAGCTGCCTGGATGCCAATATCATTTTTGCCTACTTAAAAAGTTTTTATTTATTTCGGTTTATATTATTATTATTATTATTGTGATGATCTCATGTAGCTCATGCTAGTCTTGAACTGATTCTCCTGCCTCTACCTGAATATTGGAAATGCAGACATACTCTACCATGCCTGGTTAAACATGTGTGTTGTGTGTTCCTTGGAGGTTTCAGATTTGTTCTTGGACTTGGAAATTGATTATGATTTCTGAAATTCTTCCTTCTGAAGCACTGTTGGTTTTGAAGGTTGCATAATCCACCTACATTTCTGCTGCAGGCAGTCATGCAATGCGGGCCTGCTAAGAACAGATGCTGGGAGCTATGCTCAGAAGTCTCATTTTGATTTACATTGTCTGTGTCATTACTTTTTTGCCTCAGCCCATTCTCATGTTGGTGACCAAGTGCTTCATGCTCACTAACGTCATGTGACTGTGCCCTATGGCCTTTCTTTTCTTCTTCTTCTTTTTTCTTTTTTTTTTTCTTTTTTTGAGGCAGGGTCTCTCTGTAGCCCAGACTGGTCTAGAATTCACTATCGAGACTCAGGGTGGCCTCAAATTCATGGTGATCCTCCTACCTTTGCTTCCCGAGTGCTGGGATTAAAGATGTGCGCCACCATGCCTGGTTTATGACACCAGAAGAGGGTTTGGGAATCCTCTATAAGTCTCTATAAATCCACCTTAACTCCTTGAGACAGGGTCTGTCATTGAACCTGGAGCTAATGCTTTTAAATCAGACTGATTGACTAATGAGCCCCAGAACCTCTTTTCTCTGTCCCCTCCAGAACTGGGGTTATGCCTTTTTTAAAAAATTATTTATTTATTTTGGTTTTTCGAGGTAGGGTCTCACTCTAGCCCGAGCTAACCTAGAATTCATTATGTCATCTTAGGCTGGCCTCGAACTCACGACAATCCTCCCACCCTTGCCTCCCAAGTGCTGGGATTAAAAGTGTGTGCCACCACACCTGGCAAAATAATTTATTTGTTTTCATTTATTTGAGCAAGAGAAGGAGACAGAGAGAAAGAGGGAGAATATGGGCATGCCAAGGCCTCCAGCCACTGCATACTCCAGATGCATGTGCTGTCTTGTGCATCTGGCTTACATGGGTCCTGGGGAATCAAACCTGGGTCCTTTGGCTTTGCAGGCAAGCACTTTAACCACTGAGCCATCCCTTCAACCCCAACCATGCTTTTTTATGTGGATGACAGAGACCAAACTCAAGTCCTTGTGCTTGCACAGCAAGTGCTCTTACTAACTGAACCAGCTGTCTCAGCCCCTCCTTCCACCTTATTTTTGGAGACAGTCTCACTGAACCCAGTGCTCACTGATTCAGTAGTCTCGCTAGTCAGCAAGTTTCAGAGATCCTCCTGTTGCTGCTCCCCAACCACTGGGATTACGGGAGTGTGTTACTGTATCCAGCTTTTGTGTGGGCTCTGGGGATCTGAACCTAGGTCCTCATGCTTACTTGACAAGCATGTTACCCACTGAGACATCTTTTTAGCCTGTCTTTTCTTGCTTCTTAACTACCATAGGTAAATAATGTTCCTCCCCCCATGGACTTCTGCTACAGAAGAGCTGCACACCCAGAAACACAGAACCAAACAACCATGGACTGAAACCTTTAAATTGTGAGCCAGAATAAGCCTTTTAAAAAAATATTTATTAGCCAGGCGTAGTGTGCACACCTTTAATCCCAGCACTTTGGAGGCAGAGGTAGGATTGCCATGAGTTCAAAGACAGCCTGAGACTACATAGTGAATTCCAGGTCAGCCTGGACTACCTCGAAAAAACAAACAAAAAATTATTTGTTCATTTTAAAGAAGAGAGAAAATGGGCATGCCAGGCCCGCCAGCCACTGTAAACAAGTTCCAGATGCATGCACCCCTTTGTGCATCTGGCTTTACATGGATCCTAGGGATTCAAACTCAGGTTATTAGGCTTTGTAGGCAAGTGTCTTAACCACTAAGCCATCTCTCCAGCCCACCTTTTCTTTCTTTTTCTTTTTTTCCCCCACCTTTTTAAAAGTTGTCTGTCTCAGCTATTTTTGTCACAGGAATGGAAATCTGACAAACAAAAAGGTAATTTTCTAAGAACAGGAAAGGACCAGTTTGGGAAAGGAAATCAAGGTTTTGGTCTTGGACAGAACGAATGCAAGATTCCAGTGACTTATCCCAGTGAAGATTTAAAGAGACAGTACAAGTCAAAAGGAAGTTTGAGCCGTGTGTGGTAGCCTCGTCTGTAATCCCTGTACTTAGGAGGCTGAGGAAGGAGGTTTGCCTCAAACTTGAGGCCAGCCTGGGCTATTGAGTTCCTAGCCTATCTGAGCTACAGAGTAAGACCCTGTCTCAAAGAAAGAAAGAAAAAAAAAAAAAAAAGAGGAGGTTTGGGCTAGATACAAAACTTGGAAGAGTTAGCAAATGTTACTATTTAAAATCATTTAAAAAGCCTAGCAAATTGGGAGAAGAAGAAAAAAAAAAACCCAGAAGATGGTTTTATGTTTAACTGTGTTGGTTCCTGCCAAGGAATTGAATTGAATGTGATAACAGAAAAGTTGTTCTCATATGAATGGTAATTGTCAACCGAACTAGCAATCAGGGAGAGCCTCCCAAGAGTAACGATATAGACGTGTCTGGAATAGCAGAACATTGCACTGAGACCACACAGCATAGTCAGGGAAGTGGAGGCCAGGAGAAGAGAGTGAAGGCACAATGAGAATTCTATATTTTGGAATAATAATCTTTGGTCACGAAGATTAATAAGATGTCACTAGTCCAAGTTTGCACAGACAGCTGCTGGGCAGAAGACCTCACGGAAGTGTTTCTGGTGCAGGGTTGTACTTGTGACTAGTTACTATCAGCAGGCAGTTATATGTGAAAACCCTTCCTTCATAGCCTCCTGGCTTTATTTTTCATTGTCGTGATTAAGAGTGACACAAATAATTCCATTTTGATTTTCTGTTCTTTTGAGGTATGGTCTCACTTGACTAGGCTGACCTTTAACTCACTCTGTAGTCCCAGGTTGGCCTTGAATTCATAAGGATCCTCCTACATCTGTCTCCCAAGTGCTGGAATTAAAGGTGTGGGCCACCATGCCCAGCTAATTTTGTTTTTTGTCCATTTTGATTTGGCAACTTTCCCATAACCTTAATTTGTTCAATGATAATGTCAATGTTTAATATGAATTTAGACTGTCCTTACTGCTTTTTAAGTGTATATAAAAAAGTCTCTCTTGGGCTGGAGAGATAGCTTAGTGGTTAAGGCACTTGCCTGTGAAGCCTAAAGGACCTATGTTTGATTCTCAAGGTCCCACATAAGTTAGACACACAAAGGTGAGGCAAATGCAAAGTCGCACATGCCCACTATGGTGGTGCAAGCGCCTGGATTTGATCACAGTGGCTGAGGCCCTGGCATGCCAATTCTCTGAGTGTGTCTCTCTCTTCCTCTCTCTAAAATAAAAAATAAATCTCTCTTCAAACAACAAACTAGTGGTTGAGGCTATAGCTCAGTTGATAGTGCCTTCCTAGCATGCATGAAACCCTGGATTTGGTCCCCAGTACCACACCACATGAATTGGGCATGGCGGTACATGCCTGGTAGAGGCAGGGGGACCAGAAATTCAAGTTCAAGATCATCTTTGTCTCCCCACCGAGTTCAAGGATAGCCTGGGAGACATGAGAGCCTGTTTTTACAAAACAAAAGAAAACAAAAAACCTGATATTTAGGCAAGTGCTTTAGCTCCCCAGCTCTCTCTTCAGCCCACATCTGATATTTAGCAATAGAATCTTAAATTTCTTTCTTTTTTAAAACAAGGCCTTGCCATATAGCCCAGAATGGCCTGGAACTCTTGATCCTTCTGTCTCAGCCTCCTGAGTGCTGGGATTACAGGGTTGTACCACCATGCCTAGCTCTTTAGGACTATGTTGAAATTTTCTAATTGACTGTCATTTCATTTTGTTCAAGCCTCAATAAGCTAAACATGTCTTCCGTTGTATTTTATGCATCACTGATTTTCCTACCTATGCTCGTGTTTAATGTGTAGAGTTCTTAGGTGGCTAATTCCACCCTGTATTTATGGACTTTATATCAAGTAAAAAGACTTTAACCAGTTTTCTTGTAATTATGAGTGGCCTGCATGACAGCCCTTCTAAGAAAATAAGCAAAATGTAAACAGCAATTTTGGGACAAGGCAAGCAGCTGGAACGCCAAGCAGCCATTCATAAGCATGTATAATCACTAGAAACTGAGTGTAAAGATGGTAATTTCAAAAGATGCCACAGCAGTTCTTATTGTTTGAGGTATAATTGATCTTTGGGAATCTGGTGAAGGACATAAACTTTCCTCATCTCAGAACAATTTTACAAGCAATTTCAGGTGATTTTAGATGTCAGATTAGGGGCCTATGAGTTTAAACCATGTCTAATTGGTTTAGAAGCCTAGGTTTCTGCAGTCATGGGTTTCCCGGTATGTTTATTTTGGAAAAGTGAAGACCCCCAGCTTTACACTTTCTGACAATGGGTGCTCATGTAATTAATTTCTTTGTAGTTCATACCCCTCGAGATAATTTTCTGGCTCTCATCCAGTAATACAAGATACGTCTTGCCATTTGTCCAAAGCATAATACATGTATGTGTATATATAATATCCTTGTTACGTGTGTGTACTTGTTGTAAGGGATTTGTGGTAGGAATTGACGTCTGCCATCCAGAGGAAATTCTTGGGGTTGGCAGGAAGGGAAGAGCCCCAGCTGGCGGGAAGTCAAAGGCATGAGCCCCGCCTACTTTACTCAGTGAAATCTCTTCTATGGAAATCCTCAGGCCTGGGCCAGGCACACCAGGACACCCTCCCTCCATAAGGTCACCAATAGGGACCTTAATACCATCTGCAAAGGTCTCTCTACAGCAGCGACTAAACAACGGGACAGCAGGCTGTACTCACGAAGGCTGGTTCTGGTGCTGAATTGATTTATATTTTTTAAAGGTTTATTTTGATTTATTTATGGGGGGCGGGGATTGTTCCAGGATCTCTAGCCACTGTAAACGAACTCCAGACACATGTGCCACTTTGTGCACCTGGCTTAGGTGGGACCTGGAGAATCAAACCTAGGTCCTTAGCCTTCACAGGTATGTGCCTTAACCACTAAACCATCTTTCTAGCCCTTGTTGATTTATTTTTAATTTTTTTTCCTTTTTTTTTTTCTTTTTTTCAAGGTAAGGTTTCACTCTGGTCCAGGCTGACCTGGAATTAACTATGTAGTCTCAGGTGGCCTCGAACTCAAGGCAATCCTCCTACCTCTGCTTCCTGAGTGCTGGGATTAAAGGCATGTGCCACCACGCCCAGATATTTTTAATTTTTTATAACTTATTTTTATTTTTATTTCTTTATTTGTAAGCAGAGAGAGAAGAGAGACAGACAAAGAGAGAGTGGGCACACCAGGGCCTGTAGCCATTGCAAACAAACTCCAGACGCATGTGCCCCTTATGCATCTGGCTTACGTGGGTCCTGGGTAATCAAACCTGGGTCCTTTGGCTTTGCAGGCAAACACCTTAACTACTAAGCCATCTCCCCAGCCCCTGACTTATTTTTACTAATGTGGCGAGTTGGGTGGTTTTCACTGAGCTGTACCCTCAGCTGGGTGTTCTTTAGTATAGAGGGCTATGTGCACAAGCCTGTGCACGCATGTGGAGGCCAGAGGCTGCCATCGGGTGTGTTTCTAAGGCACTCCACTTTCGTTTTCTAGATAGGGCCCCTCATTGAACATGGAGCTCACTGATTCAGCTAGACTGGCTAGCCAGGAAGCCCTAGGTATCTAACTGCCTGCCGCCCCCTCCCCAGCACTGCGATGGCAGGCCTGTGTTGTCACCCCCAGATTTCATGGGTGCTGGTGGTCCAAACTCGGGTTCTCAGACCTGCATGGCACATACCTTAGCCACTGAGCCCTCTCAACTCTTGACATTTTTGTGTTGCCTTGTTTCTGAGACAAAGTCTCCCTGTGAATCCCAGGCTGGCCTCAAACCCATACTCTTTCCTCTGTTTCCCTCAGTGCAGGGATTACAGGTACGTATTACCATTATTGGCTTCAAGTCTCCTAGGTGATAGGGAAGTGTTAGGAAAGAATGTACGCTTTCAAAGCTCTCTGGAAGTTTTATCGGGCCCACTGATAAGCCCCAGAAGAAAACCTCCCTTACTGATTTATTCAGTACACTGTTTTTCATCACACTTGGTCCAGAATTCTTCTGAAGTTCAGCTACAAAATGTCTCATTCAATTTGATGCACCACTAAGACAATCACTCAGGGTCACAGTTCAGTCATTTTCTAATGCTTAAGGCCCCTCAAAGGTTTCCCGTTTCTCCTAAATTGAAGTACAGACATTTCCTAGGAGCGTCAAAGCCCTGTGCCATATTGACCCTGTCCATCTTGATGGCCTGATGTCTCCCCCTCCCTTCCCCTGCCTGCCAAGCCTGAGGTCTTCCTACCTGAAGTACAGCGTATGTATTTCCAGAGCCACTGAACTTGGCCTGGGAAGAAAGAGAACCGGAGTCAGCATTTTGTTGAAACAATAGAAACATCAGGAATGCTTCAAGTACAATTATATTAAAGCAATAAATTTGGAACTGAAAAGCAGTGCATCCAGTCAGGAGACCTAGGGAGTGATATAAAAATGATAAAAGGCCGGGAGTGGTGGCGCACGCCTTAAATCCCAGCACTCAGGAGTCGGGAGGCAGGCAGAGGTAGGAGGATCTCCGTAAGTTCGAGGCCATCCTGAGACTACATGGCGAATTCCAGGTCAGCCTGAGCTAGAGTGAAACCCTACCTTAAAAAACCATAGTAAATAAATAATAAATAAGTAAAAAGGAGGTGGGTGAGTTTCTGAGGATAAGTCTTGATTTTTGTCCTCTGGCCTCCATATGCATGTGCACTCAATGCCGACACACTCACAGGAGGAATACACACACACACACACACGCACACACAAATTTAAATCTATATAAAGCATTTAGCCCTCCCTATCCTAGAATTTCTTATTTATTTATTTATTTTTTGAGGTAGAGTCTCACTCTGGTTCAGGCTGACCTGGAATTCGCTATGTAGTCTCAGGGTGGCCTCGAACTCACAGCGATCCTCCTGTCTCTGCCTCCTGAGTACTGGGATTAAAGGTGTGCGCCACCATGCCCAGAAAAATTGTTTAATTTTGAACAGGCCATATGAATTAAGAAATAACTTCCCCCTTTTCACAGAAGATCCATCTGGAGCTCAGATGATTTGCCTTGGATAATAATCAGTATGTTAACAGAGTTTGGATTCAAGCCTGCTCATGTTTAAGTTCAAAGCCTATCCTTCTCAAACTCAGAATCCATGGCGGAGTACTCTGCAGTGTACATAGCTTTCTGGAAAGATTCTAGTGGAGGCTTTGGATATAAATTCTTGCTTTTATTTATTGGAGAAAGAGAAAGAAGGGGTGCACCAGGCCTCTAGCTACTGCAAACGAGGTCCAGATTCATGTGCCACCATGTGGATCTGGCTTACATGGGACCTGGAGAATTGAACCTCGGACCTTTTGCTTTGTAGGCAAGCATCTTAAACGCTAAACCATCTCTCCAGCCTTTGTTCTTACTTTTATGAATTAGAAACCTTGCTCAAGAACAAATTGGCAAGTGTCCCCTATTATATCATGAACAGGTTTCTGCAATTTTCTGTTCCAAGAGTTAATGTCTCCCAGCCTCATCAACAAATGATACTGCAAACACTGGATATGGGATTTGCACTTGTAGAAAACAAACTAGACACACACGGTGGTGTGCACCCTGATCCCAGCATGGGAAAGCAGCTGGGTTAGGAGGTCAAAGCAACACTGGGCTACATAAGAACTTGCCTCAAAATAGAAGGACTGAGGAGCCGGGCTTGGTGGCACTTGGCTTTAATCCCAGCACTCGGGAGGCAGAGGTAGGAGGATCACCATGAGCTCAACGTCACCTTAAGTCTACATAGTGGATTCAAGGTCACCCTAAACTACAGTGAGACCCTGCCTTGAAAAAAAAAAAGGACTGGAGAGATGGTTTAGTCAAGGTCACCCTAAACTACAGTGAGACCCTGCCTTGAAAAAAAAAAGGACTGGAGAGATGGTTTAGTGGTTAGAGCACTTGCTGCAAAGCCTAAGGACCATAAGCCACTGCAAAGCCTAAGGACCCATGTTCCACTCTCTAGGTCCCACATAAACACGATGCACAAGGTGATGCAAGCTAGTAAGGTTACACATGTACCCAGGTGGTGCATGCATCTGGAGTTTGATTGCAGTGGCTGAGGCTCTGCCACACCAATTCTCTCTTACAAAGGCATGTGCCACCAGTCTCAGCAAAAAATAAAAAACTGAACAAATAACAAGTAATACAATCAACAGATGGACAAACTAATAGTTCACAAAAGAAATACAATGGCTAGGGCTGGAGAGATGACTCAGTGGTTAAGGCATTTGCCTGCAAAGCCTAACAACTCAGGTTCAATTCCCCAGTACCCACATAAAGCCAGATGTACAAAGTGGCGCATGCATCTGGAGTTTGTTTGCAGTGGCTGGAGGCCTGGTGTGCCCGTTCTCTGTCTCTCTTCGCTCCATCTCTCTGCTTGCAAATAAATAAACTTTTAAAAAGTACAAATGGCTAATACATTTTAAACTTTTTATTGGCAACCTCCATACAATATTCCATGATCATAATTCCTTCCCACCACCTCTTCCCCTTTCCTGAATCCTCCCTTCACTGAATCCCTTCTTTTCAACTAGTCTGTCTTCTATGTTGGTGTCAATTTTTTTCTCCTATTGTGCACATTTTGTGTAGTTAGTGTAAGTCACTCTGAGATCATGAATGTCAAGACCATTTTGTGTCCAGAAGATTGCATTTTAAGCAGCCCTACCCTTCCTTTGGGTCTTATATTCTTTTCTGCCTCCTCTTCCACACAGGACCCTGAGCCTCGGAAGGTGTGATAGAGATGTCTCTGTGCTGAGCACTCCTCTGTCACTTCTCAGCCCTGTTGTGAGTTTTGAGTCACCCCAGTGCTCATTACCACCTGAAAAGAGAAGCTTCTCTAACCACAACTGAGAGTGACACTAATATTGTTAATCCAGAAATCACAAGAATAAAGACCACAGAGCACAAATTATGGCCAAATTGAAGCAAGCTTTTATTTGTGCACAGCGGAGCCAGGCTGGTGGCTCCCTGCCTAAGGCGGGGCTGCAGAGAGCAGCCCTGAGCAAAATTGAAGGCAGGCTTTTAGAACTCACCAACTGTAAGGCTGAGAGATTTGCAATGGGGAACTTGGCAAGCAAAATGCAGAAGCAAATATCAGCTCACAATTACTTGACCTGACATCTAGGGAGAGTGTGAGGCGGGGCAGTGTCAGAGTGGGGAGCAACGCAGGTTCCAGGAGGGGTCAGGGGTGGGGAGCCGCAGACAGGTAGTCAAGGTTCAGTTAGAGCTAACAGAAGCTCAAGTTTCATAGTAAGCAGAAGTGAAACTTGTCTTGATTTAATAATAAAATGGCTCCTAACTCTAAGATGGAGTCAGACAGGTTCATGAATGTGTGGGCATAAACATAACTATTTCAAGGGCAGTTTAGTGGTTATAATATACCCATTTAGCCAAGCAAGAGCTGTAGTTTCCCCCACAGGGCTCATGAGCTCCCCAGCCATAGGCTTTTTTTTTTTTTTTAATTTTTTTGTTCATTATTTATTTATTTATTTGAGAGTGACAGAGACAGAAAGAGGCAGATAGAGAGAGAGAGAATGGGCACACCAGGGCTTCCAGCCACTGCAAACGAACTCCAGACGCGTGCGCCCCCTTGTGCATCTGGCTAATATGGGTCCTGGAGAACTGAGCCTCGAACCGGGGTTCTTAGGCTTCACAGGCAAGCGCTTAACTGCTAGGCCATCTCTCCAGCCAGCCATAGGCTTTTGATTAGGTTTTCAGTGCCAGGCAGGAATTCCCTCCTGTAGAGCAGGCCTCAAATCCAATCAGAGAGCGATTGATTCCCCTATAACAGACATGCCACAATTGCACCAGTTGCTACATTTGGGATGGTTGGCCAGCTGTAAAGCATGAAGGGAATTAATAGTACATTTTTAAAGTATTTTATTTATTTATTGGAGAGAGAGAGAATGAGCATGCCAGGGCCTCCAGCCACTGCAAATGAACTCCAGATGCATGTGTCCCTTGTGCATCTGGCTTATGTGGGTTCTGGAGAGTCGAACCGGGATCCTTTGGCTTTGGCAGGCAATCACCTTAACTGCTAAGCCATCTCTCGAGCCCCTAATAATACTTTTGTTTTTGAGTTTGGGTTTTGCTTTAGCCCAGGCTGACCTGGAATTCACTATGTAGTCTCAGGGTGGCCTTTAACTCACAGTGATCCTCCTGCTTCTGTATCCTGAGTGCTGGAATTGAAGGTGTGCACCACCACACCCAGCAATAATACATTTAAAAAATAATGATATCCTTAGCATGCCCAGAGGTGTTTCTCAGAGGTGATTCCAAATCCAGCCAAGTTGACAGGATTAACCAACACAAATTCACCCTTGTCAAGTTGATGCCCAAAACATTGATGTGACTCATAACCATTGCATCCTATCCCTGGTCCTCAAGACTCATGGGTATCTCAGCATGGTAAGCACATTTAGTTCGTCTGCAAGAGTCCCCAAAATCTTTTTTTTTTTTTTTTTCTTTTTCGAGGTAGGGTCTCACTCTGGCTCAGGCTGACCTGGAATTCGCCATGGAGTCTCAGGGTGGCCTTGAACTCTCGGTGATCCTCCTACCTCTGCCTCCCGAGTGCTGGGATTAAAGGCATGCGCCACCACGCCCGGCTCCAAAATCTTAACAGTTATAACATTGTTCAAAAGTCCAAAGCCTTTTCTGAGACTCAAGACCACATGAGCTCCTGCAGATTGTTTTTTATGTTACAGACTGGGGTTGGAGAGGTGGCGCAGCAGTTAAAGGCACTTGCTTGCAAAGCCTATCAGCCCAGGTTCAATTCCTCAGCACCCACATAAAGCCAGATGCAAAGTGGTTCATATGTTTGGCGTTCCTTCACAGCATCCAGAGGCCTTGGCCTGCCCCTACCCCCTGCAAATAAATACTTTTTGGGCTTACAAACTTCTCATATACAATGGAATGGAGTAAACATCCCATCTTAAAAGAGAGGCATGTGAGGCTAGCAAGGAAAGCCTGAACCAAAGAAAGACTGAAACCAGCAGGCCAGACACCAAGCACCGCAGCTCTGCATCCTGCATTGGAGGCACTTGGTGGCATCAGCTGGACTTCAGTGGGCTTGAACTGCCTTGTTCCCCTCACTTGGGCAGTACTTCGTAGCCTCTTTCTGGAGCTAGCTCCACTATTCCTGCGGCTTCCCTTGGCAGACATCCCACAATCCTGGCATCTCTACCACTCTGGCATTTCCATTGCAGTTTGGGATTCATCTGAAGGGCTTCACCCAAGGGCCTCTTTGCAGGTCACCTGGCACTGCCATCCACTGCCAGGCCGCCACAGCTTTCTGGAAACCTTGGTGTAAGCCTCCACAATCCTGTAACTCTTGTAGTTTGCGTGCTTGTGGCAACCACATGGATGATGCCATCAAATTCAACTACCAACTTGAGCTGTGGTCTAGTCCCCATCTGTGACAGTTCATCTGTGACAGCTGGAGTGGCCTCTGTGTACCTTGGTGGCTGAACCTGTGAAAAAACTTCTCTAAGTTGGTGGGTTTTTGAATTTTGTTTTGTTTTGTTTGTTAAGGTAGGGTCCCACCTAGGCTGACTTAGAATTCACTATGTAGCCTTGAACTCACAGAGATCCTCCTGCCTTGGCCTCCTTAGTGCTGGGTTTAAAGGTGTGCACAGGCATGCTGAGGAGAGAGGGAGAGAGAAAGGGAGAGAGAGAGAGAGAGAGAGAGAGAAATGGGTGCAGCCAGGACCTCTAGCAGCTGAAACGAACTCCAGCTGCATGTGTCCTTTTGTGCATCTGCTTTAATGTGGGTACTGGGGAATCAAACTCGGGTTGTTAGGCCTTATGGGCAAGCACCTTAACCACTGAGCCATCTCTCCATCCCTATCTTTCTTGTTTTCATAAGCTGCTGCTTTTGAATAGCAATCTTGTCAATGGTGTTCTTAGTTCAGACTCTGTTCTTTCTTTTTTTCTATCTTAATTTTGCTTTTGCTTGCATATTTGTAATGTGGGGTGTGTGTGTGTGTGTGTGTGTGTGTGTGTGTGTGTGTGTGTGGCTTATGCACGTGTATGTGCCCTTGCGTTCCCCATTGCTCACCTGTGATGGGGGAGGTGGGCCATTCACCCGCGGTGGCTGGAGCAGAAGGTCCTGTGTCCCCTGCATCACTCTCACCCCCATTCTCTTTTGAGAGTTTCTTACTGATACCAGAGCTTGCTGTTTTTCGTGAGCCTGGACAATGCTCTGGTCTCTGCTCCACTTTGCAGGACTGGGGTTACAGGCACATATGACCATGTCCAGATGTTTGTGTGGGTTCCAGAAATTCAAACTTTAGAGGTTTCAGACCCTCAGGCCCTCGTGTTTGCCCAGGAAGAGTGCTTAACCACTGAGCCATCTCTTCAGCTCCCAGAGTCTCTCCTTCCAAAGCAACTTGTATTTTCACAAGACGGAGTCTTTGCTGAACGGGGTCTTGCCTCCAGGCCCTCCTTCCTATGGTCTCAGTGAAGATCATGAAGCTTCTCTTTCATTCCACTCGTCTCTTTAATAATTATAGCTGCTTTTTCACCTGCCTTGCCTGCAACTTTAGACTCACACTCCTTTCCTCTCCAAAATCCACATCTCACTGTAAATCTTAACAAGAAGGATGAGCAGTTACGATGTCACCACCTGGAAGTTATGCTGTCTTGGAGTTTCCTCTACCAAACAACTTAGTCTACTGCTTTTGACTTCAGCCTACTCGGGTTTTCAGAACACGGACAGAACACAGGCAGAATGTGACGTGAATGAGCTCTAGCCCAGTTTCTGATGGAAACTTTGCTCCCCTGTGAAACTCCATGCACCCAGCCTTCACCCTCTGCATTCCTATTGGCATTCTGTACTTCCAGCCCCCCAGCAGTGTGCCCCGTTGAACTGATTACATTCTATGGTTTTTCTGCCTTATAGCTCCAAACCTTTCTGCATTCGGTCCACAAACTAGAACCAAAGGCCCAAGAACCACAGGATCTGACTTATCAGAGTGACGGCCCCACTTCTTTGTACCAGCTTCCTGTATTAGTTACTTGTCTTTTTACTGTGACAAAGTACCGCAAAGAAGGAACCCGGGTCACATGTTGAGGGCACAGTCCATCATAGTGGGGAGGCAGGGAGCAGTGAACATGGCGTGGCTCATCTCCTCGTGGCCACAGTCAGGAAGCAGAGCGAACTGAATGCCCAGCTGGTTTCTAGCCCTCTGGTTCACAGGATGGTGCCATTCAGATTCTGGTGGTCTTCCCTCTTCCGTGTAGTTTTCTAGAAACACCTTTAGATATTCTTAGAGATGTAGCTCCTAGATGATTCCAAATCCTGTCAAGATGACAATGACGTTAGCCATTGCAGCAAGCTTCCTAAGAGCCCTAAAATTTCATTAGCTTTTGGAGTCTTATAAGTCTCCAATATTTCTGCAGGTTTTGAGAGAGATGGGGCCTTTCTCAGCAATTGAAGGAGAAACAGTAATAAGGGGGCTTTTTACAGGCAGTTGAGGGCAGAAGCCCAAAGAAGGAACAAGAAGATACCATCCTGTTCATGATATCAAAACTGGAACTTGGGCTGGAGAGGGGCTTAAAGCCAGTGCTACGGGAGCTGCTAAGTGACAATGTTCATCAGCAGTACAGATACGCAGAAGACCACAACCTACCAGGTGGACGACAAGCACACACTTGCGCAATAGTGCACACAGCCCATGGGGGGACCAACTGTCCTCTGATTGGACGCGAGGCCTGCTCAGTGGGAGAGAGCTCATAACTGGTACCGGGAACCAAGTCAGCACCACACAGGCAGGAAACTCACAATCCCCAAGAGAAGCACCCCTTGTTCTCTGGACAAGTTGAGTGGGTGTATCCACATCAAACTATCTCTCAATTTGTTTGCAGTGGCTGAAAGCCCTGGCATGCCCATTCTCTCCTTCTCTGCCTCTTTCTCTGTATAAAATAAACAAATAAATAAATTATATATATATATGTGTGTGTGTGTGTGTGTGTGTGTGTGTGTGTATGTACATATATATAGATAATCTCTAAAAATTATATGCATACCCCCCTTAATCAAATCTGTTCTCACCCTTGGCTGGAGAATCTTTTATTTTACAGAAGACAGAGAATACTGCAAAGATCCAAGATCCTCCAGTTCAACAAGAAAAAGATAGCCAACTGCTCACCATGAGATGTGCCACCTCTGCTACATTCATGCCACCTTTTCCACATTCCCCGGAGTCCAGGGGCAACCACAGAGGAAGCAGCAATATGAGCCCTGCTCCCAGTGCTGGCCTGACAACCACCTCCAGGGACTCAGCCACAAACACGGAGGGGAACAGAAACATCCTCACAGAAACGCAAAGGCTCCAGTGACTCCACACTAAAAACAATCTGCCAACGCACCCAGGGCTCAAGGATTGTTGTGGAAGAGGGGTGGGAAGATTGTGAGAGCCACAGGGTGGATAGAAATATCCTGAGGTACAGCCCAGCCCAGAAACTAATAGAAGCCCTAACAACCCCACAGTGATCACCAAGGACCCTGCTGAGGAGGGCCCTTAGGGAAATGGGGAAAGAGGTGAAGGAATACAAGGCTATAACTTACATAAAGTACTATACATATATATATAATTTATATATGTAATATATATATATATGAACGTTGAGTTGTAAATGATTCTAAGGTTTCAGGGTTGATGGTCAGAGAAAGTGGTAAAAACAAAAAATAAATGATTAGAAGAAATTGTTGATGTAGAGTGAAGAGAATAAACTTGGCCAGCTCACAAGCTTCTCTCCATTAGACTTTAATCTTCCTCCAGAGGAGCTAATATCTTACTTGTTAATGTGTCACATCATAGGTTGGGAAGAAGAATTACGCTTTGCTTGGTTGACTAGAAGTCAATGAGGCAAAATGGAAACACCTAATTACACAGGCAGATATTAAACTGCATGTGACAGCAAGTAGGAATGAACAAGAAAGAGATGAAGGGGAAGTGGGGCCCTGAGCATGTCTGGAGGCCTCTTAGTGTATGCTCAGGTCATCTAAGAAGTGGTGTCTCTGGAACACCTCCACCCAGTATTCTCATTCTCCATGCCCACACAAATGGGATAGACAACCCTGTGGCATTCACTTAAAAAATTTATTTATTTATTTGCAAGGAGAGAGAGAGGGAGGGAGAGAGAGAGAGGGAGGGAGAGAATGGGCATACCAGGGTCTCTACCCATTGCCAAAAATCTCCAGATACATGTGCCACTTTGTATCTGGCTTTACATGAGTACTGAGGAATCAAACCCAGGTCGTTAGGCTTTGCAGGGAAGCATTGTAATTGCTGGGCGATCTCTCCAGTCCTCTCATTTTTTTTTTCTTTCTGATAATAGTTTCTCATTTTCCTTGGGGGGAATGTCCTCTGAGAGCTCACAGACTTGGTACTCTTCACTGGAGTGCTCTGTCCCACCCTGACTAGGGCTTAGGTCACCATTCGGTCATTAACCCTTAGTAATTAAATTAAGCCTAGTTCTTCCAGAGCATCATGTCTTCCATCTGTTTCCTTCTGTGACTTTCTGAAAACCAAAGCCAATGTTGCTCAAACCCAATTCCTATTGTTCCTTAACCCAAGGCGGGCCAATCCCACCCTTCTCCTCACACTGACTGTGACCCAGCAGCACCAGTGTAGGAGCTGGACTCTCCGCTCACATCATCTTAGAGACACTTGCCAGGGCCATTAAGTTTCTCAGGTTCCTCTCTGTGGCCCCTACCTTTGCCTCCTCAGAACTTTCTAAGGTATCTTGCTCCTATTCTCCCAAGGCATTCCCCTTTGCTGTGGTGAACTAGAGTTTGTTTCGAATGCTGGCCACTAAAGCTCATTTACTGGCCACATTTCTTCCCATGATTCAATTTTGGCAGAGTTTTGATTTGCAATCAGAATTCAGAAATGAGGACTTCGTATCCTGAGATTTTGGTCTTTTCTTTCCTATGGCTCATAGCTTCAGGAATCCTCATTTTGATTTCAAAGAAGATAATTCCATGACAACCCAAATTTGATGTGAAGCAGCCTGTGGTGGTTTGGATGTGAAATGTCTCCATAGCCTCATGTGTTTGTGATTAAGCCTCATCCTCACTCCCCAGTTAGTGGTTAGAGCCTTTGGGAAGTAGAGCCTTGCTGTGGGAGGTGTCACTGAAGGTGGCCTTGGGGTTTTGTAATCCAGCCTCCCTTGCCAGAGTGGTTGGCTCACTCTTGCTGCTTTTTTTTTAAATTATTTTTATTTATTTATTTGAGAGCGACAGAGACAGACAGAAAGAGGCAGATAGAGAGAGAGAGAATGGGTGTGCCAGGGCCTCCAGCCATTGCAAACGAACTCCAGACACATGCGCCCCCTTGCACATCTGGCAAACGTGGGTCCTGGGGAATCGAGCCTTGAACTGGGGTCCTTAGGCTTCACTGGCAAGTGCTTAACCACTAAGCCATCTCTCCAGCCCTCTTGCTGCTTTTTATAAGCCGATGTGACAAGATGTGATAGCCCTGTGGTCCGTCCTTGCCATGCTGAAACTTTCCCTCAGAAATGTAAACTAAAATAAACCCTTTCCTGCCTTAAGATGTTCCAGCAATGAGAAGATCAATGCTACACAGCCATCTGACATGCCTTTTTCATTCCTCATACTGACTTCTACCTTTTTGACTCATTTTTGAAAGAAGTACTTGAGTGATCTATTGTAACCCTTGCTATGATCCATTTATTTCTCCAACTCTAAATTCCTGCACAGATTTGCCTGTATGCTTTCTTTCCTGTGTTCCTATGTAGTGTCCTCTTGCTTCAGATAATTAAATTTAAAAATAACTAAAGGCAGGGATGGAGAGGTGGGTAAGCAGTTAAGGCACTTGCCTGCAAAGCCTAAGGACCCATGTTTGACTCTCCAGATCCCACATACGCCAGACAGGAAAAAGTGAGGCAAGCACAAGGTCACACATGCCCATTAGGTGGCACAAGTGTCTGAAGTTCAATTTCAGTGGCTGAGGCCCCAGTGCACCAATTCTCTCTGTCTCTCTAAAATAAAAAATAAATAACTAAAGGCTATGCATGGTGGTACATGCCTTTAACCCCAACACTAGCACTCAGGATGCAGAGGTAGGAGAATTGCTGTGAATTTGAAGCCATCCTGGAATGACAGAGTGTGTTCCAGGTCAGCCTGGGCCACAGTGAGATGCTAACTCAAAAAATAATAACAATAACTAAGGGAGCTGGAAACATAACCCAGTGATAAGAGCATATGTTTATCATGCCTGAGGCCCTGGGTTCCATTCCCATAACATGAAAGAAATAAACAATACACAACAAAAAGTTTGAGAGACAGAGAGAGAGAGATGTCACCAATGGTGTTAACTATCAAAGGACCTTACAAGTGGCCAGCCAGGCCAAATGTGTCAACTGGTACAATAGTGGCATGTCTGTTATGGGAGAAAACAACTGCTCTGTGATTGGACTGAAGGGAATACATGTCTGGTATGGAAAACCTAGTCAAAAGCCAGTGGCTTGGGAGGTCATAAGCTCTAGGGGGAGACCATTACTATTTTCTGGCTAAATGCATGTATTATGCCCACCAAATGGCCCTCTAAGAACTTATATTTATGCCCATGGATTAATGTTACCATCACTTAAAAATTTTTTTTTGTTTATTTTTATTTATTTATTTGAGAGTGACAGACAGAGAGAGAAAGAGGGAGAGAGAGAGAGAGAATGGGCACACCAGGGCCTCCAGCCACTGCAAATGAATTCCAGATGCATGCACGACCTTGTGCATCTGGCTTATGTGGGTGCTGGTGAACTGAGCCTTGAACCGGGGTCCTTAGTCTTCATAGGCAAGCGCTTAGCCACTAAGCCATCTCTCCAGCCCTACCATCACTTTTGGTTAGAGAAGCTTCTCTTTTCAGATGGCACTGACCACTGGGGTGACTCAAAACTCACTATAGTGCTGAGAAGAAGTGACAATGGAGTGTTAACAGTAAATGAGACCTCTCTACCACACCCTCCAAGACTCAGGGTCCATTGTGGAAGAGGTGGTGGAAAAGTTTGTAAGAGCCAAAGGAAGGGTAGAACTGCCAACATTGCTGTGTTCCAGACACAAGGTGGCCTTGATGGTCATGACCTGAGAGTGAATGACACTACCTACGCAAAACCCTCATAAGAGGGAAAAGATGAGGATATCAAAATCCAAGAGAGACTGATTGGAGAGAAGAAGGGATCCAATGGAGGTGGATTTGGGAGGGAAGATGAGAGTAGAAAGAGGGAATTATCACGGTTGATTGTCTCTATTTATGGAAGTTGCCAATGAAAAGGTTTTTTTTAAGCCCATAGAATAATAATGGTCTTATCATTACCAACGCAAGTCCATGAAGCTCTGCTTCTCCAGTATGTCAGAGAAGCAGAGGTAAATTCTGGTTAAGAATCTGGGGCTGTCAGTGAGCACTTCTCTCAATGTTCACACCCTTATATTAACGCTACTCTCACTTTGGGTAGAGAACCTTCTCTTTTCAGATGGCAGTGACCTTGGGATGACACAGAAGGCATCATGGTGCTGGAAAGAAGTGACAGGAGTGCTCAGTACTGCAATATCTCGATCACACCTTCCAAGGCTCAGAGTCTATTGCAGAAGAGGTGGCAGAAAGAATGTAAGAGCCAAAGGAAGGGCAGGACTCCTTACAACGTGCTCTCCCCAGACACAAAATGGCCTGGATATCCATGACCTCACAGTGCCTGACACTACCTACACAAGACCATCGTAATAGGAGGCAAAGATCATGACACCAAAATAAGAGAGAGAATGATTGAGAGTGGGAGGGGATATGATGGAGAGTGGAGTTTCAAAGGGGTGGGGGAGGAAGGGAGGGAATTACCACAGGATATTTTTTATAATCATGGAAGTTGTTAATAAAAAATTTGGAAAAGAAAAAAAAGAATCTGAGGCTTTCATTGAATGGAGATGGATGCCTTTTACGAGGGAGAAAACAAACACCCTTAAAAGCGATAATGTTGCTTGACATTAATGGAGTGCTTTTCATCTTCAATGCAATATACAGACATTAGATAATTGACTGTCAGTTCTTCTCAGATAAGAATAACTGCATGGTGCTATGTACAGTCCTCTCCTAGTCCTCAGTCCTCAACATGAACGCTTCCGACACGTCTGGCTGAACAAGAGGGCATCCTAGGAGAGCACATGGGATAGGGAGGAACTAGAGGCATGGGAAAGCTAGCAGAGATGCCTGCAACTTGTCTCCCGGCCACTGGGAGCCTAGGATGACAGTTAGGAAGAGTCCCTCTGTGCTTCTGGCCTGGCTCTGCCTCCGTTTGTCCTCCTGTGTGATAGCACAGAGAGATTTCCACAGACACAAGTCATTCTTGGTCATCCCTCAAGCTGCTGCATGACATCTTCCGCAGATTCTTTCTCTGTGTACCTGGCATATATACTTCCTTATTCCAGGTTCAGGTGTCCCATAGCACAGCAAAGCAAATCACTTCTAATATGTGTAAGTGTGTGTGTGCATTGTCCACAACATCAGTGGTTTTTCTTGCTCTCTGCTCCCCCTCACCTTTCTTTTTTTAAAAAAATATTTTAGTTATTTATTTGAGAGAAAGAAAGGAAGAGGCAGATATATAGAGAGAATGGGTGCACCAGGACCTCCAGCCACTACAAACAAACTCCTGACACATGTGCCCCCTTGCGCATCTGGCTTATGTGGGTCCTGGGGAATCAAGCCTGGGTCCTTATACTTTGCAGGCAAATGCCTTAACTGCTAAGCCATTACCCCAGCCTCCCCCAACCTTTCTTATTTGGGGGTTGGGCTGAGAGATCTGGGCAAGGAATCAATAGTGTACCATGACTCATACCCCAGTGTTTTGGAGTGATGTGGCTAAAGGAATATGTGAGATTTAAGGACTGGCTTACTCCTGCTTAACATACCACCACATATACTTATACAATGGAGTTCAGTTCAGCAGTAAAGAAAAATGAAATTAATTTGTAGGCAAATGAATGGATCTGGAAAGGATTATACTAAGTAAGGTAACCTAGGCCCAGAAAGCCAAACACTGCATGTTCTGTCTCATATATGGATGCTGGCTACAAATGTTTAGATTTGTATGTGAGTTAGAGTAAAAGTCAGTAGAAGAGGCAAGGAAGCTAGAAAGGGGCTATTAGGGAGGAAGGAGAGGGGAGGACTTAAGGAGAAGGTATTGTATATATGTAAGTAGATGAACAGATTACTGGGGGTGGAATGGCCTAAGTGATGTCAGGGGAAGAGATTGCATAAAGGAAGGGTAGGAGGAGGGCTCATCAAAATTTAAGATGAGGGCTGGGGAGATGGCTTAGCGGTTAAGCGCTTGCCTGTGAAGCCTAAGGACCATGTTTCGAGGCTTGATTCTCCAGGACCCACATAAGCCAGATGCACAAGGGGGCACACGTGTCTGGAGTTCGTTAGCAGTGGCTGGAGGCTCTGGCGCGCCCATTCTCTCCCTCCCCACCCTCCCCCTGCCCATTTCTCATTCTCTCAAATAAATAAAGAAAAATAAAATAAAATAAAAAATTTAAGATGTTATGAATAGCAATATGGAAACCTACTTCTTTGGATGAAGGCGCACAAAAGCTACACATTGTTACTGGAAAAAATTTCAGTGCCAGGGTGCAAGACCTTTCATGAGTTGTTGGCCAGGGAGTTCCCTGATGCACCCCAAATATTACAGGCCATTGCCAAGGCTCTTGGCTGCCCACCAGAACTAGATGGTAAGACCCTATTGCTGAAGACTCCACATGCTTGGGCTGCAGGGTCACTGGGAAATCCTGCTGGAGCTGAGCTGGAAACTTCCTCCCTGTGGACCAGCTGACAGAAAGCTGGAAAGGGCTACACTGTATGCAGCCCTTTGGAAGAAAGAAGTCATCAGTATTGGTAAAGAGCAGTGGACCCTGAAAGCCTTACAACTGACCAGCCAGGCCAAATGTGCCAACTGGTACAAAAGTGGCATGTCTGTTATAGAGAAAACCAACTGCTCTCTAATTGGAATGGAGGCCCGTTGCACTGGAGGGAATACATCTCTGGTACCAAAAACCCAGTCAAAGGCCTAAGGCTGGTGAGGTCATGAGCCATGGAAGAGTAATGCCTGATGCTGTCTGGGTAAATGCATATATTAGTCCCACTAAACTGCTCGGTAAGCATTTTTTAAAATGTTTATGCCCCTATTTATGCTGCTCTCACTTTTGGTTAGAGAAGCTTTTCTTTTCAGATGGCAGTGACCACTGGGGTGACTCAAAAGTCACCACAGGGTTGAGAAGTGACAGAGGAGTGTTCAACACTAAGTGAGACATCTCTGCCACACCCTCCAAGGCTCAGGGTCCATAGTGGAAGAGGTGGCGAAATGAATATAAGACCTAAAGGCAGGGTAGGGCTGCTTACAGTGCAATCTTCTGGACAAAAAATGGCCAGGATATCCACGGCCTCATGGTGCCTGGCACCACTACACCAGACCTTCATATTCGGAGGAAGAGATGATGACAGCAAAATAGGAGAGAGACTGATTGGAAGGGGGAGAGGACTTGATGGAGGGTGGATTTGAGAGGGGGAGAAGGGGATGGGGGAGGGAATTGTCATGGTTTATTGTCTGTACTTATGGAAGTTGTCAATAAGAGGTTTTTTTTATAGTTTTTTTTTTATTATTTGAGAGTGACAGACAGAGAGAGAGAGACAGATAGAGGGAGAGAGAGAGAGAGAATGGGCACGCCAGGGCTTCCAGCTGGGCTGGAGAGATGGCTTAGCGGTTAAGCGCTTGCCTGTGAAGCCTAAGGACCCCGGTTCGAGGCTCGGTTCCCCAGGTCCCACGTTAGCCAGATGCACAGGGGGCGCACGCGTCTGGAGTTCGTTTGCAGAGGCTGGAAGCCCTGGCGTGCCCATTCTCTCTCTCTCCTCTCTGTCTTTCTCTCTGTGTCTGTCACTCTCAAATAAATAAATAATTAATTAATTTAAAAAAAAAAAGCCGCCCTATCAAGAAGACAATGCTGCAGTGGCTTTGGGGAACACTGCCTGAACTCAGCAGCTGTGCACCGTGTCAATGGCCTGCAATGCAGGCCAAGTGAGAAGCAGGGGCCAGAGCCTCTCATAGCTCAGCAGACGGGCCTCTCTTTCAGAACCCTATATTTCAGAGTATAGTCAACCACAAAGCATCCCATGTGCCCTGATTCTTCCATCCACAAACACCATTTCTGAAAGCCTGGGCTACAATTCCTCCAAGACCCCTCTCCGTTTCTGTCACGTCTCTGTGAAGTTGAATGGCACCCAATAGATCACTCCTAGCCACCATTTGATGGATAATTGCATTATAAAACATGAGAAGGGGGCTGGAGAGATAGCTTAGTGGTTAAGCACTTCCCTGTGAAACCTAAGTAGACCCCGGTTCAAGGCTCGATTCCCCAGGACCCATGTTAGGCAGATGCACAAGGGGGCACACGTGTCTGGAATTCATCTGCAGTGGCTGGAAGCCCTGGCGTGCCCATTCTCTCTCTCTCTCTATCTACCTCTTTCTCTCTCTGTCACTCTCAAGTAAATAATAATAATAAATGCTTTTTAAAAAACATGAGAGGGTTCCCCCCAGAATCCTTTTTTTTTGTACTCTCAATACATTTAATTATGCCAACTTTTAACTTATAAAATATCATTTCCTGCACCTAATTAAAATCAATATTGTGACTCAACACACATCTTCATTTACTGCTATCTGGCTACTGCATGCATGTATCCTCATGTCTTTCTTAGACAATCTGTGTGTGTGTCTATTTCACCATCAGACTATAAACGTCAAGGTCAAGGGCTATTTCATCTTACCAGTGCAGGATAATATGTTTACCCTAAGTGACTATGGGACTGGAGAGATGACGCAGCAGCTATGCACAAGCACAGGGTCCTGCGATCGATTCCCCAGCGCCCATGTGAAAAACCGGTCATGGCTGCTCATGCCTGTAACCCCAGCACTGAGGGGGGATGGCAACAGGAGGGTCTCTGGGTGTCCTTGGGTCAGCAAGTTTAGCTGAAAAGATGAAGATCTCAAGGTTCGACAGGAGCCTCTCTCTTAGCTAAACAGGCAAAGAGTGACCGAGGAGGACCGCGGACATCGTCCCCTGGCCTCTGTGTGCGTGCAGAGCGGGTGCATGCATCTGCACACACACGTCCCGTACACACTACACTGTGGCATGGGACGTTTTCCCTGGGGAGGCGCAAGCACACATCTATTCACGCTGTCAGGCTCAGGGTTCACAATAGAAGACTGACACAGGTTCAAGGTTTTATTTAATGCCAGGAGAGACTGGCCAAATGTAAGGCCAGGGGGAGGAAGCTTTGGAACACCAGGAAAGTCTGACGGGATCCAAAGCAACAGAGAGAAGCCTTGGGGCCCCAGATAAGGGGAGGAAAGAGATTTTAAGGTGTTCTAGGAAGGACAGCAAAAAGAACTGCAGTGCAAGGGAACGGGGTAGAGCACTTGTGATTCAAGGTGACTCAAGCCTCCATGTTGTGGAGCCATTCCCTTTCTGGGTCTGGATTTTATGGCCAGCTACTAGTGAAGGAGGATGGGAGAAAGCTAGCTTTCTTATTTATTTATTTATTTATTTATTTGAGAGAGAGAAAGAGGGAGAGAGAGAGAATGGGCATGCCAGGGTTCTAGCCACTGCAAACAAACTCCAGATGCATGTGCCCCCTTGTGCATCTGGCTTACATGGGTCCTGGAGAATTGAACTAGGATCCTTTGGCTTTGCAGGAAAACCCACTAAGCCATCTCTCCAGCCCCAGAAAGCTAGCTTTTTTAAAAAAATTATTTATTTATTTATTTATTTGAGAGTGACAGACACAGAGAGAAAGACAGATAGAGGGAAAGAGAGAGGGAATGGGCGCGCCAGGGCTTCCAGCCTCTGCAAACGAACTCCAGACGCGTGCGCCCCCTTGTGCATCTGGCTAACGTGGGACCTGGGGAACCGAGCCTCGAACCGGGGTCCTTAGGCTTCACAGGCAAGCGCTTAACCGCTAAGCCATCTCTCCAGCCCAAAAGCTAGCTTTTAAAGGAAGTTTTAGTTAGAGATTGAGGCACAAAGAGAGGACCAGGAGATGTCACTCCACATGACACCTCACCCTGGCACCATAACAGGACTCTTGGCTGGAAATGGAGCTCAAGTCTGATGGAGACTGGTGTACAGCGGCCTCTGATGTGCATAGCCTGGCACACATAGATGGCATATGATATCTCTAAGATCCACTCTTCTCGACAAACCACTCAGTCTTCCTCTTGCCTGTAAAGGCTCCTGTCTTCTTCCCATCACACTCCACCTTGCTCCACACAGCTCTGCTTTTCTGGTTCTCCTCAGCCCGCCTACCTCTCTTTGTTGGGGCCACAGCAATACATATAAGTCCAGCTTTCCCTTCACCCAGCCTGCCTGGGAGAGCATAACACAGTTTTTGGGGGGCTGGAGAGATGATTTAGCAATTAAGGCACTAGCTTGCACAGCCTAAGGATCCAGGTTCAGCTCGCCAGAACCCACATAAGCCAGCTGCACATGGTGGCACATGCATCTGGAGTTTGTTTGCAGTGTCTGAAGGCCCTGACCCCCCTCTCTCTGTGTGTCAATAAACAAGTAAAAATAAACTGAAGAACCCAGTTTCTTGGTCTGGGGGAACTTTTCTGCTTGCCACTGCTGTATAGTTTGGGGTAACTTCTCACTTTGATCGCAAGCATGATTTCCCTCTGGTGTCTGAATCTACCGTGTGTATATTTTCCTTACACTCCTGATCTACCACATGGATGCTCTCACTAATTCCAGGTCTGCTACCTGTGTAATTTCTACAAAAACTCGGGATAACCCTGAGTATAACTCTCTTCGTTAGTCATTTCTCCTCTGAGTCTCCCAGTCTCTGCTTTGATACCTGCAATCTCCTTTTAGCTGGAACCTCACCGTTTGTCCTTTTAACGTCTCTAAAATCACGTGGTAAAGGTCATGCAAGTTTCTCCTAAGTTTCCCTACACAGGCTCCTAGACTCTGCTCTCCATGCGCCAGCAGCTTTACCCTAATCTCTCTTTAAAAACTCAGTTTCTCCTAAATCCTCTTTAATCAAACCCCACAAGTTGTGAT
The DNA here is from genome assembly GCF_020740685.1 of Jaculus jaculus. Classification (NCBI taxonomy): domain Eukaryota; kingdom Metazoa; phylum Chordata; class Mammalia; order Rodentia; family Dipodidae; genus Jaculus; species Jaculus jaculus. The sequence goes on along the minus strand of NC_059116.1, from coordinate 68,072,119 downwards.
TTCCCTCTCAACAAGCTTAGTAATTCATAATTTACCTGTCTTGAGTCCATCTTTTAAAAAATTTTTTGTTTATTTATTTAAGAGAGACAGACACAGAGAGAAAGAGGCAGAGAGAGACAGAGAGAATGGGCACGCCAGGGCCTCCAGCCACTGCAAATGAACTCCAGACACGTGCGCCCCCTTGTGCATCTGGCTAACGTGGGTCCTGGGGAATTGAGCCTTGAACCCGGGGTCCTTAGGCTTCACAGGCAAGCGCTTAACCGCTAAGCCATCTCTCCAGCCCTGGAGTCCATCTTTTTAATTCTTTATTAAAGATAGGACAGAACCCAATACTTGGGCTTCATAAATTCTGGGAGACTCTGCCAAGACCCCCAAATTCTATCTCATTAGGGTTCTCTGGAGTGCCTGCAGAAGCTCCCTTATGGACATGAGGTTTACATTGCCACATCCCCACCAAACACAAGGAGCTGGGAGGAGGTCGGCAGTGCTTTGACTCAGGTGTCCTCCATAAACTTAGGTGTTCTGAATGCTAGGTCCCAGCTGATAGAGATTTGAAATTAACGCCTCTTGGAGGCAGTGTATTGTTGGGGGTGGGCTTATGGGTATTTTAACCAGCTTCCTCTTGCCAGTGTTTGGCACACTCTCCTGTTGCTATGGTCCACCTGATGTTGGTCAGAAGGTGATGTCCACCCTCTGCTCATGCCATCATTTTCCCCTGCCATTATGGAGGTTCCCATTGAGTATATCAGCCAAAATAAACCCCCTTTTCCCCACAAGCTGCTCTTGGCCGAGTGTTTTCTGCCAGCAATGCGAACCTGACTGCAACAGCAAAGTTGGAACAGAGAGTGGGGTCATTGCCTTTAGAATCCTGAGTGTGTGGCTTTGACCTTTCGGAACTGCTTTTGCAGGAGGAATGTGGAAGGATTTGAGACCTTGGCCTAAGAGATGCTGTGATGGTTTGATTCAGGTGTTCCCCATAAACTAAGGTGTCTGAATGCTAGGTTCCCAGATGATGGAGATTTGGGAATTAATGCCTCCTGAAGGCAGTGTATTGTTGGGGGCAGGCTTGTGGGTGTTATAGCCAGTTTCCCCACACTCTCCTGTTCCAGTTGTCCACCTTATGTAGGCCAGGGGGTGATGTCCACCCTCTGCTCATGCCATTGTTTTCCCTGCCATCGCGGAGCGTCCCCTAGAGCCTACAAGCCAAAATAAGTCTCTTTTTCCCACAAGCTGCTCTTGGTTGGGTGATTTCTGCCAGCAACGTGAACCTGACTGCAATAGTAATATTGGTACTGGGGAGTGGGATTGCTGCTAGACACCTGACTGTGTGGCTTTGGCCTTTTGGAGCTGATTTTCAAGAGGAATGTGGAAGGGTTTGAAACCTTGGCCTAAGAGATGCCTTGCAGTGCTGTAAGTACAGCTTGATGGACTATTCTAGTAGGTAGGGTGCCAATTTGTTAATCCAGAAGGGAATAAAGCAGACTTGGAAGAACAGGACACTGCTTGAGAACTCAGGCCCCTTCGAAAGAGTCTACATTCTTCCTGTTGTCCCAGTATAAGCAATGCAGGAAAGATAGTCATTGAGTTTGTAATGTGGTCTTGTGTTTCGGAAATGGCCATGGGCAGTGTGAAGCAGGTTTGCTGGATGCCTGCATGAGACCCAATGGGGCCGTGCAGATGAACCATGGGTTGCAATGGAGATCCAGTGGTGATGCCAGGACCATGAGATGGCTGCTAACGAGAGCTTCTGGCCCTGATGAAGTTTTCCAGGACTGTGAGTAGCCTAGCTGGAGGGGCAGAATTGGAACTCCAGAGACTTGTTGCTGGTTTGAATTACTGGACTTGGAGATTGTCACTGGCTAGGGTTGTTGGATTTGAAGCTACAGAGTTTGATGTTTGCCCTGTTTTAAATCCTGGCTGCTATCTATTTGCTATGCCCAATACCATCTTTTGCAGTGTGAATGTTTATTCAGTGCCATTATGAGATGGGGGGGATTTTTTGGTATTATGACTCAGTTAAAAGATCTTGGATTATGGGGATGTTTGAACATCACTGGGATTGATAAAAACTATGGGGACTTTTAAAGTTGCACTGAATGCATTGTATTTTACATCATGTATGGATATTAGTTTATGAGGGCTAGGGGAGGAATGTGGTGGTTTGATTAAGGTGTCTCCCATAAACTTAGGTGTTCGGAATGCTAGATTCCCAGCTGATGGAGATTTGGGAATTAACGCCTCCTGGAGGCAGTATATTGTTGGGGGTGTGTTGGGCCTTGAGAGGCCCGGACGCGAGGCCTAGTGGAACTTCCTGAGTCCAGCTAAAGTTTGGCGACCTGTCTCTGGCCAGCTAGGACTCAGCAGGGCGCCAAATTGCCTCTGGCCTGCTACTTCTGCAAAAAAGTTAGAGTTCCTGTGCGCGCTTAGAACCAATCATTTCAAAAGTGGCGATATGCTATTGGCCCTTACACCTCATCCTTTCCTGAGATCCCTGCCTTCATTCTCAACGCTATATAAACACCTGCCTGGTACAATAAAGTGAAATCCTGCTTCGGCAAGTCTCCCGGCTCAGTGTGGTTCTCTCCGGTGCCTAGGAGAGGGACCGGGTCATCGACACTCACTGTCCCGCTCAGCTCCAGGAAGAGACCGGCAGGGGCGGGCTTATGGGTGTTACAGCCAGTTTCCCCTTGCTAGTGTTTGATATACTGTCCTGTTCCTGTGGTCCACCTTATGTGGCCAGGGGGTGATGTTCAACCTCTGCTCATGCCATCATTTCCCCCTGCCATCATGGAGCTTCCCCTTGAGCATCTAAGCCAAAATAAATCTCTTTTTCCCACAAGCTGCTCGTGGTTGGGTGATTTCTGCCAGCAATACGAATCTGTCTGCAACAGATGCCTTGCAGTGCTGTAAGTACAGCTTGATGGACTATTCTGGTCAGAGCTGAAAGACCTGAAGGCAGTAAGAACTGTGGACTGTGAGGTTTGGCTTATGAGGGTGAGAAAGAGTGTGGCTTGGACTGGGCTAGAAGCAGTTTGTGTGAGAAGCTTGCTCTTATGCCCGTGTCCTGAGAACTTGTGCAGGGTTGCTTTGTGTAGAAATGGACTGGTGTGAGCAGAGGGATATGGCACAGAAAAAATGAAATCTTTAGGTGAAACTGCTGCCCATTCAGCTGCAGTTGAGAGATTACAACCTTTGAGATTGGGCCAGCTGAACTGCATTGTACTGACAGGAAGAATGTAGACTCTTTTTGAAGGGGCCTGAATGCTGAAGGGGTGTCCTTTTCTTCAAAGTCTGCTTTATTCCCCCCTGGATTAACAAATTGGTACCCCACCTGGTATTATGGAGTATAAGCAAAGCAGGAAAGAGAGGGTCATTGAGTTTGCAGTGCAGTCTTGTGTTTTGGAAATGGCCATGGGCAGTGTCAAGCAGGTTTGCTGGATGCCTGCGTGGAGACCTGATGGGGCCATGAGGAGGGATCACAGGTTGCAGTGGAGACCTAGTTGAGATGCTGGGACCACGAGATGTCTGCTAAGGAAAGCTGCCGGCCCCGATGAAGTTTTCTAGGACTGTGAATAGCCTAGCTGGAGGGGCAGAATTGGAAGTCCAGAGACTTGTTGGTTAGAATTATTGGTCTTGGAGATTTGTTACTGACTAGAATTGTTGGACTTGGAGTGAAAGAATTTGATGTTAGCCCTGTTTAAATCTTGTGTTGTTGAGTATTTCTTTGCTATGCCCAGTGCCACCTTTTACAGTGTGAATATTTCTTCTGTGCCATTATGAGTTTTTTTTCTTTTTTTGGTATTATGGCTCAGTTAAAAGATCTAAGACTATGGAAATGTTTGAACATCATTAGGATAAAAAAAGAAGCTAGGGCTGGGGAGATGGCTTAGCAGTTAAGGCACTTGCCTGCAAAGCCAAAGGATTCATGTTCAATTCCCCAGGACCCATGTAAGCCAGATGCACAAGGGGGCACATGCATCTGGAGTTCATTTGAAGTGATTGGAGGCCCTGGTGCACCCATTCCCTCCACCCCCTACCTATTTCTCTCTCTCTCTCTCTAATAAATAAATAAAATAAATTTAAAAACTATGAGGACTTTTATAGTTGGACTGAATGCATTGCATTTTACATCATGGATGTTTATCAGTTTATGGGGGCCAGAGGCAGAATGTGGTGGTTTGATTCATGTGTCCCCCATAAACTTAAGTGGTCTGAATGCTAGGTCTCCAACTGATGGCAATTTGGAAATTAAAGCCTCCTGAAGGTAGTGTATTGCTGGGGGCAGGCTTATGGGTGTTATAACCAGCTTCCCCTTGCCAGTGTTTGGCACACTCTTCTGTTGCTGTTGTCCACCTGATGTTGGCGAAGAGGTGATGTCCACCCTCTGCTCATGCCATCGTTTTCCCCTGCCATCATGGACCTTCCTCCTGAGTCTGTGAGACAAAACAACCCTCTTTTTTCCCCACAAGCTGCTCTTGGTGGGGTGTTTTCTGCCAGCAATGTGAGCCTGACTGCAACAAGGTTTCACTCTTCATTGAAGCCTTGGGGCAGTAAAGTTTAGTCAATTTCCTTATGTGGTCCTGGGTACCCCTTCTGAACAGGAGTACACAGGAAAGGCAGCTTTCTTGAAATCTAACATACCACAGATGGGGCTCAGATGAAAGACCAAAGCACAATTGCTCCAAATGCCCTTTGGTGAACCAGTGAATTTATTGGGGTCACTGACACAACACAGTTGAGAGGTGACTTATTGGGACATTGGTGACTCAAAGGTAGCCGCAGCGCCACAAAGTCCCGTCATATACTGGACAGTGACCCCATGGGGGTGGCACCATGGAGTCCCTCCTCTCGTTAAGCTTGTGCATCCTACATAACCTAGCATCTCACAGGATCACTTGCAGCTGGGGGGAGAGCAGGAGAGAACAGCTGGAGACCCAGGTGATGGTCGTGTGACCCTCTCCTCCATCTACTAGCTCCATTACCATGTCCTTATACCTGTCACTGCACTGTTTTGCCACAAAGTTGCCATGGCATCATGATATGCCTGGGGGAATAATGCCCTCACACACACACACACACACACACACCTAGAATAATAAAATCAATTAGAAAAAGCACTAAGTTGGCTGGGCATGGTGGTACACACCTGTAAACCCCCCACTGGGGAGGCTGAGGCAGGATATCGAGTTTCCAGACAATCCGGACTGCTTTGGGAGACCCCCCCCCCCCGCTCCAGCCCTCTGCCCCAATACACACAAAAAGCAAACAAACTTGAAAGCAACAGGAATCTGGAAATGGAGAAATCAAAAGAAATGGATATTCTGACTCATAACCAAGAGAACATTCTGGAATTTCTTGATTCTCATTCTGAACAGCCGCGGGGTCTCTGTTATGGTCACGTTCCAGCGTGGAAAGGAGCAATAGAAAAGCCTGTCTTCCCACCACGACATAGAAGCTCCAGGTTTGCAATCGTGGTTTTCAGCTTCATCACTGTTTTTCTCAAAACGGAGTGTCAATTAATCTATTCAATACAAATGAAATTGGACCAAAAAATGCAAGGGCACTCATTATCACTTTAGTAGAAGGAATCCATTAAGCAAAAAGCGTACTTGAGGGAGACTGGTAAGAGCATATGTGAAAACATGAGCAGTGGTCCTGAGTTGGAGGACCAGCACGATGCAGAGGTGGTCAAGGGTGCCCAGGGCAGGGCGTTCAAACTCAGCCTCTCCCCCTGGCCAGAAGCAGAACTGGTCAGTCCCTTGGCAAGTCACTGTGCAACTGAAGTGAATTAATCTGACTCATTTAAGGGGAAACGTTAAGTGGAGACATTAAGATCTTTTTCATTAATTTTAATAGCCTACATTCATTATGCAAAATAATGGGTTTCATTTCTACATTTTTCACATATGTATGATCACGGACTTCGATCATGTTCATGTCTCCATCCTTGCTTCTCGTCATTTCCCCCTTCCAGTGGTCCCCTTCTATTACTAGTTATTTCTTCTGAATTTAAACTTTCCCCCTTTTAGCAGAAGGGATAGGAATTAGGAGCTGGGCGTGGTGGCGCACACCTTTAAACCCAGCACTTGGGAGGCAGAGGTAGGAAGATCGCCGTGAGTTCGAGGCCACCCTGAGACTACAAAGTGAGTTCCAGGTCAGTCTGGGCTACAGTGAGACCCTACCTCAAAAAAATAAAGCAAAACAAAACAACAACAACAACAAAAAAGTGATAGGAATTAGGAATAAGGCAATCCCTACTTTGTAGATAGTTTATCAGAGTTACAGGCCCCAAAATAATATCATTCACAATAAGTCCAGAGAACAGAATCCAGGGAATAAATTCCACAAAGCCCTGACTCACCAATATGTCAGCTGATAGCCGCAATTATGCCCCTGTTCCTTGTTTATCAAGAGCCCCCACATACATTAAACATAACCAACCCAATCCACCCTGACCTGATGCCTAATTTACATGCCCAAAGGTGAACTCCGCCCACAGACATCCAAAGTAAGCAATCCAATCCACCCTGACTTGATGCCTAATTTGTACGTGAATTGCTTGCCTGGGCCCTTCCCAACATGGGAGTGTTTTGCTTTGTTTTTCATAAAATAAAATCTCCCTTAAGTTGTCCTTCTGCCCTCTCTGACTTGTCTATTCTTTGCGAGTTGCAAAAACGATGGACTGGAGAGCCACTGCCTTGATGAGTTCTTTCTTTTTTTTTTTTAATTTTTATTAGCATTTTCCATGATTATAAAAAAATATCCTATGGTAATGCCCTCCTTCCCCCCGCACTTTCCCCTTTGAGATTCCATTCTCCATCATATTACCTCCCCATCTCAATCATTGTACTTACATATATACAATATCAACATATTAAGTATCCTCCCCCCATGAGTTCTTTTTTGTTGTTTCTTTGTTTTTGTTTTGCTTTTTGTAGGCAGAGAAAGAGAGAAAGAGAGAGCGAGAGATTGAGAAAAAGAGAGAGAGAGGAGAGAGAGAGAGAATAGGTGCACCAGGGCCTCAGCCACTGTAATAGAACTCCAGATGCTGCCGGGTGTGGTGGCGCACACCTTTAATCCCAGCACTTGGGAGACAGAGGTGGGAGGATCACTGTGAGTTCGAGGCCACCCTGAGACTCCATAGTGAATTCCAGGTCAGCCTGGGCTAGAATGATACCCTACCTTGAAAACCAAAAAAAAAGAAAAGAAAAGAAAAAAGAGAACTCCATATGCCGCATCACCTAGTGGGCATGTGCGACCTTGTGCTTAGCTCACCACCGTGCATCTGCCCTATGTGGGATCGGGAAAGTTGAACATTGGCCCTTAGGCTTCACAGGCAAGCGCCTTAACCACTAAGCCATCTCTCCAGCACTGGTTTGATGAATTCTATTGACTGCTGAGTGTCTTGGCACTCTAACCCCTAAACTAAGCCCAACCATTATGATGCAATATTTTGAGGCTCAGGAAGGATCCCCCAGACTTGTGAAATTTGACTTTTGGGTCCTTGTCCTTATTTAAGAAAGTATTGATAAAAAACAGACTTGTGAGCTACTCAGTTTATTTAGGGAAAATTGTGAAGTTTATTCAGGGAAAATTGGTATCTAGGAAGAGACTAGAGTCAGTTAGCATGGCCTTCTAGGTCCTGTCTTCCATATAGAGCCTGAGTTCTAGTTTTTTTAAAAATATTTTTATTTTTATTTATTTATTTGAGAGAGAGGGAGAGAAAGTAGGGGAGAGAGAGAGGACGATACATAGAGAATGGGCATGCTAGGGCCTCCAGCCACTGCAAACAAGCTCCAGATGCATGCATCGCCTTGTACATCTGGCTAACGTGAGTCCTGGGGAATCGAACCTAGGTCCTTTGGCTTTTCAGGTAAGCATCTTAACCCATAGCTCTGTTGGGTAACTAAGTGCTTGGCTAAGGCCTACATTGTTTAGGGACCTCATGGATTTCTCTGGCCAACTGCTGTCTGTGGGGGTAACCCAGTTCTGGTCCTGGGATTCACAAGCCAACCTATTTTCATCTTTTGCAGGAGTCTCTATACTGATTTCTATAGTGGCTGTACAAGTTTTCACTCCTATTAGCAGTGAATTAGGGTTCTTTTTTCCCTGCATCCTAGCCAGAATTTGTTGTCATTTGATTTTTATTTGTTTATTTATTTATTTGAGAAAGAGAGAGAGACAATGGGCACACCAGGGCCGCAAGGCAAGCACCTTATCTGCTAAGTCATCTCTCCAGCCCTCATTTGAGGGTTTTTTTTTTTTTTTGGTTTTTTGAGGTAGTGTCTCACTCTAGCCCAGACTGACCTGGAATTCACTATGATTTCTCAGGGTGGCCTCGAACTCACAGCGATCCTCCTACCTCTGCTTCCCAAGTGTTGAGATTAAAGGCGTGCACCACCATGCCTGGCTCATTTGAGTTTTTTATTTTTTAATTTTATTTTAGGGAGACAGAGAGAGAATTGGGCCAGGACTTCAGCCACTACAATCGAACTCCAGATGCTTGTGCCACCTAGTGGGCATATGCAACCTTGCATTTTCCTGACCTTTGTGTGTCTGGCTCACTTCGGATCTGGGAAGTTGAACGTGAGTTCTCAGGCTTTGCAGGCAAGCAATGTAACTGCTAAGCCATCGCTCCAGCCCTCATTTGAGGTTTTGATGATTGCCATCCTGACTGGAGTAAGGTAGAATCACAAAGTTGTTTTAATTTGCTTTTTCCTGATAGCTAAGGATGTTAAACATTTCTGTAAGTGAGTAGTGGCTATTTGTATTGCTTCCTATGAGAATTCTCTGTTCAGTTCTCTGGTCTGTTTTTTTGAACAGATTGTTTTATTTATTTATTTATTTATTATTATTATTATTGTTATTATTATTTTTTTGAGGTAGGGTCTCATTCTAGCTTAGGCTGACCTGGAATTTACTATGAATCTCAGGGTGGCCTCGAATTCATGGCAATCCTCCTAAATGCTGGGATTAAAGGTGTGTGTCACCACACCCGGCCTTTTGTTTGAAATTTTTATTGTCTAGTTTTTTGAGTTCTTTGTATATTCTAGATATTAGGCCTCTGTTGGAGATACAGTTGGCAAAGATTTTCTCCCATTCTGTGGGTTGTCTGTTGGTTGTTTATGGTATGTTTGCTGGACAAAAGGTTTTTAGTTTCATGAGATCTGACTGGTTGGGTGTTTGTTTAGTTTCCTGAGTTAATGCGTTGTGGGAGCAACCGTCAGTTATTGGGGGAAGGCTGTGCCTCTGGGCATGACATCCAAACCTATGACTCTCACAATCTTTCTGCCCTCCCTACCACAAACTTCCCTGAGCCTTGGTGGGTGAGTTTTAAGTCTACTTCGGTGACAAGCTCTTAGGAGCCTCTGGATCTCTGCTTTGGTACATGTTGGATGTCCTCAGGGTCCGTCTCCTTCACCCTGGCGCTTCTTGTCAGGCTCACCATGGAAGCAGCACTCTTGCTCATTTCCCCACTTCCTCTGTGGATTCACCTGGGCCTCAACTGAGATGCAAGGGGTTGTTTACCTCCTCAGATCTTGCTACCCTCTGAAAAAGATTCTCCAGTGGAGAGTGAAGTCAGCACAGGTTAAACTGGATAGGCGTTATTAGTTTAGGGAGAGTTTGATGTCGCCCCTCTTTCAGCCAAAGACTAGTGGGATTTTGACAGTGGAGAGCATGACCTTTGTCTCCATAGGGTTCCAACCTGGTTCCCAGTTCCAGATATAGGTTCCTTTCCACTGAGCGGATCTCTTAGTCAATCAGAAAGGTATTGGTTACCCATCAAGACTGTGTACCACCATTACACCGGTGTGTATTGCTTGAAAGGCTGGTTGCTTCTGAGTAGCTTAGACCCCTGCTTGCTCATACCTTTGTTGGCCAGTTTCCCCCCATAGCTCAGGTAGCACTTTCCAGCACTAGACAGGCTGGCTAGGGACTGGCTCTCTTCTGTATTCCAGCCACGTCTCTCCATGTTCGGTGCCAGCATCCGGTATCTTCAGCAACAGGGTCTTACCTTTTACCTCAGGTGGGCAATCAAGTGCTTTGACAGAAGCCTGTCTTGTTCTGGGGGACTTCGTAGGCCTCTGATCAACAGCTCAATGTGGGTAGTGCCTATTTGTAGTACTGTGAGTTACAGGTCAAAGCTAAAGATTTTTGTTGTTGTTGTGGTTGGTTTGTTTTTTGTTTTGTCTTTTTTTGGGGGGGGGTTTCCAGGTAGGATTTCGCTCTAATCCTGGCTGATCTGGTATTCACTATGTCATCTGAGGGTGGTCTTGAACTCATGGTGATCCTTCTACCTCCGCCTCCCATGTACTGGGATTAAAGGTGTGTACCACCATGCCCAGCTAAAACCAAAGTTTTTAAGGTCAGGCTTCATCCTACCCTCTCTAGGACCCTTCTTTTCAGGCATTCCCCCTATACTTCTGCTGGGGGTTATCTTGTAGTCTGCCTTCAAGGAGAAAGATTTCTATGGTACTAGTTCATTTTGGGTTTAGTTTTGTGTTTATTTTCTCCCACCCTCCCACTCCCCCCTAAGCCCTTACATCCCCGTTGTCTGGGCCTCAAGTCGCCCACCTGCTATGCCAACAACGCAGGCTCCTCCATATTAGGAACTGCACGTGAGTGACAGCGTGCGGCTTTTGTCTTCCTGTGATTGTGTGTGTGCACCGAGTATAATCTGCTCTGAGTTCATCCATTTTTTTTCACAAATTTTGTTTTTATTTTTTTCTATCTTATTTTTATCTATTTATTTGAGAGATGAGAGAGAGAGAGAGAGAGAGAGAGAGAGAGAGAGAGAGAGAGAGAATGGGCATGCCAGGGCCTCCAGCTGCTGCAAATGAACAAATGAACTCTAAATGTAGGTGCCACCTTGTGCATCTGGCTTACATGGGTCCTGGGGAATCGAACCTGGGTCCTTTGGCTTTGCAGGAAGTGCCTTAACCACTAAAATATCTCTCCAGCCCTTCCTACAAATTTTGTTGTATCATTTTGAAGAGCCAGCCTGACTCAATTTTAACAGCAAGAGCCATGTTGACATAAAGTTAGGTTTCTGTTCTCTAAGTTTCTCTGCAGGTAAGAGCCTGCTGCATGACTTAAGGCTGGTGTTGGATACTAGAAACACACCTTACTCATGCACAAAGCTGAGGAATATCTACCCAAAGTAGAAGTAGACACAGAGGATTCTTAGAGACAAATAAGCATTTGTCAAAAGTCACTGGAGGGATGGCTTAGCAGTTAAGGTGCTTGGCTGCAAAGCCAAAGGACCCAGTTTCTATTCCCCAGGACCCATGTAAGCCAGATGCACAAGGTGGAACACACATCTGGTGGTTGTTTGCAGTGGCCGAAGGCCAAGGTGAGCCCATTGTCTCTGTCTCTCTTTCTCTCTCCCTCCCTCCCTCTCTCTCTCTCAAGTAAATAAATAAAAAATTTTTTAAAGGATAAATAGAAACTAGTAAATTAGAGGATGGGAAATAAGTTACTGAAAATCTTGTCTAATTATTATAAGGAACTCAGCTTGAATGTGTTAGGAGTCACAATATTTTGAAAAGCATTGTATATTAAATGATAGCAAGGATTGTTCCTCAAGCGTAGGTGAACATGAGATTCCCTTGGAGAATGTGTAAATCCATCCATGCCAGAGCCCCCAGCCCCCACCCCCCTGGAGTCAGTTGGATAAGGCCTGATCATATGTGGCTGTGAACAGCTCCCCCAGGTGATTCTCTACGTACAGTGGCTGTTATGGTTTGGATGTCAGTGTTTCTCACAGGCTCGTGTGTTTGAAGAATTGGTCCCAGCTGATACTTTGGAAAGTTGTAGCACATTTAGGAGGTGGGTCCTGCCCGGAGGAACTGGGTGGTTGGGTGCTGGGGCCAGTCCTGCTTCCTCTTTGGTCTCTGCGTCCGCCTGAGGAGGCGTGCCCGTGAATTTGCAGTGGGACCACTGGGCTGGAGGACAGTGCCGAGGCAGGGCCTGGCCATCGGTTAAGGGGTGCCCTACCTCACAGGATCTGGGCTTGCTCTACTCCCAGCTGCTAACTCGCCCCGTTCTGGCATGACTGTCTCCTACAGACTGACTTCTTCTTTTTTTTTTTTTTAAATGGATATTCTCTCTCTCTTTTTTTTAAAAAAATTATTTATTTATTTATTTGAGAGTGACAGACACAGAGAGAAAGACAGATAGAGGGAGAGAGAGAGAATGGGCACGCCAGGGCTTCCAGCCTCTGCAAACGAACTCCAGACGCGTGCGCCCCCTTGTGCATCTGGCTAACGTGGGTCCTGGGGAACCGAGCCTCGAACCGGGGTCTTTAGGCTTCACAGGCAAGCGCTTAACCGCTAAGCCATCTCTCCAGCCCCAGACTGACTTCTTAAGTCCCGCTCTGCGCTTGTCTCCAAGGCTCTGCTGCTCTTCCCATGGCATTGCCAAAGTCTATTTTTCCTTCTTTAACCTGCCTCCCACCAACTACTTACACCCTAGGAGTTTCCCCCTCCATCTGTATGTAAATGGGTACTGCCAGGGCCTCGCTGCCTCTCGGGTTGGATGGTTCATGAACGTGCCCCCCCAGAACTTGGAGGAGCGGGACATGAAGAAAATAGAAAACCAAAACCCACGCCTTGTCATCACTGGTCCTCCACTACCCTCCGTCCCTTGTCATCATTTTCCTTCCTTCCTAACATTTCGGGTTGGCTGCTAAGACCAACGGAAGTGAGGGAGGTGTGGCCCTGCGACAGAGGACCCAGCATGCAGGAGACCTTGGCTTCCTCACAGCGCTGCAAAGAGAAAAGCTCTGGCGTTGACCGTTTCTCCCTCCTTTCCTCCAGAAAATATCAGTGAGCTGGCTGACTTCCGGCCACACTGCTCTGATCTCTTTTTCCTCTGACCACCCCCTGCTTCCATCTCTCACTGGCCTTGTCTGCGGCCTTCCCTAGCCCAGCTTCCCAGCTGTCCCCAGTGCCCATCAGACACCCTCCTCTCCCTTGAAGTCACGTTCAGGAGTCCCCCCCACCCCATCTTTCCCTGGGAATGAAATGGGACCCGATGGATTCACAGCCTGCGCTATTTCTTTCGGGACTGAACCTGCTCTGGCAGCTCTGTTAGCTGAACAAACCTGGCCTCAGGAGGGAATCTATGTGCTTAACCCCTGTCACTGGCTAGGTAGTAAATACTTGCTGACTCTTAATCTGAACAAACGATCTCAGAGATAAGCGACCCAGTGCACTCCCCCCGGGCCCAGCTGAAGCCATAGAGGAACCAGTGCACCCCCCCCCCCCCAGCTGAAGCCATAGAGGAACCGGGGAGAGGGCAAGAGCGCTGCTTCCTTAGTGAACCTGATATCAGCACAAGGGTGAAGGAGATAGACACTAAGGACACCCAACACCTACCAAGTCTGAGATCCACGGGCTCCTAAGTGCCCATCACTGAAGTAGATAAAATGCTCCCAAGCATAGCTCAGGGAATTTTGTGGAAGATGGGGCAGAAAGATTGTTAGAGCCACAAGTTGGGACATTTTGCACAGAGACATTGCCTCTCCCCCCATAATGCATGACCCACAATCCCCATGGGCATAACCTGCATCCCCCAATGAGGAAGGCTTCTGGGAGGAGGGAAAGGATGGCATCAACATGTGTTGTTTGCTTACTAAATATGTCCATAGCTAATTAAAAAATAACAATTTTAAAAAAAAAAACTGTAAGCCTGCTGCTGGGCATGGTGGCACACACCTTTAATTCCAGCCCTTGGGAGGCAGAGGTAGGAGGACTGCTGAGAGTTTGAGGCCACCCTGAGACTCCATAGTGAATTCCGGGTCAGCCTGGACGAGAGTGAGACCTTATCTTGAAAACCAAAAAAACAAACAAACAACAACAACAAACTCTTAAGTCTCTTAACCCCAAAATAAACCTTTTTCTCCCATTAGTTGCTTCTAGTTGAGTGTTTGTCCCAGCAATGAGACGGTAACTGCAAATTGTGTGTGTGCGTGTGTGTGTGTGTGTGTGTGTGTGTGTGTGTGCCGTGATGACTTGGAGTCTTTCAGTTTTATACCCATGAGTAGTATAGCAGATGCTTATAGCTTCTTGATTTAAATTTGATTAATATTGATTAGGCAGGTATTTGTGTCTAGGAATTTAATTTTTTTAAAAAAATATTTATTTATTTGACACAGAGAGAGAGAGAGAGAGAGAGAGAGAGAGAGAGAATGGGCATGCCAGGGCCTCCAGCCACTGCAGACGAACTCCAGATGCATGCACCCCCTTGTGCATCTGGATAATGTGGGTCCTGGGGAATCGAACCTGGGTCCTTTGGCTTTGCAGGCAAACGCCTTAACTGCTAGCCATCCCTCCAGCCCTTGGTTTGTTTTTTTGAGGCAGAGTTTCACTCTAGTCCAAGCTGACCTGAAATTCACTATGTAGTCTTAGGGTGGCCTTGAACTCATGATGATCCTCCTACCTCTGCCTCCCCAATGCTGGGGTTAAAGGCATGCGGCACCATGCCCAGCTCTAGGAATTTAATTTTTTTTTTGACTTTTTTTAAAATTTGTTTTTATTTATTTATTTGAGAGCGACAGACACAGAGAGAAAGACAGATAGAGGGAGAGAGAGAATGGGCGCGCCAGGGCTTCCAGCCTCTGCAAATGAACTCCAGACGCGTGCGCCCCCTTGTGCATCTGGCTAACGTGGGACCTGGGGAACCGAGCCTCGAACCAGGGTCCTTAGGCTTCACAGGCAAGCGCTTAACCGCTAAGCCATCTCTCCAGCCCGGAATTTAATTTTCATCCAGTTTAGTGGAATACAAGTTTTCATCATATTTTGTTATGATCACCTGCAATTTGTCCTACTGTCCCCGTTTCATTTGTAGTTTTATCACTTTGAGTCTTTTTCTAGATGTTCATTAATATTGTTTATCTTTACCAAAAAATAAAATTATTGCGTGCTAAAATTTTATTTATTTATTTAAAATTTTTTTTTATTTATTTGAGAGAGAAAGAGAAAAAGAGGGAGAGGGAAAGAGAGTGAAAGAGAGAGAATGGGCACACTAGGTTCTCCAGCCACTGCAAACGAACTCCAGACACCTGCACCCCCTTGTGCATCTGTCTTACGTGGGTCCTGGGGAATCGGACCTGGGTCCTTTGGCTTTGCAGGCAAACACCATAACTGCTGAGCCATCCTTCCAGCCCTTTATTTACTTTTTATTTTGTGTGAGCATGCATGTGGTACATGTGTTTGTGTGGGTGAGGAGGCATGCGTGTCACAGTGAGTGTGTGGAGGTCACAGGACGATATTTGCGTGGCCCCTCACCTTCCCCCACGTTTGAGGCATCATTTCTCTGTGGATTCTTGCTCTTCACTTGTTCTTTTCTGTCCTGGCCACAGCCTCCAGGAAATCCTCCTGCCTCTGCCTCCTTTCAGCGTCAGCGTGGGGGCGTTACAAAAGCCCACCGTGGCTTCCAGGTTTTTACGTGGTGTCTGGGGTTCGAACCTGGGTACTCTGGCTTGGGTGGTTAGCAGTTCCTCTACTGAGCCACCACCCAGCCCCATTTTTTTTAAATGCAGTTAATCAAGTAGTTATTGAATGCCATTCTGCATCAGGGCAGTATTAGTCAGAGGTCCATATGACCTCAGGAACACATATCCCTCAGTCCATCCTCTCTTACTATCCAAGTATGGGGAGCCACGCGAGTTGGTAATTTCTCAGTCATCTGGCCACCCAGGATTTGAGCATGAATAGAAAAGACACCAGATGCAGGTCAGTCTGTCACGAGGTTGGATCGGGTAAACCAATGACACCGAGTTGTCTGGAGATCTGTTAGCTGTCACAACTCCTTGGCCACAGACCCCAACTGTGACTTCGTAATCACAAAAAATACAGAACTTAACACCACATCTCACCAGTGCCTGAACTGAGCACTAAGACCCCTGCTTAAGACCAGCACTAGCCTGGTCCACATTGGCGCAGCGGGCACAGTTGAGTGGGATTTTTTTCTTACATAACTGGATCACCTGCACCTTCATATGTCAAATTCACGGAGACAGTACTGCTTACTCACAAGAAGGAAAGAAAACTCAGTGTGCATGAAAAAAACTTGTGATTTCAGTCAGAGAAAAAGGGAGAGAGAGAAAAAATGGGTGGGCCAGGGCCTTTAGCTACTGTAAACAAACTCCAGACGCCTACAACCACCTTGTGCATCTGGCTTACATGGGACCTGGAGAATCGAACCTGGGTCCTCAGGCTTCTTACGAAGCAAATGCCTTAACTGCTAAGCCATCTCTCTGGCCCAGCTTTCCCTTCATTGAAAAAACAAAAAGAGCCCATAATGCATTTCCATGGATACCAATTGCAATTTCTGCGCTCCCAAGTCAGAAAGCACAAGTAGCGAAGAGAGTCACCACAAGGTGGCGCTGTGCGCGTGGCCGCTAATGAAAGGCCTGGCGGGTGTCTAACACCCAGAGAACTTCTAGTCCTGGCGCTTGGTTTGAGTGGGACACTTGACAGAGCTGTTGATGCTGTTTCCACGGAGACAGAAGTCTGAATTGTTGTATGAGGTTTTAGTGACTGAAGACTTCCTCTTGTTTCTGGAGGAGGCTGGTGATTGCATATTCTGAGAAGTTCTTAGCTGTGTTGGTCTCTGAAGACAGGGGAGCATGTGGGAAGGTCATGTGCTGGGTCCCCTCTTTACTGTGTTTTGTAGTTGTTGGCTTATTTAAGCACCACAATGCTTGGTTTTCTTAAATTACCGGCGGGAAGATTGACAGCAGAAGTAGAAACATCTGCAGAGCTTGTGGCAATTCATCTGAGAGAGGAAGGATGAGTCTGAACTCCAGGGTGGGCAACAGCCATTCGCTACACCCATAAGAAAATCTGATGTCTTTTCTATTCATGCTCAAATCCTGGGTGACCAGATGACTGAGAAATTACCAACTCGCGTGGCTCCCCATACTTGGATAGTAAGAGAGGATGGACTGAGGGATATGTGTTCCTGAGGTCATATGGACCTCTGACTAATACTGCCCTGTTGCCATGTAGGTAAATATTTGCAAGACACCTACCGAAACTCTGGATTTGGGTCTCATGTCTGTTAAGTATGAAACAGTCTCTGTGGGGCAGTGTCTTATCTCCCTCTTGCAGTGAAGTCCTCAAATATTACACAACTTTCTGAGGGAAGGGAGGCCTGCAACCCTTATCTTTGTTTCTTAGCTGTCACTAGGGCATCTTGGTGGCCAAGACTAATGAGTCATGTGGAGGAACCATGGAGACAGAGCAGGGTCTACAGCTGTATTTTGTGAATGCAGATGTCTGGAACGGTCCTTCCTTAGGAGTCATCCTCAGAATGTGCCGAGGGGTGTGCGGGCTAGTTCTGGGGGAGCCAACCTGTAAGAAATGCCAATCATGGAGCTGGATTGTGATGGGAAGTTGTACTTTTCAGGCACTTCTTATTACTATTACTATTATTATTAGTAGTAGTATTTATTATTTATTATTTTGAGGTAGGGTCTCACTCTGACTCAGGCTGACCTGGAATTCACTATGTAGTCTCAGGGTGGCCTCAAACCCATGGTGATCCTCCTACGTCTGCCTCCTGAGTGCTGGGACTAAAGGCGTGTGCCACCATGCTCGGCCACTTATTATTATTTTGGCAGGATCTCTTATATCCCAGGCTGGCCTCAAACTTTCTATTTAGCAAACAATAAAAAAATTCCTGATCCTCCTGTCTCCACCACCCAAGTGCTAGGATTACAAGTGTGCCCTGCCAGGCCCGGCTCAGCTCTCTACTTAAGTAGACTCTTTCAGGAGGTAGGAAGAAACCCTTTGATATACGACTTGAGATGAAGGTTAGATGCCCCATCCCCACTCACCTTCCAAAGATACTCTTCATCTGCAGCCTGCCCCCGCCCCAGGCTGTCATAGGCAATCGTCACACAAATATCTAACAACCGTGGGCTTGACGAAGCACCCGCACCATGACTGTCTACCCTGCTCAGATGTGGGAGAGCCTCTGGTTGCACCCAGAAGTAAGCTCGAGGGGTCCACAGGACAGGGAATGATCAGGAAGCCCGCCAGGTGAGGGCGTCAGCCTTTCATTTTGTTGTCTTTCTTCCCCAGGAACCTCTGGATAGTATCAGTAGCCATTCATCCTGAATTGGCACGGGCTGCCTGATTGTAAATATTCTGTTCATTTGGTTCTGGAAGATAAATTTTTTTTTCTTGTCAGTCTGGTCTTATGCTCTGATTTTTGGCTTTGAAAATAAGTCAGAACAAGCTCAAGATTTAATTCACTCATTTATCTTCCAGTAGGAATGTGCCTACTACATGAACAGAGATGAACCACACGGCAAAGTACCAGACCAGGGCCCAGGAATTGCTGGTGTCAACCCAGGTAGATGCCCCTGCTGACGCGGAGGAGGATTTCTAACTGGACAGGAGACAGCTGAACAAAGAGCGCTGCTTGCAGAGAGCATTGAGCTATGTGAGAGGGGTCTCTCTCAAAGTGTCAACAGAAATTCCATCTTCTGGTTCTAGAATTTGCTGCTTGACAGATGCTCACTGGAGTGTCCCGGACTCCTAATGTTGATGAAACACCCTCTTTAATTGTTTTTCCTAGTTTGTTGTGTGTGTGTGTATGTTTGTATGCATGCTTGTGCATGAGCATGGGTGCGTGTGCCACAGAGTGTGTGTTGGGGGGCTCCCATGACAACTTTTGCAGCAGGGTCTCTTCTAACTCATCGCTCCACTCCAATAGTGTTCTCCAGAGAAACTTTCCTGTCTCGGCATTCCTTCTCACCAGAGATACACGGGGATTCCAGAAACTCAATGGCCTCTCGCGTGTTTTGGTTCTGGGGGTCCAAGCTCATGTACTCAGAGTTTCACAGCAAGCATTTTACACACTGAGCCATCTCTCCAGCCTCAAACATTCTTCTATCCTATTTTATTCTCTTTCTTTCTTTTTTTTTTTGGTTTTTCATTTTTTCGAGGTAGGGTCTCACTCTGGTCCGGGCTGACCTGGAATTAACTCTGTAGTCTCCGGGTGGCCTTGAACTCACGGTGATCCTCCTACCTCTGCCTTCCGAGTGCTCGGATTAAAGGTGTGAGCCACCATGCCCGGCCTTTATTCTCTTTCTTAAATTCTCTTCCCCAGCTCCAGATACTGTTTCTCTTATCCTATTTTAATCCCTTTCTTAACCTCTCTTTTGTTTTGCCAAAGTAGTTTCTTTTGTTAAATAAATTTTGTTTATTTTTATTTATTTATTTGAGAGCAACAGAGAGAGAGAGAGAGAGAGAGAGAGAGAGGGAGAGAGAATGGGTGCACCAGGGCCTCAGCCACTGAAAAGAAACTCCAGAAACATGCACTACCTTGTGCATTTGGCTTATGTGGATACTTGGGAATCGAGCCTTGAACTAGGGTCCTTAGGCTTCATAAGCAAGAGCTTAATTGCTAAGCCATCTCTCCAGCCCACCAAAGTAGTTTCTTAAATAACTTTTTTTTTTTAATGGTGGGTTCTCAAATGTATGTCAACGGTGTCTTTTGCCCCTTCTCATGGTATTGCTTATATAGTGGAAAGAACTTCAAAATTATTTCCCATAAAATTTTTGAACTTGTTTCATTGTCTTGGGACATCATTATTTCAAGGTTTAAAAGTTTCAACATTTTATTTATTTATTTGACAGAGAAAGAAGGAGAGAGAGAGAAAATGGGCATGCCAGGGCCTCCAGCCACTGCAAACGAACTTCATATGCAAGTGCCCCCTTGTGCATCTGGCTAACATGGTTCCTGGGGAATTGAACCTGGGTCCTTTGGTTTTGCAGGCAATCACCTTAACCGCTCAGCCATCCCTCCCACCCGAGATTTAAAACTTTAAATATCTTCTTTCAGCCCATTTCTCCCAGCCATTCCTGGCCCCTGATTGCTTCCATTTTAGCAGAGCATCTCCTCATAGCAGGGCGGGGTAATCACTTCTGTCAGAACCCCCCAGAGAGCATGGCTGCCTGAAGAGTACCCAAGGGGTCACACTCAGGGTGAAAAGCCATTAATGGGCTGGAAGTTGGGCCTTTCATGGAATTTGTGACCGACTGCCACAAGCCTGAACGATTAATTGGCTCCTGTTGGCTTCCTCATTGCATCAACCTAACACCAGTGAGAAGCCTCAATTCTAGCACCAAGACATTGAGTTAATGAACTTGGGAGCCATGTATTTTTATTTTTATTTATTTATTTATTTATTTTTGTAGTCAGTGACTGCAGTCAAGTTGGTACCATTAGCCTCCTCCCTGTCCTCCCCCATCCACAGGGACCCTCCTTGTTAGGGTATATGGGTCATGCAATGTGGGGTTAGCCTTTAGATTTGGGTAGGAGAAAATGGGCTCTGTGTATCATGGCCCAACGTATGGCTCTGACATTGTTTCCGCCTCCTCTTCCACAAATTTCCCTGAGCCATGTTAGGTTCATATTAGGTCTGCTTCAGTGTTGAGATCTTGGGTGCCTCTGTGTCTCTTGATTTTTTGTTTTGTAGGGGTTGATTGTTCTGTGTCTGTCTCTTTCACCCTTGTGCTAGGAACCATGTGTTTTTGACTGGATGCCCCTAAACAGAACACTTGTTTAGTAAGTTGTCATTTCCCTAAGAAAAACTGCCTTCAGCTTGGATTGAGTCCCATAGTAGAGCACCTACTAGGAGCGATGCATTTTCTTAGCAAGAGGGGACAGTTGATCAAAGTTCCCTTGGCATAAATAATGATGGGAATTATGAATTAGCCTAAGGGGGAACTTGCTAACAGAGCCAACTCAGTGTGGAACAGTCTGCCATGGAATCTGTGATGTGAAACAGATCCAACCAACTACAGCCTGGCTGAGATACGTGATGTTTTGGTTTACTTTCAACTGCAAGAACTGATGTTGCAATACTTAGAGTAACGTCTGGGACACAAGAGATGCTCAAGATCATGCTGAAGCTGTTTGTTGACCTCATTATACCTTGGCTGCAAAGATGAATGGCCTTGCTGGCTTTGAGTGGTATGTTTATATGAAGGTTTTAGTCACAACCATCCTTAGCTATTTATGTTGAAATATTAATATAATATTTTTTTCTGTATGCAGAGGCTGAATTTGAAGTTTAGATTTGTTTTTTTAATATATTTTATTTTAATTTTATTATTTATTTATTTGCTAGAAACAGGGACAGAGAGAGAGAGAGAGAATGGGTGCAGCAGGGCCTCCAGCCACTACAGACGAACTCCAGATACATGCGCCCCTTTGTGCATCTGGCTTACGTGGGTCCTGGGGAATTGAACCTGGGTCCTTTGGCTTTGCAGGCAAATGCCTTAACTGCTAAGCCATCCCTCCAGCCCAAGATATTTTAAAAAATTTTACTTTATCCATTTTTTTCTTTAGAGAGAGAGAGGGAGAGAGAGAATGAGAATGGGCACATCAGGACATCCAGCCAGTGCAAAAGAATTGCAGGCACATTCACCCCTTTGTGCATCTGGCTTATGTACTAGGGAATAGAACCTGGGTCCTTATGCTTCACAGGCAAACGTCTCAACTGCTAAGCCATACCTCCAGCCCCTAGACTCAGTTTTGGTCCCAACCACTTTAACTTGGCGTTGTGAGCCACCTCACCAGCAATCTCAGCTCAGGATCACCATGAGTTTGTGGCACAATGACAAGATTGTGTCTGAAGGAAACACAGCAAACATTGGTATTGGGGATGGATAAAAATCAATGGTACTACATTTGCCCAATGTGGGCAAGGCCCTGTTCAATCCGTACACTTCAAATGAGAGAAACAAAGCCAGCGTGGTATTCTGCGGGAGACCTGACACCTAGCGTGGCACAGAGGTCAGACTCCAAGCCCTATTTAATTATCTTGATTAGGCACAGCCAAAAGTGCTGTGGAATATAGGAAACCACCTCTGGGGACACAGGTGTGCAAGCGGCTCTTCTCACTCGTGAGGTCGAAGAAGGTGTGCTCGCTCCACCTCCTGGGGCTTCTGTACCTGTGGGTGCAAACATGGACGAGCGGACGCCGCTGGGCAGGAGCAGCGGAGACCGAGGTCAGAGTGGTCACTGGAAAATCTGACAAGATAGCGCCTTTTAGTTGGGATTCAGAGGCCAGCCATGAGCCAAAGTTACTAACAAGAAGTGATGGGGGCCGGGCGTGGTGGCGCACACCTTTAATCCCAGCACTGGGAGGCAGAGGTAAGAGGATCGCTGTGGAGTTCGAGGCCACCCTGAGACTCCATAGCGAATTCCAGGTCAGCCTGGGCTAGAGTGAGACCCTACCTCAGAAAACCAAAAAAGCAAAAACAAAAACAAAAGAAGTGATGGGGTCAGGACAAGTCAAGGACTACAAACAAGGAAGGAATCTGGCTTACTTGAGCTTCTCTCTCTCTCTCTCTCCTATTTTAAATTTGTCTCTCCGTGTGGGCCACACTGCACATGAGGAGGTCAAAGGACCACCATGAGGGGGCTGCATTCCACCTTCTTTGAGGCAGGGTCTCTTGCTGGCACAAGCTGCCGTAGGAATATCAAACTAGCTGGCCTGAGACTTCCCGTTCTCCTGGCTTCATCTCCAATGTCATGGGCATGTTTGGATCACACATAGGTGAGTCACTTAGCACCCAGCTCCACGTGGGTGGTGGAAAATTGAATAAGAGCAGGAAGGCTTTACAAGCCAGCGTATTTAATCACTGAGCAATCTCCTTAGCTCGCTCTTTCTCTTTTTCCCTCCTCCCTTCTCTCCCTCCCTTTGTTGCTGTTATTGTTTGCTTTGAGATGGGATCTATTCTGTAACCCTACCTCGGATTTACAGCAATCCTCCTTCCTACTCAGTCTCCTGAGTGCTGGGGTTACAGCATGCACCACCATCCCTGGATGACTCTTGATTTCTCAATAAAAAAATTAGACCTGATAACTTAATAAAAGGGACATTTTCTGCTATGTGAATCTATTTTGGTATGTGAAAATGTAAGTGTATAGAGTACTACAAAAATAAAAAAGATATCTATTGTCTCATCACACTAATAAATTTTATCATGCTCATTTGATATATTCCAGGTCCTCTTCAGTCATGTATAGTTTATTAGAGGGATGTGAGATAGAGAATTCATTGCAACTTCAGTGCAGGTATATTTTTCACAATTGGATTTTTTCCTGTTGAATAAGCATAGATATTTTATTATGTATTCTCCCTACCTCTGTTTCATATTTTTAGTTTCTCTTGGCTAGATTATGTTTCCTCCAGTGGCAGGATTAATGATGTCTAACATGTGATATGTTTATCACATGCTAAACTGAGCACGGTGTGTTTTCATGTGTCATCACATCTAATGTTCATAGCAATTTTAGCATGGCAGGTGGTGATACCATCATTCTGTAGGCAAGGAATCTCAGGGTGCCGTTGCCAAGGAGCCTGTGGCTGGTCTGGACTTCAAGCCAGGTCTCATTCCAGCTTCTGAGCTCTTCATCAGGATGTTTAATCACTCCCTGCTGGAATGATTGAAATTATGACTCTTTTATCTTTAATTTAATATTTTTAGTGGTTTTTTTTGTTTGTTTGATAGAGACAGAGAGAGGAAGAGAGAGAGAGAGAGGGAGAGAGAGGATGGGCATGCCAGGGCCTTTCAGCCATGGTGAACGAACTCCAGATGTGTGCACTCCTTTGTGGGCATGTGTGGCATTGCACGATTGTGTCACTGTTGCTTCTGGCTATGTGTGGGATCTGGAGGACTTGAACAGGAAGGAGTTCTTAGGCTTCGCAGGCAAGCACCTTAACCACTAAGCCATCTCACCTGCCCTTTCCTTTTTAAAAAAAAAAATATTTTTATTGACAACTTCCATAACTGTAAACAATATCCCATGGTAATTCCCACCCTCCCCCACTTTCCCATCAGAACCTCCACTTTGCATCATATCCCCCCGCCCTCAATCAGCCTCTCTTTCATTTTGCTGTCATGATCTTTTCCTCCTATTATGATGGTCTTGTGTAGGTAGTGTCAGGCACTGTGAGGTCATGGGTATCCAGGCCATTTGGTGTCTGGAGGAGCATGTTGTAAGAAGTCCTACCCTTCCTTTGGCTCTGACATTCTTTTTTTTAATTTAATTTAATTTTTTAAAAATTGACAACTCCCATGATTATAAACAATATTCCATGGTAATTCCCTCCGTCCCCTCACTTTCCCCTTTGAAACTCCATTCTCCATCGTATCCCCTTCCCCTCTCAATCAGTCTCTCTTTTGTTTTGATGTCATGATCTTTTCTTCCTATTACGATAGTCTTGTGTAGGTAGTGTCAGGCACTGTGAGGTCATGGATATCCAGGCCATTTTATGTCTGGAGGAGCATGTTGTAAGGAGTCCTACCCTTCCTTTGGCTCTTACATTCTTTTCACTACCTCTTCTGCAATGGACCCTGAGCCTTGGAAGATGTGATTGAGATGTTTCAGTACTGAGCACTCCTCTGTCACTTCTTCTCAGCACCATGGTGCCTTCTGAGTTACTGCCATCTGAAAAGAGAAGGTTTTCTAACCAAAAGTGAGAGTAGCATCAATATGTGGGTATGTACATTAGGAGAAGTGCTTATTGGGCAGTTTGGTGAGCATAGCATATGCATTTAGCCAGACACCAGAAGATGTTATATCCCTAGTGCTCATGACTACCCCTGTTGTAGGTTTCCAGTATCAGGGATGTATTCCCTCCCATGGAGCAGGCCTCCCGTCCAGTTAGAGAATGGTTGGTTTTCCTCATAACAGACATGCCGCTATTGCACCCATTGGCTCATTTGGCCTGGATGGCCAAATGTAAGGCTTGCAGTGTCCACTGTCGAGTATCTTCACTGGTGATTTCTCTCTCTCCTATTGAACTGCATGCAGTGTGGCTTTTTCCAGCTTTCTCTCAGCTGGTTTACATGGGGAAGGTTTTTCAGCTCAGCTCCAGCAGGATTTCTCAGTGATCTTGCAGCCCAAGTATGTGGAGTCTTCAGCAATAGGGTCTTATCATTTATTCCTGGTGGGGAACCAAGAGACTTGGCAGTGGCCTGTAATGTTTTGGGGGCATCAGGGGCCTCCCTGGCCAACAGCTCATTGGAAGGTATCCCATCCCTGACACTGAAATTTTTCTAGTAACAATCTGTGGATTCTGAGTGTTTCATTGTCCAAAAAGTAGGTTTCCATATGATTGATTTATATCCTCTTATATTTTGATTAGCCCTCCCTCCACCTTTCCTTTACTCAATCTCTTCCCCTGACCTCACTTAGGTCTTTTCACCTCCATGAATCTGTTCTTCTACTTACATGTATACAATACCATCCTATTAAGCCCCCTCCCTCCATTTTCCTTTTTGCTTAAAATTTTTTATTTATTAAGCCGGGTGTGGTGGCGCACGCCTTTAATCCCAGTACTTAGGAAGCAGAGGTAGGAGGATCGCCGTGAGTTCGAGGTCACCATGAGACTCCATAGTGAATTCCACATCAGTCTGGGCCAGAGTGAGACCCTACCTCAAAAAACAAAACAAAACAAATATATATATATGTATATATTTGGAGAGTGAGAGAGAAAGAGGCAGATAGGCTCCTCAAGACACAAAATGGCCTGGAAATCCATGACCTCACAGCGCCTGACACTACCTACACAAGGCCATCATAATAGGAGCAAAAGATGATGACATCAAAATAAAAGAGAGACTGATTGAGAGGGGGAGGGGATATGATGGAGAGTGGAGTTTCAAAGGGGAAAGTAGGGGGAGGGAGGGAATTACCACAATCAAAGTAGTTGTTAATTATAAAAAATTCAAAAATAAAATAAAGAAAAATCTGGACAGGCTTGGTGGTGCACATCCTTAATCCCTCTCTATCTGCCTTTCTCTCTCTCTCAAAATAAGTAAAGAAGCCAGGCGTGGTGGAGCACACCTTTAACTCCAGCACTCGGGAGACAGAGGTAGGAGGATCGCCGTGAGTTTGAGGCCACCCTGAAACTACATAGTGAATTCCAGGTCAGCCTGGACTAGAGTGAAACCCTACCTCAAAAAAAAAATTAAATTAAATTAAATTAAATTAAAAAAAGAGGGAGAGAGAGAGAGAGAGAGAGAGAGAGAGAGAGAGAGAGAGGAGACTGTGGGTGTGCCAGGGGCCTCCAGTCACTGCAAATGGACTCCAGATGCATGTGCCACCTTGTGCATCTGGCTTATGTGGGTCCTGGGGAATCGAACTGAGGTTCTAGGTCCTTTGGCTTTGTAGGCAAATGCTTTAACTGCTAAGCCATCTCTCCAGCCTGCCTTTCCTTTTTATTACAAGTTCACTAGGGAGCATCACCATCCATAGACCATTTGCAACTTGTTGTTGACTATGCCAATGAAAGTGTCAGAGAGTGACCATTTTTTTTGAACTACTTACTGGGGGACTAGGGAGATGTATCAGCAAAGCATTTGACATACAATCATAAAGACCAGAGTTCGAATCCCCAGCAACCATGGAAAAGCCATGTAGGCCTGTAATCCCATTGCTGGGATGGCAGAGACAAAAGAGTCTCTGTGGCTCACTGGCCACCTTAACTAGACCCAGGTGATCTCTGGCTTCACTGAGAGATGCTGTCTCCAAAAAGTAAGGTGGAGAGCAGTTGAGGAAGACCCCTGGCCTTGACTTCTGGCCTCCTCATACATGTATACCCCACACACGTCTGTGTTCATACATATACAAGTTCACATGTACACATGCACACATGTGCAAGAAATTACTTGCTGGGCTAGAGACATACCTCAGTTGGCCACATGTTTGCCTGGCATACACAAAGCCCTGGGTGTGATCCCCAGAACTGCATAAGCCAGACGTGGTGGCTCATCTACTCTGAAATCAGCATTTGGGAGGTAGAGGCAGAAGAGTCAGAAGTTCAAGGTCATTCTTAGCTACATGGCAAGTTCAAGGGCAGCCTAGGTGACTTGAAACCTGTCTCAATATATATATATATATATATATATATATATATATATATATATATATATATATATATATATATTATTGATTTATTTTGGTTACTTGTGTATTTATTGGTGCCAGGGATTGAACCCAGGTCCATGGGAATGTTAAGTGGCACAGAGGCATTTTGTTGACTTGATGTCTTGCGCCAATTTTTATTTATTTATTTATTGTTGAGGCAAACCCAATAGACTGGATTTTTTTTGTTGTTGTTGTTTATTTTGGTTTTTCAAGGCAGGGTCTCACTCTAGTCCAGGCTGACTTAGAATTCACTCTGTAGTATCAGGGTGGCCTCGAACTTACAGTGGTCCTCCTACCTCTGCCTCCCAAGTGCTGCAGTTAAGGGAGTGCGCCACCACACCTGGCATAGACTGGCCTTTTTTTTTTTTAATGCAAGACAGCAAGAGGGACAGAGAGAGAGAGAGAGAGAGAGAGAGAGAGAGAGAGAGAGAAAGAGAGAGAGAGAAAATGAGCAAATTGTTATTCAAGGGCCTCCAACCACTGCAATTGAATCTAGATGCATGCACTCCCTTCTGTCCATGTGGGGCCTTGCACCCTTGCGTCATTACATGCTCATCTTACATGGGACCTGGAGAGTAGAACATGAGCCCTTAGGCTTCATAGGCAAGTGCCCTAACCTCTAAGCCATCTCTAAAGCCCTGTGCCAAAGTTTTGAAGAGGATTATTTCAATTTATGATATATAAATTTCATGTGATTATATAGTATCTTCATTATCCATCTATCTGTTAACTATTTCTTTGCTAGTGTTAAAACTTCTCTTATCTAAATTTAGTAGCAAAATGAAAATTTAAGATTCAACTTTCGAAAAATGTTTTAAAATATTTTACTTATTTATTTGAGGGAGGGAGAAAGAGAGAGAGAGGGAGACAGACATTACAGGCCATTGCCAAGGCTCTTGGTTTTCCACCAGGAATACATGGTAAGACTTTATTTCTGAAGACTCCACATGCTTGGACTGCAAGGTCACTGAGAAATCCTGCTGGAGCTGAGCTAAAAACCTCCTCTGTATAGACCAGCTGATAGAAAGCCAGAAAAAGCTATCCTCCATGCAGGTCCATGGGAGAAAGGGAAGTTATCAGATAAATAACAGTGGACACTGCAAGCCTTAAGTTGGGTCAACCAGGCCAAATGAGCCAATAGGTGCAATAGTGGCATGTCTGTTATGGAAGAAACCAACCACTCTCTAAGTGAGCTGGAGGCTCATGCCACAGGAGGGAATACATGCCTGATACTGAAAACCTATGATGGGGGAAATCATGAGCCCTAGGGTGTAATGCCTGCTGGTATCTGGCTAAATGCATATATTATGCTCACCAAACTGCCCAGTAAGCACATATTGTAATGTTCATACCCATATATTAATACTACTCACTTTTGGTAGAGAATCTTTTATTTTCAGATGGCGGTAACCTCTGGGATGACTCAAAAGGCACCATAGTGCTGAGAAGAAGTGACAGACAAGTGCTCAGCACTGAAATATCTCTATCACACCTTCCAAGGCTCAGTATCCATTGTGGAAGAGGTGGTGTAAAGAATGTAAGAGCCAAAGGAAAGGTAAGATTCCTTATAATGCACTCTTCCAGACACAACATGACTTGAATATCCATGTCCTTGCAGTGCCTGACACTACCTCCACAAGACCATCAGGATAGGAGGAAAAGTGATGACATCAAAACAAAAAAGAGAGTGATTGAGAAGGAGAAGGGCTATGATGGAGAGTGGAGTTGTGAGGGGGAAATGAGGGGAGAGAATTATCATGGTTTAGTGTCTATAATTATGGAAGTTGTCAATAGTAAAAAAATAAAAAGAAAATGTTTTTAAATATTTCATTTATTGGAGACAGAATGGGTGCACCAGGGCTTCCAGCCACTGCAAATGAACTCTAGACGCATGTGCCACCTTGTGCATCTGGACTATTTGGGTACTGGGGATTCAAACCTGGGTCCTTAGGCTGAGGGGATGACATTTTGGATGTGGGCACTTACCACATAAGCCTGAGGATCTGTGTTCATTCCCCAACACCCATATAAAAAACTGGGGTCTGGCTGCACATGCCTGTCGCCCCAACATTGAGTGGGTAAAGATGAAAATATCACTGGAACTCATTGGTCAGCCAGTCTAGCCAAAAAAACCAGAGAACTGCTGGTTCAGTGAGAGATTCCGCCTCAAGGAATTAATGCAGAAGAGCGCCAGCAGGTCACTCCGTGTCCTTCTCCAGCCTCTGCACATGTATGTAGGGGGCATGCATATCTGTAGACACATGTATATACCACTTGCACACACACATATACCACACATACACCAAAACCCTTTGTCAGATTCGATGCAAAATATTTTTTCTCTTCTGTTTACATTTCATGTTTTCCCCTTTTAGATGTATTTTTTAAAGGTTATATATTCACACCTGTCCTTTCTTTTGTATTTTACGTACTATTTCTTGATGTAGTTACCTCTTCCAGGCTCTTCTGCAGATATTTTAAAAATTAAGGAGTCCTACCCTTCCTTTGGCTCTTACATTCTTTCCACCTCCTCTTCCGCAACGGACCCTGAGCCTTGGAAGGTGTGATGGAGATGTTTCAGCGCTGAGCATTCCTCTATCACCCCCTTCCTTTCCTTCCTCTCTTTCTTTCAAGTTTGTGGTGTGCATGTATGTATGTATGCATGCATGCATGTATGTATGTTCAGATGTATGTACAGGTGCATGTGTGTTTGAGTTGAAACCAGAGGACAACCTTGGTGTCATTCCTCAGGTACGCCATCCACCTGCCCTTGGGACATGGTCTCTCATTGGCCCAAAGCTCACCAACTAGGCTAGATTATCTGGCCACCGAGCTCCAGCCAGTCTCTGCCTCGCCAGTGCCAAAATTACAGGTGCATGCCACCACACCCAGCATTTTTATGTGAGAACTGGGCATCGCATTCAGGTCTTCCTGTTTGCGAGGCAAGCATGTTACTGACTGATCGGTCTCCCCAGCCTTGAGCCCATCTAAAGTCCTATCTGAATAATTTTGTTTTTCTTTTTTAGAGCTAGGGATGGATCCCAGAGCCTTGCTAACCCAGTACTCTACCACTGAGCTGCACCCCTGGCCCTCAGTCTAAATTCTTATCTATACCAACCTGGGTTCTTCTTTTATTTATTTATTTTAAAATATTTTTTATTTTTATTTATTTATTTGAGAGTGACAGACAGAGAGAGAAAGAGGCAGACAGAGAGAGAGAGAGAGAGAGAGAGAATGGGCGCACCAGGGCCTCCAGCCACTGCAAATGAACTCCAGATGTGTGCGCCCCAGTGTGTGTCTGGCTAACGTGGATCCTGGGGAATCGAGCCTTGAACCAGGGTCCTTAGGCTTCACAGGCAAGTGCTTAACCACTAAGCAATCTCTCCAGCCCTCTTCTTTTATTTTTTGTTTTGGCTTTTTGAGGTAGGGTCTCACTTGATCGCAGACTAACCTGGAATTCACTATGTAGTTTCAGGGTGGCCTCAAACTCCCAGTGATTCTCCTACCTCTATCTCCCAAGTGCTGGGATTAAAGGTGCCACACCGTGTCCTGCACAGCCTGGCTTCTTGAAGATGATGGTACCGTCATCTCTCCCAGCAAACATCACCCCACTGATCCCCATCAAACTTCTGCTCAGCTTGCTTGCCTATGTGCCCTGCCATGAAGCTGTCCACCCTTCATAACCGAGAACCTTTGCCAATATCATTATGATATTAATGATGATAAAGGTTCTGAAGTCAGTTCACATTAGACTCAGTTTCTCTAGTTGCCCCAGCATCTGTAGCTACTACCACTAATGTAGGGGCTAAATATACAGTCTTGGCTGGGGGAGGGTAGCTCAGTGGTAGAGTGCTAATCTAGCATGGACAAGACCTTGGGGTGGAGTCCCAGAACAACCAAGAACAAATATGTCCTGTCTTGCATTGTTACCAGTTGTCCCTCATCCAGTGGGCTAGTCCCAGTAAGC
This sequence comes from Jaculus jaculus, assembly GCF_020740685.1. Taxonomy (NCBI): domain Eukaryota; kingdom Metazoa; phylum Chordata; class Mammalia; order Rodentia; family Dipodidae; genus Jaculus; species Jaculus jaculus. Next base: position 68,041,185 of record NC_059116.1, on the reverse strand, counting down.
GGAGGATGTTTGGGGTACGCCTCCCCGGGGTTCTCCCTGAGGGCACCAACCTGCTTGCAGGGTGTTAGAAAGAACCAGGAAATTCCTCCTCTTTCTGAATTCCAAACTTACATGGTAATGCCAATTTTGGTGGCTCCAGGAGGAAGGCTTCACTGCAGAAAGAAATGCTTGTTTTTCTAAAACTTGATCAGAGATGAGTCTAAACAAATGACAATAGTGATAATTAACAATTGTGGGTGTAGCTGGGCCTGGTGGCACTCGCCTTTAATCCCAGCACTCAGGAGGCATTGGCAGGAGGATCGCTGTGAGTTCGAGGCTACCCTGAGACTACATAGTGAATTCCAGCTCAGCCTGGGCTAGGGTGAGAACCTACCTTAAAAAACCAAAAAAAAAAAAAAAAAAAAAAAAAAAAAAAAAAAAAAATGTGGGTGAGAGCTGGGTGCAGGGGCTCACGGCTTTAGGCCCAGCACTTGGTTGGCAGAGGTAGGAGGATTGCCAAGAGTTTGAGGCCACTCTGAGGCTACACAGTGAATTCCAGCTCACCTTGGGCTAGAGGTAAACCCTAACTTGAAAAACCAAAAAAAGAAAAAAATGTGGGTGATCTACTGAGGTGGAGAACTTACTGTTAAACAATTGCCTGATCTCGAACTCCTGATCCTCTTGCCTCTTTCTCTTCAGCAATTTTTTATAAGTGTGTGCCACCACAATCAACAAGAAGAAAACATTTGGAAAGAAATAATAGCGATTCAAGGTCCACAGAAAGAGATAGGCATGGGAGCTGGAGAGAAGGTGTAGCAGTTAAGACACTTGCCTCGGAAGACTAAGGACCCAGGTTCAGTTCCCTCAGTTCCCATGTAAGGCAAATGCACAAGGTAATGCATGCGTCTGGAGTTCGTTCACAGTGGCTAGAAGACCTGCTGTGTCTGTTCTCTTTCTCTCTCAAACAAATAAATAAAATAAAATAAATTAATAAGAAAGAGATAGCTGACAGAAAGCTAGAAGAAGCCATTCTACATGTAGTTCAATGGGAGAGAGAGAAATCACCAGTGAAGATACTCAACAGTGGACACTGCAAGCCTTATATTTGGTCAGCCAGGTCAAATGAGCCAACGGGTGCAATAGTGACACGTCTATCATGGTGGAAACCAACTGCCCTCTAATTGGACTGGAGGTCCGCTCCATGGGAGTGAATACATCACTGACACTGGAAAGTTAAAACAGGGATAGTCATGAGCCCTAGGGGTGTAACGTCTGCTGATGTCTGGATAAATGTATATACTATGCTTATCAAGCTGCCCAGTAAGCACTTCTCTTAATATTCATACCCTTATATTAATGCTACTTTCTCCTTGGGTAGAGAATCTTCTCTTTTCAGATGGCAGTGACCTTGGGACAACTCAGAAGGTATCATGGTGCTGGAAAGAAGTGACTGGAGTACTGAGTAATATTTCGATCACACCTTCCAAGGTTCAGGGTCTAATGCGGAAAAGGTGGCTGAAAGAATCTAAGAGCCAAAGGAAGGGTAGGACTCTGTACAACGTGCTCCCTCCAGACATAGAATGGCCTGGATATCCATGACCTCACCATGCCTGACACTACCTACACAACACCATCATAAGAGGAGGAAAAGATCATGACATCAAAATAAAAGAGAGACTGATTGAGATGGGGAGGGGATATGATGGAGAATGGAGTTTCAAAGGGGAAAGTGGAGGAAGGGAGGGTATTACCATGGATTATTTTTTATTATCATGGGAAATGTTAATAAAAATTGAGAAAAAATGTTATTCAATGTACATTAAAAAAGGTGAATTGTAGAATAGCATCACTTAATAATAATTTTAAAAAATCTAGCATGTGTTGTAAAAGAAAGCAAGCAAGCAAGCAAGAAAGGAGGAAAGAAAGAGATAGGCATGGTAACACATACCTGTGGGAGACTGAGACAGGAAGATTGAACATTTTAGATTAGCTTGGGCTACATAGTGAGTACAAGGGTAGCCTGGGCTACATAAAAAGTCCTGTTAACAAAACAAACAAACAATCAAACAGATGCACATAAGCAAACAGTCTTTGGAAGGGAGGAGGGGAAAATGCATTGTTTAAGGGTAAATAGCTTCAGTTTTGTAAGATGAAAGTTCAGGAGATAATGTGAATATGCTTAATACTACTGTAAAACACATTTTAAGTATATGCAATTTAAATAGTAAAGTTTTTCTTTCCATCACAGTTACAATTTACAGTTTTAAATGTCTGCAGGATTAGGATGGAAATGTAGGGGAGGAGCATTTACGTATCTGAGAAATGAATGCACAGAAGCAAGGAAGGTTAGCGGAAAGCATCTAGATTTAGCACGCAGCCTGTGACAAGAACTTACCTTTTTCTCATTTGTATTCTCTCTCTTTCTCCCTTTTCTTTCTTTCATCATTTTGTCCCATCGCACTTTCTAGATGAGTAGATCAAATTAAGATAGCCAGACAGGAGTGAAAGCATGGGTAAGTTGTCCATTCCTGTTTTCAGGAGACTGGACTCCCCATTCCTCTCTCCCTCAGGGTGTCTGCCTCACATGGTTTCAAGTTCTTGATGCCACCAGCACTAAGTCACTGCTTCAGGCCCAAGGTTGATGGATGACAAGAATTAATTCACTGATTCACATGTTGGGTCAGAGCCAGGCCTTTGTTTATGGCGCTCTGTGCTCGGGGCTCAGAACTTCTGCCACAGGGACGAAGATGGTGGCATTACATGTGAGATCAGAGCCATTAACTGGAAACAAAGGAAGCTCTTCCTTTCCTTGGCTTCATGAGACTATGCAGAGGGTCCTTGCCTTCATTCCGTACTCCAAACACTTGGTGCCCGATGAGAGTGAGCCATAAAAAACAATAATATTATAATGGTGAATATTTTACATCATATTGAATTTCATATGTCCTTCTACCTGAATCATTCATTCCACATGGTCTTGCCTAAAATAAAAATCTGAGTTTGCTACTAGCATCTCCCTATGAAGTCCAGAGAGGAGAAAAACTTGCCTGAGAATTCACTTAATAATTTGACTAAATTTTCATAAGTAGAAATACAGGCAGGATTTGAATTCTGTGTGTTCATTTCCCAGGACAGGAGGTAGAAAGGTGATTATGAATACCCTAGAGAGGGGTTAATAAAACCAAGAAAGATTTTTGCTTGTGGAAGAGGCCTACCTATGAAACTTGAGTCTGTTCTGATTTCCTTCCTTTTTTGTGTGTCTTGTGCATACCAAGTGATCTACCTCTGAGATACATTCATGGCCCAGATGATTTCTTGTTTGGCCTCACTAATCTATTATGCAGTACTACCCTCAAGGTCCTTACAAGGACCATAGACTACTGAACAAGTAAATATGTGAATGTGATTGAGGTCTTAAGGATTGTGGGGATCACTTGTAAACTTCTGGTAAGCATTCAGTCATATTCCCAAAGTGAACGCCTAGCACAAACAGGGTGGTTGGCAGGTCCAGCCTGAAAAATCAAACCTCCCCTGATGGCAGCTCAATACTGACAGTGTATGTTAGTCACCTTTCTGTGACTGTAACTACGTACCCGAGATAATCAACTTTAAAGAGGAACCGATTATTTTGGCTTACAGGTTTTTAAAAAATATATTATTTATTTATTTATTTACTTATTTGAGAGAGAGAGAAAGAGCCACTGCAAACGAACTCCAGATGCATGATCCCACTTCTGCATCTGGCTTACATAGGTCCTGGAGAATTGAACCCAGATCCTTTGGCTTTGCAGGCACTTAACCACTAAGCCATCTCTCCAGCCCTGGCTTACAGTATTGGAGATTTCAGTGTATGTCTGATTGGTACCCTTTGACCTATGCTGAGGAAGTATATCATGGCAGCAGTTCAGAGAGAAGCAGAGTACTCATGGATGCAAAAGGAACAGGATGAGGAAGAGACCACAGCCCTAATGACCTAGTTTCCTCTCACAAGGCACCACTTTTTTTTTTAAACCTTCCTATTGACAGCCTCCTTACATATAGATAACTATATCTTGATCCTATTTCCTTCTTACCTTCTTCTCTTTTCTCTCTCTCAAATCTACCCTCCACTGATTCCCTTCTTTCTAGTCTCTTTTTTATTTTGATGTCATCGTTTCTTCCCTCCTATTATGCAGGTCTTGTGTAAGTAATATCAGCCACTATGAGGTCATGAATATCAAGGCCAATTGCTTTGGATACATTCCTATTTTTAAAAAATATTTTTTATTAGCTGGGTGTGGTGGCGCATGTCATTAATCCCAACACTCATGAGGCAGAGGTAGGAGGGTCACCATGAGTTTGAGATTACATAGTGAATTTCAGGTCAGCCTGGGCCACAGTGAAACCCTACCTGGAAAAACCAAAAGAAAAAAAAATACATATATACATATTATTCATTTATTTGAAAGAGAGAAAGAGGTAAAGAGAGAGAAAGAGGGAGAGAATGGGTGTGCCAGGGTCTCCAGCCACTGGAAACAAACTCCACATGCATGCACCCCCTTGTGCATCTGGCTTAAGTGGGTCCCGAAGAATTGAACCAGGATCTTTTGGCTTTGCAGACAAATGCCTTAACCACTAAGTCATCTCTTCAGCCCTACATTCATATTTCTAAATATTGTATTTATGGGCTGGAGGGATGGCTTAGCGGTTAAGGTGTTTGCCTGCAAAGCCAAAGGACCCAGGTTCAGTTCCCCAGGACCCATGTTAGCCAGATGCACAAGCGGGCGCACATGGATGGAGTTCATTTGCAGTGGCTAGAGGCTCTGGTGTGCCCATTCTCTCTCTCCCTCTCTCCCTCTTTCTCTGTCAAATAATAAATAAAAATAAAATATTAAATATTTTATTTATATGCAAGGAGAGAAAGAGACAAAGAATGAAAGTACACCTTTCCCACTACAAATGAACCCCAGATGCCTGTGTCATTTGTGCATTTGGCTTTATTTGGGCACTGGGGAATTGGACCCAAGCCATCAGGCTTTGCAAGCAAGCACCTTTAATCCCTGAGCCATCTTTCTAACCCCACATTCCTGTTTTTTTTTGAATTATTTTATATATAACAGGTTATACTCTTTTATCCTCTTGCCCCTGCTTCCCTTGCGCCCTCCTCATTGGGGTTATTGGTATTCAGTGTGGGGTAATGAAAACCTCAGTCAATCCTTGTGGAATAACAGAGGAACTGTGTCTTACTTACTCTGTGGCTCCTAAAGACTTTCCCTCTTGTTCTGCAATGTTCCCTGCACTATGGCAGGCCTGTTGGCAATTTGATTTCTGCTTTGGATTTCTGCCTCTGGATTTCTGCTTTGATGAGTTCAGATTGATTGCTGTGTTTGTCACTATCACCCTGGAGCTGGTTGTCAGGCTAGCAGTAAGAGCACCATTCATGTTACTGCTTCCTCTGCAACTTCTCCTGGGCCCCATCAAGGCCACTTTGTGTCTGAAAGGAACTGTTGTAAGCGTTTCCCCCTTCCTTTGGCTCTCACATTCTTTCCATCACCTCTTCCTCTTTGAAATAAACCCCGAGTCTTGGAGGGTGTGATAGAGATTTCTCATTTAGTGCTAAAAAAAATCCATTGTCCCTTCAGTACTTCAATGAGTTTTTAAATTTTTTTTTATATATTTATATACTTGACAGAGAAAGAGGGAGAGAATGGGCATGCAAGGGCCTCCAGCTACTGCAAACAAACTCCAGATGTGTGTGCTTCTTTGTGCATCTGGTTAATGTGAGTCCTGGGGAATCAAACATGGGTCCTTTGGTTTTGCAAGCAAATGCCTTAGCCACTAAGCCATCCCTCCAGCCCACTTTGATGAGTTTTAAGTCACCCCAATGGTCATTGACCTCTGAAAAGAGAAGTTTCTGTAACCAAAAGTGAGAGTAACATTAATATGTGGATGTAAATATTTAGAGAACAGTTTGGTGGTCATAATATATCCATTTAGCAAAACAATGGTAGTTTCCCTCCTAGGACTATGACTTTCCCAGCCATAGACTTTTGATTATGTCTTTAGTACCAGGCAGAAATTCTCTTCCATGGAGTGAGCCTCAAATCCAATCAGAGAGCAGTTGGTTTTCCCCATAGCAGACATTACACCATTGCACCAGTTGGCACATTTGACATGGCTGGCCAGCCATAGAACTTGTAGGATTCACTGCTGGTTGAAAGCATTGTTGCCATTTCTCCTCCAACAAAAGGCATCACTTCTCAAAGCTCTCTCACCATCTCTGGGAATAGAACTAAATTGGAAACTGAACCTTTAGCCAGGTCCTTTACAGAGGGGTGGTTCAGATCCAAACTGAAGCAGAGGGCTTCCACGGACCTGCTATGGGAGGAAGGCATTCTGCTGGCAGGGCTGGGCCAAGTGAGCAAGGTCCTCCCAAAGGCAATTCTACTTTCTTTTGTGGGGCAAAGAGGCAACAATAGTGTTGGTCTCCAAAGACCTTCGACCTCTGGGCTAATTTCTATTGTCTCTAATCCTGCCCCAACAGAAAGAACAGAGCTGTATTTCTTCCCTATATCTTGCTCTTGTGAGGATGACCTGTGATTAGGCGGCATGTGTAATGAGTAGGTACACGTTTCTCCATATGTAACACATACCCAGTAACACACACACACACACACACACACACACACACACACACACACACGGGCTTTTCAATTTGTGGCCCCTCATGTGTTACTTTCATCTCTCCTAAGTCCCTGGGCGCACATGGTTATGATGGATACTTGAGGCTTCCCCTCTACTATTCTCGCCTTTGCTTTTTGCTTATGATGTTCTCCCTGTCTGAAATGTTATCACAACCCACCACACCCCCAGCTGTAGAATTATCCCTGAAGCTTTTAGACCTGCTTACGAGGTGACCACTTGCTGCTCCACACTTCCGTAGAACTTGGCATGCCCTCACAGAATCTATCCAAATGTCACTTGGTTACGGTGGCATCAGCATTCCCTATTCCAGTTCGGGGGCTGTGTGTCTGCCAACATGCTGGCACATGCCCTGTACACAGAAGGTACTTAATCATATCAGGTGTGATGAGTTGATAACATGCAGCTGAGAGAGCCAAATGAAAGCTCCAACAGGAGAAAGTCTCTTAGGGGATGCACTGTAATTTATCTTCAAAGCTTCCAAGCAGCACATGTCATTTACTACATGATAAGAAGAGTGACTCATCAATTTACTTTTTTTTTTTTGTTAATTTTATTTATTTATTTGAGAGCGACAGACACAGAGAGAAAGACAGGTAGAGGGAGAGAGAGAGAATGGGCGCTCCAGGGCTTCCAGCCTCTGCAAACGAACTCCAGACGTGTGCGCCCCCTTGTGCATCTGGCTAACGTGGGACCTGGGGAACCGAGCCTCGAACCGGGGTCCATAGGCTTCACAGGCAAGCGCTTAACCGCTACGCCATCTCTCCAGCCCATCAATTTACTTTTAAAGGAGTGAGTCATCACAGATCTCCTGAGCATAATGTTTCCATGTTGTGGACGGGATGACTGAGGGATCTGGGCTGGGGTCACCAGACACTACCAGGACAGCCCACCACCTCCACCCGTGCCTGCTTCTAGACATTGCTCACCCCTAAAGAAAACTCATACTATGAATTTCTCTTTGAAAAGACATGATCTATAGAATCTTAAACTTGATACATATCAAGCTTCATTTAAATGACATTTGATCATCAGAGAGGAGTTTCATTTACTGGACACACAACCAGGATACTTGGAACTTTAAAAAAATATGTGTGTGTGTATTTGTAGGTATGTATGGATGTGTATGATGTACGTGTGTATGGGCATGTGTGTGCATGTATACACATGTGAGGTCTGAGGACAGCCTCGCGGTGTTTGCCTTGGCCCTCCATTCAACGTGAGGCAGAGGATCTCTTCTTGTTTTGTTTTTGCCCTCCACTCTGTGTGCGCCGGTCTAATCATCCACATTCTCCTGGTTTTCCTCCTATTGCTGTAGGCATGCTGGAATCACAGATGCATGTGCCACTTTGCATGTGGCTTTCTGTGGGTGCTGGGGAGCTGTACCTGGGCTGGCAGGCCTGCATACAACTGAGTCATCTCCTTAGTTCCTATTTGAAACTTCTTAAAGATAGAAATAGGACCTGCTTCTTACAATTTTAAGGAATTTCTGTACAAGAAATGTGGGGAGTGTTGAGAATAAGGACTCATTTTAGACACCTGGGCATTGTCCAGATCAATGGTTTACTTCAAGTTGGGGGGAAGAGAATCTATCCCAATATTGTTGTTTTGGTTTGAGTAAGAGTGTTCTTCAGTGCTGGAGAGATGGCTTAGTGGTTAAGGTGCTTGTTTGTAAAGCCAAAGGACCCAGATTTGATTCCCCAGGACCCACATAAGCCAGATGCACAAGGTGGCACATGCATCTGGAGTTTGTAGCAGCTGGAGGCCCTGGCACACCTGTTCTCTCTTTCTCTATCTGCCTTTTTCTTTCTTTCTGTCTCTCTCTCTCAAATAAAGAAAAAAAATTGAAATAAGTATTCCCTCAAAGGCTCGTGTTGAAGGCTTGATCCAAACTGGTAGATCCAATCATTGTGAGACAACTGTATTAATCCAAAGATAGATTTGTGATATTGGAAAGTGATGAAATCTTTCAGAGGTATAGCCTTGTTGGGGGAAGTAGATCACCAGAGTCTAGAAGCTTCTGTCTTTGCCCAGGCCCCTATTTGTCTGTTCCCTGTGTGCCATGAGGTGAGCACCTTTGCTCTCCCATGTGCTTCTGTCATGTTCTGACTTACCATGGTCCGCAAACAATGGAAGCAAGAGTCCATGGACTGAAACCTCTGAAAATGGGAGCCTGTTCCTCCTTTTAAATGGCTTCTCAGTGCTGGAGGGATGGCTCAGTGGTTAAGGCGTTTGCCTGCAAAGCCAAAGGACCAAGGCTCCATTCCCCAAGACCCACATTAGCCAGATGCACAAGGGGGCGCATGCATCTGGAGTTCATTTGCCATGGCTGGAGACCCTGACGTGCCCGATCCTCCCTCTCTCTCTCTCTCTCTCTCCCTCTTTCTCTGTCAAATAAGTAAAAGCAAAATAAGTGGCTTCTCATATTTGTTACAACAATGAAAAGCTGATTGTCATAACTTCTCTATGCGCCCCATTGTTACTTCACCCCATTACAAAGAAGGCTGGAAAAATCCACGTGAAAACAAGCATCCATTACTTGTCCACGGCTAAGTCATTGTGCCGTGCGCATGCCTCGCTGTACTAGGTGTTCAGTAAGTGTTGAGTAGATAAATGGGTGAGTGTTAGCAGTCAGCCAAAGCCCCCAGTGCATTCAGGAGAATCGGTTTAAAGAGCAAATTAATTAGAATTTTGAGGCATATAAGCTTCCAGTTTGTTTTATTATTAAGGCTATTCCAAGGAAAATTTAATTAAGGCATGTGTTATTTTACTGTATTCATTAGACTAGCTTGGCTCCCAAATATAGAATTTAGATCCTTGAGGGTAAGGGTTAAGACTTACTTTCTCATTTTTACCTAAACACCTGTGGCTGATGCTATCAGGAACTATGGTAAAGTTGGGATGATAAATTTTTCTTGTTTTTTTTTTTTTTTTTTTTGAGGTAGGGTCTCACTCTAGCCTAGGCTGACCTGGAACTCACTCTGAAACCCCAGGCTGGCCTCAAACTCACAGTGATCTTCCTACCACTGCCTCCTAAGTGCTGGGATGGAAGGTGTGTGCCACCACACCAGTGTGGGATGGTAAATTTATATATTTTTAAATATGTTTTTAATTTTTATTTACTTGAAGGGGAGAGGCTGATAGGTAGAGAGAGAATGGACACACCAGGGCCTCTAGCCACTGCAAATTCCAGAAACATGTACCACCTTGTACATATGGCTTATGTGGGTACTGGGGAATCAAAATTGGGTCCTTAGGCTTTGCAGGCAAGCTCCTTAACCACTAAGCCCTCTCTCTATCCCAAGATGATATTTTTTTTTAAACTTTTTTTTTGTTGTTTATATTTATTTATTTGAGAGCGACAGACAGAGAGAGAAAGAGGCAGAGAGAGAGAGAATGGGCGCGCCAGGGCCTCCAGCCACTGCAAACGAACTCCAGACGCATGTGCCCCCTTGTGCATCTGGCTAACGTGGGTCCTGGGGAACCGAGCCTCAAACCGGGGTCCTTAGGCTTCACAGGCAAGCGCGTAACCGCTAAGCCATCTCTCCAGCCCAAGATGATAAATTTTTAAATACAAACTTTCTTTAATATTTTCTCCATTAATTATATCATTACAAAGTACATTCAGTGGGGCTGGGGAAATGGCTCAGTAGTTAAAAGTTCATAGCCTGCTGGCCTGGGTTGGCCCAGCTTTGATTCCCCAGTACCCATAGAAAGCCAGATGCACAACTTGTACGTGCGTTTGGAGTTTGTTTGCAACAGCAAGAAGCCCTAGTATACCCATACTCTCTCTCTACCTCATAAATAATAAAAGTTTATAGATATATCATTTATTTGTTTGAGAGAAAGAGATAGACAAAGAGAGGGGGAAAGAGAGAGAGAGAGAGAGAGAGAGAGAGAGAGAGAGAGAGAGAGAGAGAGGGAGAGAGAATAGGTGTGCTAGAGCCTCTTGACACTGCAAACAAACTCTAGAAACATGCTCTCCTTTGTGCATCAGGCTTGAGGTGGGAAATTGAACCCACACCAACAGATTTTGTAATCAAGTGCCTTTAACTGCTGAGCCATCTCTCCAGCCCCAATAAAAGTATGTTTTAAATAAACAAACAAACAAAGTACAACCAGTATTTTGCCAGTAGAAATAATCCAAGACAGATGTGATAAGGCCTGCTGTAAAACTAGCATGTAGGATCCTGTATTCAAGAAGGGTTGAGGGTTAGAGACCAGCCTGGGCTTCATAGAAAGGCCCTGTTTCAAACAAAGAGATGTCCAAACGAAACCCAGCTGAAGTCGGTACGTACTTCATCATCATCATCACTTACTGAAAAACGAACATACCAAACCACAACCCCCCATAGTCCATTAATGTACAAAGAATTATGATGAGCTGGGTGTGGTGGCGCACAGGAGCATTGGGAGGAGGTAGGAGGCTCACCATGAATTTGAGGCCACCCTGAGACTACAGAGTGAATTCCAGGTCAGCCTGGGCTAGAGTGAGCTCAAAAAAACCAAATAAACAAACAAACAAACAAAAAAAAAGAATTATGGTGTGCTGCTGGGGAAAACCAACTGTCATTTTAGTAAAGCATATCTAAGGACAATGCCTTATTCAAAGAAGAAAAAGGAAATGATGTCAAAGGTGAAGATTTCGTTGTCTAGCCTCTGGAAAGTTGTCTTGTTTGTGAGGAAGAGTTCCGACTGACTTCCAGGACAAATGTTCTGAAAATGTTAAGTGGTAAAAAGTTTTCCAACTTTAATCTGTTTCAAGGATCTAAAGATTTGTTGTTTTGTTTTTCATACAACCATGGCAGTGAGCAAAACTGGAAAGTAAGAAAAGAATATTCTATTTGATTCTCCAAGTTTGAATCCCTTCAGAATCTATAGTTTTGGGATCTCAACCCCCGAAACACATAGCCTTGGGCGTTGAGGAAGCTGACCAGTGTGATGACCTTGCTCACATGCAGAACTTGACCTGACCCATCTCAGATCCTGTCCACAGAAGTAACTCCCTCTGCCCAAGGGGGAAGATGTTTCAGGGACTGGCAGCTGCCCACGCCTCCCTGGCACGCTGCATGCTGACCCTTGGGGAGAAGCCCACTGAAGCCTCGTCCACATACGTGCTGAGGACGAAGTTCAGCTGGCTAAGTTCTTGCTCAGCACACGTGAAGCCCCAGGGCTGACCTCTGGGGGCTGCGTGAACCAGGCTGATTCTGTCGTCTTGACTTTGTGGCCGCTGGTCATAGAGCCTCTGCGCTTGTGACCTTGTTTTCTTTTGCTTTGGTTAGCTAGAGTCATGCTGCTTTGTCAACATTAAGACTCCCACAGAGACTTGGGGCGGGGGCGGTTATGGGATGAATGTGACAATGTCCCTCACAGGATGATGTTTGTTCACTTAGTTCCCAGCTGATGGTTGGGAAATTTGTGGGACCTCCTTGGAGGAGGCGGGTTGCTGGAGAGGGGGAGGAGGATACAGGGTCGGGGGGAGTGGAGGGAGCCCTGAGGTTTTGTAGCTCTAACACACCTCCTCTTTGCTCTCTGCTTCTTTTTCTAATTTTATTTGTTCATTTTTATTCATTTATTTGAGAGTGACAGAGAGAGAAAGACGCAGATAGAAAGAGAGAGAATGGGTGCACCAGGGCCTCCAGCCACTGCAAACGAACTCCAGACACGTGCGCCCCCTTGTGCACCTGGCTAACGTGGGTCCTGGGGAATCGAACCTTGAACTGAGGTCCTTAGGCTTCACAGGCAAGCGCTTAACCGCTAAGCTATCTCTCCAGCCCTGCTCTCTGCTTCTTGACTGCAAATGCAGTGTGGCCAGCTGGCGTCCTGCTCCTACTGCTGTGTTTTCCCCCCACGAGGGAGAGCTTTCCCTGACCTGTAAGCCGGAGCGCACCCTTGCTCCCTGACGCTGCTTCCTGTCAGGTACTTGGTCACGGTGTGGCAAGTAACTAGTACGGAGGCTTTTCCTTCATGATCACATGGTCCTGACCATTTCCACCCCATTCCACTTCTCCCTGGAATTTTCCAGGCATGGTGGCTTAAAAGTCGCTGTGAGCAGCTGCATGCACCCCTCTGCTTCTCTTGTTTTCCAGCGTCACGATTTGCTAAAATCTTTCTTCTTCCTCTGCTCCTCCCCCACCTTTTTTTTGTTGTTATTGTTTGTTTGTTTTTTTGAGGTAGGGTCTAACTCCATCCCAGGCTGACCTGGAATTCACTATGGAGTCTCAGGGTGGTCTCGAACTCACGGTGATCCTCCTACCTCTGCCTCCCGAGTACTGGGATTAAAGGCGTGCGCCACCACGCCTGGCCTCCCCCGCCTTTTTTTTTCTGGTACTGGAGAGCGAACCCAAGGCCTCGTGTGCGCAGGGCAAGTGCTTTGCACTGAGCTACATCCCCAGCCCCCTTTTGTCTCTTATTTATTTGGGTGAGAGAGGGAGAGAAGGAGGCAGATAGAGAATGGGCATGCCAGAGCCTCTAGCCACTGGAATTGAACCCCTGATGAGTGTGCCCCCTTGTGCATCTGGCTTAGTGGGTACTGGGGAATCGAACCTGGGCCCTTAGGCTTCTCAGGCAAGTGCCTTAGTCACTATGCTATCGCCCCGCCCCCTTTTGTTGGTCTCTTAAAAGAAAATAAGTGAAGGTGAGTCCCCTGATGATGTTCCCATGTACAGTGGACATGCCTTTCTTTCCAAACTGCCTTCGCAGGCAGAAGTGATGCCAGTGTTCGTGGGCGCTAGAAGTATGGGCACCCGGCTCCCGCCCTGCACTGCGCCAGCCTCTCCACCGTTGCCCTTGGCGTAGCACCCAGCCTGCACCGCTCATGGTAGGGCGCACGGTCCGGGAACTAACAAGACAGACTATCAGTGTGCAGAAAATTTTCTAGTAAAAAGAGCACAAACGGGGCCCCTTCAAGAAGATGCTGCCTGAATAACATGGGGACCTGCTGTTGCCTGGGGAGTCAGAATAAAAGAGGGATGCTCCTTAGGGGTGTGGATTTTAAGTCTTTCTCCCTTGGGTCACATTATGTTTGTTGATGCTTTGCTTGTCATGAGGCTTTCTGGAAAACATCCTGCTTAAGAAGGGAAGTCGTATTTTCTGGACACAGCACCAAAGGGGGCGACAGGAGGCTAGAGTGACAGACCAAAGGCCTGAGATCAGTGTCAGGAAGTGAATTCCTTCTTCCTGGGCCCCAGTTTCCAAATAGACAGATGGGGGATCATAGTTACCCCAAGACTAACTCCCCAAAGCTCTGTCAGCAGAAGGAGTGGGAGATGAAATATGGGAAACTCTTAGCTTCACTCCTGGAACGTAGTAAGTGCTCAACAAACAGCTGCCTTGGCAGGCTGGTCCCTTGACGTCGTTTTACTTCACCACGGGCTTCTTCCCTTTCTGAATGCTTGAATTCTTCTCTGCAGCCATGTGAGGCTCCTACTCCATGATCGCACAGGCTGCGTGGTAATTACAACCTCATGGTACTTCTGTGAGTGCCTTCCACACACAAGGCACGATCTAAATCTTCATACGCACTAACTTACCTAACCCTTGCAACTATGTGAGATAGAAGCATCACTATGCCCAATTTGAAGATTAGGAAACTGAATCACAGGGAGGCTTTCTTTTCTTTTTTAAATTACTTTCTCATTTTTGTGTGTGTGTTCACATGGGTAAACATGCAGGAGGGGTGCACATGTCTGCTGTGTGTGTGTTGGCCAGAGGTTAGTATTCTCTACACTATTTTTTATTTTATTTTATTTTTTTTTTTTAGGTAGGGTTTCACTCTAGCTCAGGCTGACCTGGAATTCACTATGTAGTCTCAGGGTGGCCTCGAACTCACGGCAATCCTCCTACCTCTGCCTCCTGAGTGCTGAGATTAAAGGCATGCGCCTCCACGCCTGGCCCTACATTATTTTTTTTTTAAGATTTTATTTTTATTTATTTATTTATTAGAGACAGAGAGTGAGAGAGAGAGGGGGGGGGGGAGCGTGAGTGAGAATCAGCCCAGGGCCTCTAGCCACTGCAAACGAACTTCAGACGCAAGCACCACCATGTGCGTCTGGCTTATGTGGGACCTGGAGAATGGAACCAGGGTCCTTAGGCTTCTCAGGCATGCGCCTTAAGTGATAAGCCGTCTCTCCAGCCCTACATTAATTTTTGAGACAGGGTGTGGTGGTTTGATTCAGGTGTCCCCATAAACGTAAGTTTCTGAATGCTAGGTTCTCAGCTGATGCGGATTTGGGAATTAACGCCTCCTGGAGGCAGTGTATCGTTGGGGGCTGGCTTATGGGTGTGATAGCCAGTTTCCCCATGCCAGTGTTTGGCACACTCTCTTGTTGCTATTGTCCGTCTGATGTTGGCGAGGGGATGATGTCCACCCTCTGCTCGTGCCATCATTTTCCCCTGCCATCATGGAGCTTCCCCTTGAGACTGTAAGCCAAAATAAACTATTTCCACAAGCTGCCCTTGGTCGGATGTTTCCTGCCAGCAATGCACACCTGACTGCAACACAGGGTCTTTCAGCAAACCTGGAGCTCACTAATTCAGCTAGACTACCTAGCCAGCAAGCCCTAGGGATCCTCCTGTCTTGGCCTCCCTGGTAGGTGTCAGGCACACGCCACCATGTCCAGCCTTTTTTTTTTTTTTAAATTTATTTATTTGAGAGCGACAGACACAGAGAGAAAGACAGATAGAGGGAGAGAGAGAGAATGGGCGCGCCAGGGCTTCCAGCCTCTGCAAACGAACTCCAGACGCATGCACCCCCTTGTGCATCTGGCTAACGTGGGACCTGGGGAACCGAGCCTCGAACCGGGGTCCTTAGGCTTCACAGGTAAGCGCTTAACCGCTAAGCCATCTCTCCAGCCCATGTCCAGCCTCTTAAGTGAGTGCTGGGGCTCCTCACTCAGGCCCTCCTGCTTGCATGGCCAGCACTTTAACCACTGAGCCACCTCCTCCGCTAGGAGCCGTCAGATGGCTGTGGTGAGGAATTGAGGCATCCAAGAAGACTCAGAATTACACAGAGAATCCCCTGGTGAAGAAGGACGCCAAGGGACCTGGGAGAGGAGCTCTTTACTGTGCATGCGCTGTGTTCTAGGCCTGGCGCCACAAGCTTTTGCGGCTGTGCTGGTGACTCAGACAAGCAGGTCACTGGCCATGGGACTCAAGTTCATGGTCTCTGCTTCAGCTTCACCTTGGAGTAGTTGTGAACGGATCAGAAAGTCCCCAGTGACTCTCCGTAGCACCTTTTGGAGTCAGTGTCATGGTGATTTGTTTATTTATTTATTATTTATTTATTTTTGGTTTTTCAAGGTAGGCTGAACTGGAATTGACTATGTAACCTCAGGGTGGTCTCGAACTCACGGTGATCTTCCTCAGTGCCGGGATTAAAGACGTGCGCCACCACGGCCGGCAAGTGAACTTTTGGAGCAGTGTTCCTTCACAAAGTTAGCCCTGCTAGAACTTAGGGGGGAGGTCGGCTCCTGAATGCCAGCGTGGGGACCACCTCATAACTCAGCCCATCTCCAGAAGGCTCATGTTCTACATCAGCAGCTCTGGGAGAAGAGCTGAGTTATGAGGTGGCCCCTCAAGCTTCCTCTGCACACAGCCAGGGACTCATTCTACACCAGCAGCTCTGGCCACCTTCCAAAATTTGCTTTCTGCTTTGGATAATCCACCTGGCCTGGCCTAGTTTCCAGTGCTCCCCCCCCCCCCCCACCACCACATAACTCTCCAGAGACAGCTGTGGGGTTTCAAGATCTGGCTGCCACGTGGGAGGTCCGATGCGCGGGCTGGCTCTTGGGACTATTAAATATTGGAGCTATTACTTGTCAGTTGCATGGACGCGCGTTCCTTACTCCCTTCCCACGTTAGCAGCAGGGAGGTGGAAGAGAATTGCGCCCTCTCTGTCCCTTAATAAAAAGGGCTGAGCGTAGCACCTCCTTGTAAGGAAGTATTTGTGGCTTCTGTTAACAGCTCTTCTTGTCTACTCTGTGTCCCGGGCAGTATGCCTGGCTCTTTTGCATGCATTCTCCCAGTTTCACAGATAACAGAAAACTGAGGTTAGAGGACCAACTTAAATCATCGCTAGAGCTGAGGTTAAAGCCCACCTCTAGGTAGTAGCAAAAGCTGTTTCCTACACCAGGCTCTTCTGCCTCCATCTGCCTATGGTCCTCTGCTGCTCATGGACAAGTATGAATTGTCAAACAGTGTGTAAAAGTCTCCACTTGCTTCTGGAACCCATCATTGATGTGACCGTCTTGGTTTATTTGGACTATTGCTGACCCGAACTTGCACTGTGAGTTCATGGCAACTTGGGGTTTGGAGGCAGAAAGAAGGGACACATGAAAGTGTCAGAGCCCGGAAACCAGGGAAGAGATCATGTCACGGTTAAAACCAGCCTTTACACCGGACGTGAGGTGCATGCCTGTACTCCCAGCACTTGGGAGGCAGGGGCAGGGGGATTAAGGCAGGCCTGAGCTACAAAGCAAGATCCTGTCTCAGAAAGGGGTCAGGGGCTTGGAGATGGCTCAGTTGGTGAAGTGCTTGCCCTGCAAACATGAGGACCTGAATTTGTTTCCCAGAGCCCATGTACAAATGCCAGGCATGGTGATGTGAGCCTATCCTGGTGATGGGGAGGTGGCGACAGGTGCCTCTCTGGGGCTTGTTGTCCAACCAGTTTGGACTACTGGTGAGCTCCAGGCCAGTGACAGACAGGTTTAAGAAAAGGCAGATGGCATTCCTGAGGACGACACCCGAGGTTGTCCTCTGGCTTCCACATACTCACATACACACAAGTGAGGCAGCTAGGGGAACTGGGCCCCAACAGTAAAAGCAGCAGTGTCTTTGAGCCTGCCCTTGTAGGATCTGACTTCTTATCTTTTGCCTAAAGGTGTTCCCTAGACCTGTCTTTCCATGAATAACCTGAGCCCATACCTGGGAAGGAGTGTTCCTGGAAGGATTAAACCCTATACTGACACTGTAGTTGGTTCAGCTCAGCCCCCAAATGTGGCCTCGTGGCTGACTGCTTCTTGGACCAGTCAGCTCCCTCTCAGGCTCATCTAAGCCCGAAGGAAAAGCCCACCACAATAAGATTTTGAGTAGACGCTTAGATAGATGGGCAAGGTTTCTTTGTTGCCCATTCATCTCTCCTGAACCTCCAGGTCTTGGTAAGCCTACCCCCCCCGACACTGAACCCCTACTTCCACATAGGCTCCCCTCCCCTTGAGCCTTCCACATGGTGGGAACTCTCTGTATTTTCTTCTCTTTCCTCTTTAAGTCCCTTCCCATGTTTCTTCCAGGCCTCTATCACATGGGCTTTCAGACCATGTGTGTGTGTGTGTGTGTGGGGGTATCAATTTCCCTTCCCTCAGTAAACATCATAATTTAATAATTATCCTTCTCAGTCTTGTTTTATCCAATTATGTGGTTAAAAATAAACACAAACTTAGGGCTTGGGGTTCAAAGACCCTCCTGAAGTGCAGCATCATCCCCCCAAAACACAAGCACCTACACACACATGTTCAACCCCAAACATGATGATGCGTGCACTCACATACACACATATCACAATTATAAAGGCTGGAGAGATGACTTAGTGGTTGAGGTGCCTGCCTGCGCAGCAAAAGGACCCATGTTTGACTCCAGGTCCCACATGAGCCAGACTCAGGCTGACACAAGTGTGCAAGGTCGCACATGCACACTAGGGGGCGCACGCGTCTGGCGTTCATCTACAGTGGCTGGAGGTGTGCCAAATCTCTCACCCCTACTCTTGCTCTCTTGCCTTAATCACCCTCCCCCCCGCCAGAAAAAAACAGTGCATTTGGGCTGACAAAATAGTGGCCATAACAAGTGGGTAACCAAGGGTTGGGTACATGTGGCAGTCAAGTGATTTCAATCTACAATGTAGTTTCATTAAGTCCTGATTGGGATTCATCACAATGTAGCCTCAGCTGAATGGAAGAAGTCTTCCTACATTTTTAGTTAGCAAACCACTTCTTTAAAGATCATACAGGTGGGTTTAAAACAAAACAAAGCAAAACAAAACAGCAATGCGGGATAGACAAACCAGATTTGCTGCATGTTTGGTGCTTTGGACCCCCACATTTTGTTAAGGGTGCGTCTTAACCCCGTTCAATACAGTGGTCCTCACAGAGGTTCTATCATGCATGGAGCCTTCTGCTTGTCAGCGTGGCCTTTATGAAATGGCAGGCCCAAGATTTTGATCAGACTGCCGCCTTGTTTAATTAGGTTTGACTTGTCTCCAAAGCTTTTCACTAATGCACTCACAGTATGTTAGTAATGGACGTACCGGCCGTGCGGTGGTGTGGAACACATATTTATCGTGCATACAGAGTAGTGACCATCGCACTGTGAATGGAAGGAACTACTACTAATTGATTTAAAAGGCTCATCCTCCCTCACAAGGCTCCCTTACTTCTGGAAAAGACCAGCTGCCTCCAGAATTATATATAATTTTAGGATTAGAAGGGGCTTAGCTACCACCACTTTCTTTTTTAGACATTCCTCAGAAACATTAAACATATGAGAATACAACCCAGAGAAAATGTGAAAAAAAAACCCTCCTGTTATATATGCCCCAGTGGTCTGCCTTCCTGGCCTAAGGTTTTTATTTTTTTTATTTTTTTTTATTTGAGAGCGACAGACACAGAGAGAAAGACAGATAGAGGGAGAGAGAGAGAATGGGCGCGCCAGGGCTTCCAGCCTCTGCAAACGAACTCCAGACGCGTGCGCCCCCTTGTGCATCTGGCTAACGTGGGACCTGGGGAACTGAGCCTCGAACCGGGGTCCTTAGGCTTCACAGGCAAGCGCTTAACCGCTAAGCCATCTCTCCAGCCCCTAAGGTTTGTTTTTACTTTGCATATTGACTTTCATATATAGGCCACCTCTCTCTCCTTCATCTTATTCTTATTAACTCACCTACTAAGAAAAGGACGGGGCTGCTTCTTTGGCACCAAGAAGACCAGGATAGGAAGCAGACTGTCCATCACATGCAGTTAAAAATAAATTCTTTTGGGTAGCTCAAGACAGACTGACAGACAGACCAACTGACAGACACAGAAAAAGAATCACATAGTATGTTAGGCCCTGTGTAGACAAGGCAAGTAAGAATTTCTAAACTGCTAAGATCATGAATTTAAACTGATAAAGAGCACTATTAAAGCTGGGTATGGTGACGCACGCCCAGAACTTCAGCACTTGATAGGCTGAGGCTGGTGGAGTGCCACAAGTTCTAGACCAGCCTGAGCTACAAAAAAGTAAATAAAATAAAAATTAAAGCCAAAACCAAAGCCAAATAACAGCAACAAAAACAACAACAGAAAATCAACAACAGGAACAACATTTACTGCTTAGTCTAGAGCCCTGCTCTAAGTTGCTGTGGGAGTCAGCTCCAGGTTGCTGGGACGAACATCTAAACCCGACAGCTTATTTCAGCTTGTAGACGCAGGGAGGAGTTCCCTCTGGTGGAAGAAGCTGGCTCCCATTCACAAATCGAGGCAGAGCGAGAAACCACCCCCAGCCAGCAACATCACGTAGTCGGCGGCAGGCAGGACCCCCGGGCTCATGCCGCTCTCTTGTCACTTTGGGCTGGAATTCAGATCTGCCCCCAGTGACACCTCCTCCAGCCAGGCAGCTGGAGATCCAAGCTAAAGCTTTAATAAAACACCCAAGTCTAAAGCCAGGCGTGGTGGCGCACGCCTTTAACCCCAGCACTCGGGAGGCAGAGGCAGAAGGATCACTGTGAGTTCGAGGCCATCCTGAGACGACATAGTGAATTCCAGGTCAGCCTGGGCTAGAGTGAGACCCTTCCTCAACCCCTTTTCCTCCAAATAAACCACACCTGAGTCTATGGGGGCATACATTCGAAGTACCACAGGGAGGAACAGGTTTATTTCAGGCTTACGGATCCAGGAGAGGGTCCATCAATGGCGGAAGAAGCTGGCTCCTTCCATTCATCCAGAGAGGAAAACTGCAGTAAGCAAACACCAGCAGGCGGCATGACCTTAGAGCTCACACTACCTCCACACACCTCTGGGCTGGAATTTAGATACACCCCCCATATCCACCTTCAGCTGGACTCCAGGATCTGCCTCCAGTGACAAATAGCTGGAGACCCAAGCTACAAGTTTAATTTTAATAAAACACCTGAGTCTATGAGGCCATACATTCACATTCCAACCACCCCAGCTGCCCCTCACATATCATCATTCATTCATTTATTCATTCAAGAAGCGTGCATTGACTGACTGCCACAAGTCGTCCACGAACCAACACGATTGTCTCCCTAGGCTAGTAGAGTGGCGAGTCTAGGAGATTCTATAGCCCAGGATCACTGGAACTGTGTTCAGTTGACCGGTGTGACTCAGTTACAATGTGGCTTTTGATGATGGCAAAGACTACAATGCAAGTAGGTTGAATTGCAATGTTTGGCACTTGGATGGAAACTTTGCCTTAAAGTTGCTTCCAAACTGGGGGTGACACACAGGTGTTGACTTAACATATTTCAGATAGGTCATATTCCACTCCAGCTCTGCTCTTACGTCCCTTCTCCTCTGCCCCCTTTCCACTGAGGGGTCCCTCAGTGGGGTTATGGGTAATCACTTTGGGGTCACGAATGCACCAATCAGCCTCTCTGGTGGTGAGGGGGACAACACCTTAGAGTACACCTTCCTATTTTGTGGCTCTTACATTCTTCCTGCCTGTCTTCTGTAAGGTTTCCTGAGCCGTGGGGGGTGTTGTAAGCGTCCTTCAGTGCTGAGCTCTCAGCAGCCTCTGATTTTCTGTTTTGATGAGTCTTGAGTCTTCTCAATGTCTACTGCCATCTCCGTGGAGGAGGTTCTCAGGCTGGCAAAGAGAGAAGCACTCCTATTTAATCTGACACTCCCTCTGTAATGTCTCCTGGGCCCCGGCAGATAGATATGACAGAAATGACTTGTTGCTTGGTAGGCAGTTGGCTTTCTTTTCTTGTCAGACTGATGAAACTTGGTTCTCCCTGGTATTTGACACCACCTGTAAAAAAAAAAAAAAAAAAAAAAAAAAAAAAAAGATTCCCAACCAAAAGTGAGAACAGCATGGATTACAGGGGAAAAAAAAAAAAAAACACAGACATTTAGAAAACTTTTTGGTAGGCATAACTCTTCTTTTGGCCAAAGAACAGTGGAAGCTTCCTTCTGGGGTCTATGACCTTCCAAGCCATAGGCTTCTGACTTGGTTCTCAGTACCAGGCATGAATTCCCTTCCACTGAGCTGGCTTCATATCCAGTCAGAGAGCAGTTGATGATCCCCATCACCCATGTGCCACCATTGCACCTGTGGATACACTTCGCTTTGCTGATTGATTTCGTACCTTGCAGGACCACTGCTTGTTCATGCTATTGGCGAGGCTGAGCCCCAGGCAGCTCCAGTAATGCTTTCCAGCACTGTGGAAGCTACTGGCAGGGAGCTGACTTCTACCTCAGTTCCAGCATGATCTATCAATGTCCAGTGACTGTACCTTGTCTACCACTGCCTTTGTTGTTGCTTTTTTGTTTGTTTTGTTTTGTTTTTCAGAGCTAAGATATCACTCTAGCCCAGGCTGATCTGGAACTCACTCTGGTTCCAGGATGCTCACTCACAGTGATCCTCCTGCCTCTGCATCCTGAGTGCACCACCACACTCAGCTCCACTGCTTTCTTCATAGAACTTTGAGACATGCAGATTAAGTTCAAAGTAAAACCAGTGACTCACACATCACTCCTTAGAAAGAGGGTAAGTAGATCCATCTCTATGGAGTCTATGCTTATTCCAAAAGGATTCTATTTAGGAAAGGAAAGTTCATGTGGTTATAACTCTGACTTTCTCTATGGAGTCTGTTTCTTTGAGGTTAATACACACATTCACAATTTAAAAACATGAGTCAAGCTTATGTTTATAGTCCATCAGTGTTTTGTTTTAACTTTTCCTATTCCATAAGTGTTCCATTTTAAAAACCAGGCCATGCTTTTTATTTTATTTTATTTTTCCACCAAAGAAGAGACAGAGAATTGCAGGATCCTTTCTTAGATTTAGTCTAGACATCTGTTTCTTGGAACGTTTGTCTTTTACATGAGTTATGACTAGGAGAAAAGAAATGAGAGAAATGGATAATCTTTATTATCATGGGTAACTGTTGCAGTCAGGTTCACATTGCTGGCAGAAATCACCCCACCAAGAGAGCAGCTTGTGGGGAAAAGGTTTATTTTGGCCTACAGGCTCCAGGGGAAGCTCCATAATGGCAGGGGAAAACGATGGCATGAGCAGAGGGTGGACATCACCCCCTGACCAACATAAGGTGGACCATAGCAACAGGAGAGTGTGCCAAACACTGGCAAGGGGAAACTGGCTATAACACCCATAAGCCAGCCCCCAACAGTACACTGCCTCCAGGAGGCATTAGTTCCCAAATTTCCATTAGCTGGGAACCCAGCATTCAGAACACCTAAGTTTATGGGGGACACCTGAATCAAACCACCACAAAGGCACATGAAGATCTCTGGAACAGTGAAGTTTTCTATACAGTAACCTCTTATCTGTAAGAGAAGTGTTGCAAGACCCCTATGGATTTCTGAAACTATAGATAATATGAAACACTATGTATGCTGCTGCATTTTCCTACTCATACAGACCTATGATAGAGTTTAATTTGTAAATTTGGCATGTAAGAGATTATTAACAACAACAATAATAACATAGAACAATTGCAACAGCATACTATAATAAATAATATTTATATTTAGCAATTATTTCTTTCTGGAATTTTCCACTTAGTATTTTGGACTATTGCTTAGTACAGATAACTGAAACTATGAAAAACAAAACCAAAATTTGTTGCAGTTTGAATGTAAAAATGTCCCCTATAGGCTTATGTGTTTGTATACTTGATCCTCAGCTGGTGGCCCTGTTTGGAAAGACTGTGGAATTTTTAGAAAGTGGAGCCTTGGGCTGGAGACATAGCTTAGTGGTTAAAGTGCTTATCTGTGAAGCCTAAGGACCCATGTTTGACTCACCAGATTCCATGTAAGCCAGGTGTACAAGGTGACATAAGCGTGGAAGGCTGCATATGCACACAAGGTGGCACACATGTCTGGAGTTCTGTTGCAGTGGCTGAAGTTTCTGGCATGCCAATTATATCTCTCTCTCATTAAAAAGAAAAAGAAAAAGAAAAGAAAGCGGGGCCTTGCTAGAAGTTGATCATGGGGGATGAACCTTGAGGTCTCATAGCCCACCCTCACTTCTTGTTCACTCTCTGCTTCCTGACTTCCGAACAGTATGACGAGCCTCCTCCTGCTTCTGCCACTGTGCCTCCTGCACCATGACTGTAGCTCCTCTGTAGGTCAAAACAAACCTCCCTTAAGTTCTTTCTGTTAGATATTTTATCATAGTAATAAAAAAAGTAACTGATACTAGCGAATTGAACCCAGGCTATTAAGCTTTCCAAAAAAGCACCTGTAACCACTGAACCATCTTTCCAGACCCAAAGTGACAATTTTTTTTGAGGCAGGATCTCCCTCTAGCCCAGACTGACCTGGAACTCACTCTGTAGTCCCAGACAGGCCTTGAACTCTCTCTGCCTCCCAAGTGCTGGGATTTAGTGTGTGCCACAACACCTGGCTTTGAAAAGAGTTATTTTAGCCCACAGTGTTAAAGGTTTCAGTTTATGACTGGTTGGCTCTGTGGCTTTGGGGCCTGTAGCAAAGCAGTATGTCATGCTAGGAACGTGTGGTGGAGCAAAGCTGCTCACCTCATGACCAGGATGTAAAAGAGATGAAAAGGAAGAGAGCAGAGGTCCCACCATCTTTTTTCCAAGACCTAAAACTTTCCCTTAGGCTCCACTTCTTTGACCGGTTTTGGTCAAAATACAATACACATATTAAAAGCATCGATTATCATCAATGCCAATCAAATGTAATTAAGAACCCCATACTCCATTCCTCTGCCTCTCTTCTTCCCTTCCTCTCTCTCTCCCTCCTTCCCCCTTTCACTTTGCAGCAGAGTGTCTCTGTGTTGCTCAGGTTGGCCTTGAACTCCTAGGCCTAAGCAACTCTACTGCCTCAGCCTCCTGAGCAGCTGGGGCTACATACATAATGTTAGAATCTCAGGGCTTCCTCTCCTCCCCTGTCCCCCTTACCACCCAGCCAAAACACAACAGGGGATCTAGCCAACTTGGCTCCTTTCCTGGGAACACCTCCATGAGCCCTTGACTGGGCAAGTCACCATATCATAAGGGAATGGACATAAAAGGCCAGGTGGCATTCTCTTGCTCTTTCTTTTGGCTCGCTTGCTAAAGTAAGGTATTTCTCTACACTGTCTCTCTATCTGTGATCTCTGTATTTCTTTCTCTATCTCATCTGCTTTCCTTTTAATATACACAAATGTTGTAGCAGCTCCAGTTACTGGGATAAACATCCAAACAAGACACAGTCCCATTTAGACTTTCCTGGGTGGAATCACCTCAGGCATCCTTTCCATTGTTTTAATGTGAAGTACTTGAGGCATCCTGAGTTGTAGCAATCTAACATTAGCAGCTCTAACAACCAGTCTCAGTGCCAGTAACCTTAAACTTCTTTAGACTTTTTCCAAAATTAAATCTTATATCTCTCAGTTCTTTATCTTCTGCCAGTGTATTACTTTCAAATTTGATCTTGATCAAACTCCCTGAACATGGGCAGCAGAACTCAGCCAGCCTTTATACCAGTATCCCAGTTCCAACAAAATTCTATGTGGTCTTTCTTTCATTTTTAAAAGTTCATAAGCAAAGCCTCCAAATACAATTTTCTCTTCGTTTAGCATTTTCAAACTCTCACTAGGACAGCCCATAAAATGTGGCTTCTCACTCTGAAACATGTCTTCAGTTGCAAGTACCAAGTATATGCCCAATGCCTCCAGAACAAAAGTTCCAAACAAGCCAAAATCCATATGGTCAGATTCATTGCACAGCATACCCCACTCCTGGTAGCAAATATCTGTTATAGTCAGCTCCACATTTCTGGGATGAATATCTAAACCAAACATAGTTTATTGGAGGAAGGGTTTTATTTCAACATTACAGACCCAAGGGAATTGCTATCAAATGGCTGAAGAAGTTGGCTCCCACTAATTAATCCAAGCAGAGAGATACCACCAAACAGCCTGCACCATGGGCAAGCAAAGCCAGAGCTCAAAACCTTTAGGCTGGAGCTCAGATCTTCCCCCAGTGACATTCCCCCTTGTCGCAGGAGTCTGCCTGCTGGGGGATGAAGCTGTAATCTTGAATTTAATAAAACACCCGAGTCTATGGGGAACATACATTCACACTACCATGGCACCTTTCCTCTCTCCCTTTTGCTCCTCTCGCCTCTTGGGCACCCTACTCTGCTAACCCAGGTCAAGCTGTCTTTTCTGAGCTAGCAGCACTGAAATCCATGCCCATCCCCCTGGCTCTTTCCCCTTCCCCCCCACCTCTGAGCTGCTAGTAAAGTCTCTGTTTCAAAAGTGGGGTCTCGCGCCTCTAATTTTCAAACCTTGACATTTTAGCACATTCCACAATTGCCACTTCTTGTGCTTTCCACTTTGCTTTGCTTTGTTTGCTGGTGTTATGGAAATGCATAATAATTGCTTTGTGACAAGAGAAAAATAGAGGCAACTCATAGGAATAAACATTACTAACAATATATTTCAAGAAGTTCAGACTCCCAAGTAATAAAATAATCCCTAAAATGAGTTTGGCAAATCCATTGTGTACTTCTCAAATTAGCAAAGATTTTTAAAGTATCTGGGCTCTAGGACAGTGTTTCTTTAGCCTTTTCCACTTGTAATCCTTTTTTCCCCTGAGGGACTTTGACATGACCCCAGGTATATAACTATGCAACAGGTGTACAAATAAAATAGTCACTAATAATAAATCAAAACATATATCTTCAAAAGGCTTTTTGGTAAAATATAATTTTTCCATCTATTAAAGATGAAGCCAGTTTGCCTACTGACATGAATGTTCTTATTTTCTTTTGAAATATTTTTACTTATTTATTTGCAAGCAGAGAGAGAGACAGATAAAAGAAAGATGGGGGGCAGTGGGTGTGCATGGATGGTTATCAGTTTATGGGGGCCAGGAGTGGAAAGTGGTGGTTTGATTCAGGTGTCCCCCATTAACTTAGGCTTTCCGAATGGCATGTCCGCAGCTGATGGCAAATTGGGAAGTAAACCGTCTTGGAGGCAGTGTATTGCTGGGGGCGGGCTTATGGGTGTTATAGTCAACTTTCTCTTGCCAGTGTTTGGCACAGTATCCTGTTTTTGATGTGCATTTGATGTTGGTGGGGGAGGTGGTGTCCACCCTCTGCCCATGCCATTGTCTTCCCTGTCATTGTGGAGCTTCCGCTCAAGCCTGTAAGCCAAAGTAAAGCTTTCTTTTCCCCACCAGCTTCTCTTGGTCAGGTGTTTTCTGCCGGCAATGTGAACCTGACTACAACCCTGTGTACGTGGGGAGGCCAGAGGAAGGTGGTGGGTATCCTCTATCACTCTTCTTTCTTATTTTCCTGATAAAAGTTTCTGACTGAGCCTGGAGCTCCCCATCTTTCAGTTAGCCCGGCTGACCTGGGAGCCCCAGCAATCCTCTACCTGTGCCCACGCTCTGCTGGGGCTATAGGCTATGTGGGTATGTGTCTGAGCCATATCCCTAACTTCCTTGGCTACATATATGATTCTGTAGAGCATAGAGCAGCATTAACATTTTTCAGAGTTGATCAGTATTTTAATTTTGTAATTGTCAATGCTAGAATGCCATTTCACATAAATATGTGGAATAAACTGGAAGAAATATGGTTAGGGCTATTTCAGAAATTGTTGGAAATTCTGGCCTAATCCAAAGACAAAATTAATTTTACCATTTAATTTTTTTAATTTTTATTTATTTGACAGAGAGAAAGAGGCAGAGAGACAAAGAGAATGGGCATGCCAAGGCCTCCATCTTCTGCATATGAACTCCAGACACATGCGCCACCTTGTGCATCTGGCTTATGTGGGTCCTGGGGAATCGAACCTGGATCCTTTGGCTTTGCAGCAAGTGTCTTAACCACCAAGCCATCTCTCCAGCTCCAAGCTTAACCATTTTTTTTAAAATGAAAACTTGTTGGATAGGAGAGATGGCTCAACAGTTAAAGGTGTTTGCTTGCAAAGCCTTGTGGCTCAGGTTTAATTCCCCAGTACCCACATAAAGGCAGATGTACAAAGTGATGCATGCATCTGGAGTTTGTTTTCAGAGGTGGGAGGCCCTGGTGCTCCCATACTCTCTCCTACCCTCTGTCTCTGTCTCAAATAAATAAATAATTTTTTAAATATATTTTTTAAATTTTTATTTATTTATTTGAGAGTGACAGGCAGAGAGATGGAGAGAGAATGGGCATGCCAGGGCCTCCAGCCACTGCAAACGAACTCCATACACGTGCGCCCCCTTGTGCATCTGGCTAACATGGGTCCTGGGGAATCAAGCCTCGAACCAGAGTCCTTAGGCTTCACAGGCAAGCGCTTAACCGCTAAGCCATCTCTCCAGCCCTAAATAAAATTTTAAAAATGAAACTTACTGTAAGACTCAGGAGTGACCAAGGACCACAGAGACCACTATGAGGCAAAGATGGAAGGTTTTATTCCCGGGAGGGGAGAAACATGAGCTGCCAGGACTGACTCTCAAGAGCAGAGCAGTCAGCTTGGGGTTACAGGTAGTGGGCTGTATGGGCTCTTCAGTTTGGGGGAAGGTGAGGAAGGGAAGGAATTTCTTTTCTGGGGCAGTAGATCTCTGTTCTTTACGTTAGCCATAGGGTGAGACCAGAAGTGACCCAGCGAGAGATGGGGGGCAGGAAATCTAGACCTGCAGCCTTGTTAGGCTGGGAGGGATAATGGCTGGACAATTTCTTGAGGAATGTGGATGATTCACTTCGCCCTCCTGCTGTAACTGCATTTTGTCCTGACCTAACACTTGGAAGCTTCCTGCAAACTGAACCAGTGGCTTCCCAGACTCCTACAAACCCTATGTCTCTCACCTCCACTTGGTGTTTCCTACTGTCAAATTATTTATTTATTTGTTTATTTTTGCTATAATTGCCTTAGTACAACCCCCCAATTCTATACACTTCACTTGTTCAGTCTCCCATCTCATGCCATATCCTCAGAGAGGGAAGTATAAATAGCAGTTCTACTTAATTTCTTTAATCCAAAACATCTTTCTCCCACATAGTGATTGTTAGGTCAGGATGGGCTCTCCAAAACAAAGTCACCAAAGACAGCAGGATGGTGACAGACACAAGGAAGTGGGTCGTCCACATTCCTCGAGAAATTGTCCAGCCATTGTCCCTCCCAGCCTAACAAGGCTGCAGGTCTAGATTTACTGCCCCCTATCTCTCACTGGGTCACTTCTGGCCTCACCCTACGGCTAACGTAAAGAACAGAGATCTACTGTCCCAGCAAAGAAATTCCTTCCCTTCCTCACCTTCCCCCAACTGAAGAGCCCATAAAGCCCACTACCTGTAACCCCAAGCTGACTGCTCCGCTCTTGAGAGTCAGTCCTCATGTCCTGTACCCCAACCACCGGAATAAAAACTTCCATCTGCCTCAGAGTGTCCTGTGGTCCTCGGTCACCCCTGAACCTTACACTTAATAGCAATTTTGAAAATCAAACATTCTAACACTCTACAATCCAGAGATACACTTAGGTGCTGTTGGTAGGAAAATACCAAATTTGTTTTCTAGAATTGAGCCATTATGTCTCTATCAGAGCAGATAGCATTGTATGTATGCTGAATGTATATTGTATGTATTCTGGCTTGTAATATATAATGGTCTTGAATCTGAGCCGAGGTACTTTGTGCCCTCTGCATTGGTATTGCGTGCAAATGCAAAGGGCACCTAGTAGTAGTGAAGCTGGCAGAAACATCTGGGATTTACTACAGATGTGATTTTGAATTAACCTGAGGTCATTGTCCATTCAGAAACCTTTGATGGCTTCCAATGTTTTCACAACCCCTGTATTCAACTACATGACCCCACATGGGATTGTGGCCCACATTTGAGAAGCTATACGCTGGGGTCTGTATTCAGGAAAACAAGCCATTTCATGTACTGCCAAATGTGTAACTGGTGACTCATTTCCCATTGCTTTTTTTTTTTTTTTTCCTTCTTCTTCTTTTATTAGTTTATCAAGGTAGTGTCTCACTTTAGCCCAAGGTGACCTGGAATTCACTATGTAGTCTCAGGGTGGCCTCAAACTCATGGCGATCCTCCCACCTCTGCCTTCCAAGTGCTGGGATCAAAGGCGTGCTCCACCACGTCTGGTCCATTTCTTTATTTTAAAATATTTTTATTTACTTATTTGCAAGCATAGAGAGATAGAAAGAAGAGATACAGACAGAATGGGTGTGCCAGGGCCTCCAGCAACTGCAGATGAAATTCAAATGAATGTGCCACGTTGCATATCTGGCTTTATGTGGGTACCGGGGAATTGAACTCTGGTCATTAGCCTTGGCAGGCAAGCACCTTAACCACTGAGCACCTCTCCAGCCTGTAACTCCTCTCTTTTTTTATTTTGTATTTATGCTCCCATTTTATTGTTTTTAAGAACTTAACTGCCACCTCAGTAGTCTTAAGAGTAATATAATGAAACATACATAGATTGAGCCTTAAAATCCATGATAGCTTCAAAGGCTTCCCTGAAATAAGGCTGGGAGTCACATCTTTTTTCTTACAAAAGGAAACACTATCAGCAATTTTGTTATCACTCTGCTCTCCCCCCCCTCATTCAAACAATTAACCAATGAATTCAAGTCTGACACCACTGAAAATTTGTCTGCTATGAGACTTTCATCTGCTTTGCTCCCTGCATGTTTAATGTAACTTAAATCATCTTTAAAGCCTACAAGAATTCTCATCATGTGAATTTTATGATACTGATTTTATTTGTCCACCTTGAACTCAAGTAGTTTTCAATAAAAGGAGAGGTTTTCATAAACAGCTCAGATGCCCTAATGAGAATGTGGTATTTTCTAATTATATAAATCAAAGAACGGGATGGATTTTTAACAACATTTTAATAGCTCCTAAACAGGGGCATGAAAAGGAATCAAGTTTGTACCGGTCCAGGGACCTACAGGAATATAGAAATACTACCATTTCACTCTCGTGCTTCTAATAACAAGAATTTCTCATTAGAAATAGTGCATTAGTTAATTAACAAGGTAAATTGTCAACTGCTGAGTGTAGAAGAATCACTTGCTTAAGAAAACAAAATTCTGGGCTGGAGAGATGGCTTAGC
Source organism: Jaculus jaculus (assembly GCF_020740685.1). Lineage (NCBI taxonomy): Eukaryota > Metazoa > Chordata > Mammalia > Rodentia > Dipodidae > Jaculus > Jaculus jaculus. The sequence goes on along the minus strand of NC_059116.1, from coordinate 68,010,224 downwards.
GGTTAAGCGCTTGCCTGTGAAGCCTAAGGACCCCGGTTCGAGGCTCGGTTCCCCAGGTCCCACGTTAGCCAGATGCACAAGGGGGCGCACGCATCTGGAGTTCATTTGCAGAGGCTGGAAGCCCTGGAGCGCCCATTCTCTCTCTCTTCCTCTATCTGTCTTTCTCTCTGTGTCTGTCGCTCTCAAAGAAATAAATAAAAAAAAATTAAAAAAAAAAGATAAAAAAAAAGAAAACAAAATTCTATCAGTGATTTTGGGCCAGTAAAGATTGAAATGGCATGTTTGTATTATTTCTTATGTCTTTTAAAAATTTTTTTGTTTATTTTTATTTATTTATTTATTTAAGAACAACAGAGAAAGAAAGAGGGAGAGAGAGAGAGAGAGAGAATGGGCACGCCAGGGCCTCCAGCCACTACAAACGAACTCCAGATGAGTGCGCCCCCTTGTGCATGTGGCTAATGTAGGTCCTGGGGAATTAAGCCTCGAACCGGGATCCTCTGGCTTCACAGGCAAGCGCTTAACCGCTAAGCCACCTCTCCAGCCCTTATTTCTTACTTCTATTCTAAGTTCAGAAACTATTTTGTATCTGATCACTCAAAATGAGAATTTGTTTTGCCCGTACCTGAACACAATGCTAAATTAGCAATCAGTAGTGCGTCAACATATATCAGTTCCTAAAAATGTTCTATACATTCTCGTAAGTCATTTCAGGAATTCATTTCAGTGATACTGTTGTTGACAAAACTTTTCCCCTGGGGAGATGTGACATCTGTTCATTCCAGGTAGGGCACAGATGACAGGCCAAAGCATGGGTGCAACAGAACCAGTCTTATTAACCAGTGGGAGGTCTGGGGTTACTTACGGAGGAGGGGTTGATCACAGGGGCACAGAGCGCTCAACGCAGCCGCATCACTACAAAGCCCAGAGCAGCAGAGGTGACTGATGGAAGGAAGCTGCGTTTCTGGAGCTCCCTGCTCCGCCTGCACATAGCTTGCCTGCCCAGAAAGTCTACATGCATACAGTTTGCAGGCCAGGCCAGAGGATCTCTCACAGGTAGTTGTTGAACCTTAGGGAGGGTGCCTTGCAACCTTTTCCAGACTTGTGGACTTCCTGTTGCTACATGACCCGGGTCAGAGTCTGCCCTCAGCAGTTGTTTCCCAGCCTACAAGCTTGTGGAGAGGTTGGGGGACCTCTGTGGGTGTTTCAGCTCTCCCAGGCTTGACCTGGCTCTTCCCAGCCCCCCACCCACTTCAGGAGGGAATATCCAATCAGAGCAATTTGCTATTACCACAGACACAGGCCAACATTTATATACTGGGATATTTATTTCTTCATTATTTATAATAATGCAAAATTGGAAGTGACTTAAATGTCAACAGTAATCATCAATAATATTACGGTAAATTAGGAAAATGGAATATTATGTAGCCAGTAGATATGTTTTCTCATAGAACATACAGTGATATGAGAAAGTCTCATGATGTGGTGCTAAGTAAAAAGAGATATATACTGGTTCTACGTTTGAAAATATTTTTGATTAGTAATAAAACAGAACCAAAATATGCAAAAAATTGACTGGTCACCTCTGATAGGAGTGTAGATGAGTAGTGTTTTATTTATTTATTTTTTGGCTTCCAGATTTCTTGTCAAGAATTCAAAATTGAAGCTGGGCGTGGTGGTGCACGCCTTTAATCCCAGCACTCAGGAGGCAGAGGTAGGAGGATTGCCATGAGTTCAAGGCCACCCTGAGACAGAGTTAATTCCAGGTCAGCCTGGACCAGAGTGAGACCCTACCTCAAAAAACCAAAAAAAAATAAGAACCCAAAATTGTATAATGCCTGCCATGTATAAGAGGCAAATGGGAATGAATAGCACTGTTTACTTTTAGTAAACTGACAGGTACAGAGAGATGCAGGATCTTGAGGTCTGGAGGGGGTCTACCAGACCTGTGAACCCCACTTTTGGGGTCCTTGTCCTTATTTTAGCAACGAATTGAGAGAAACGGACTCGAGAAGGATAAATTATGAATTGTTGAGTTTAGTTAGGAAGAACTTGTGAACTGTGAGGTTCATTTAGGGAAAATTGGTATCTGGGAAGAGACTCACATACCCAATGGGGGCAAAACCATCAGCTCTGGGCGCCCACATGGGAGGCAGTGAAGAGATTAAGTAGTGATGGGTTCGGGGCTTAAGGAAGGGTAACAGAGGGGAAAGCAGAAAAACAGAGGCCGGGAGATTCAGTCACTGGAAAAGCGAGTAGGAAAGAAAACCCAGAGAATCACTCCACACGCGCAGATGCAGAGTTAAGAGGAATTATATGAGTGATAGGTGCTTAGTTTAAAGGGATATCATAAAGTGAAAAAGAGACAGAACACAGGAGCTGCTATTCTTCCCCCCCCCCACCTCACTCTGCCTCTTTCCTTCTCTCAAATAAATAAATAAAATATTTAGAACACATAGGTTGAATAACAGAAGAGTATGCAGACACGTAACTGGAGTCCTCCCAGAGCGACCCGGGAGAGGGGAGAGGTCCTTACTATTTAGATGAAAGAAACCCAGATCCGTCAGGTCGCCCGGTGGAAGCAAAGAAAGAGGGATCAGGGCTGGAGAGATGGCTTAGCAGTTAAGCGCTTGCCTATGAAGCCTAAGGACCCCAGTTCGAGGCTCGGTTCCCCAGGTCCCACGTTAGCCAGATGCACAAGGGGGCGCACGCGTCTGGAGTTCGTTTGCAGAGGCTGGAAGCCCTGGTGTGCCCATTCTCTCTCTCTCCCTCTATCTGTCTTTCTCCCTGTGTCTGTCACTCTCAAATAAATAAATAAAAAATGAACAAAAAATATATATATAAAAAAAAAGAAAGAGGGATCATGATAATTCTCTCCCCCTTCAAATGAAAGCCCTGAGAGGAGGCTGGAGAGATGGTTTAGCGGTTAAGGCTTTTGCCTGTGAAGCCTAAGGACCCAGGTTCAATTCTCTAGGTTCCACATAAGCCAGATGCACAAGGCGGCACATGCATCTGGAGTTTGTTTGCAGTGGCTGGAGGCCTTAGTGTGCTCATTCTCTCTCTGCGCCCCCCACCCAATCTCAGATAAAAAAATTTTGAAAAAGAAGTATGTCATTTATTTTTTTTAAAAAAAAAAGACCAGAGAGGGTTAAGAAAGAGTGAAGGACTCAGATTAAACAACCAAACAAAAAACACAAACAAACAAAAAAACACGTACAAAGCATGACATAGAAGGCGTGGAGAAAAATGCCCTGGTTGAGAGAGGTGCCAGGCTGGGTATTGGTGGAGAGAGGTGCCAGGCTGGGTATTGGTGGAGAGAGGTGCCAGGCTGGGTATTGGTCGAGAGAGGTGCCAGGCTGGGTATTGGTCGAGAGAGGTGCCAGGCTGGGTATTGGTGGAGAGAGGTGCCAGGCTGGGTATTGGTCGAGAGAGGTGCCAGGCTGGGTATTGGTGGAGAGAGGTGCCAGGCTGGGTATTGGTGGAGAGAGGTGCCAGGCTGGGTATTGGGGACCCACACTTACATGCTGTTACATAGGTCAGATCACAGGGCACAAGGAGAGGCTGGGCCACTGGGGCAGCCTATTTTAGAAGGCTCAGACAAGATGAGGGTGAACCTTAGGAGAGGCCAAGACCTGATTGGCTCCAGGAGAGATCCTGAGCTAAGGAAGAAGCAGCAAGCTCCTGCTCGGGTCTGTCTCTGGCAGACATCCTGGAGAGATGGATTTGCTAGGAAGGACAGAATGCCATCTTCTTGTTCCCTCTTTTGGACTTTTGTCTCGAACTCCCTGTAAAAAGCTACCTTAGGGGCTGGAGAGATGGCTTAGCGGTTAAGCGCTTGCCTGTGAAGCCTAAGGACCCCGGTTCGAGGCTCAGTTCCCCAGGACCCACGTTAGCCAGATGCACAAGGGGGCGCACGCGTCTGGAGTTCGTTTGCAGAGGCTGGAAGCCCTGGCGCGCCCATTCTCTCTCTCTCCCTCTATCTGTCTTTCTCTCTGTCTCTGTCTCTCTCAAATAAATAAAAATAAAAAATTTAAAAAAAAAAAAAAGCTACCTTAGTCCTGTTTCTCCTTCCGGGCTGCCATATGCAATTTGACTGTGTCTCTTACGCGCTATCACCGAGCGGGGCAATCCGAAACTCAGCGTAGACTTGAGCGCCTCTGAGTTGGCTCCCCGCTTCTTTTCGTCCATGGTCCCACTGACCGCCTCTGGCCCCCGCGGCGGGCGCGCCGCGTGCCTGGTCGTCTCCTCCTCTTTCTGGGCACGCACCCTTCTCCACGTGGACTTTCCGCAGGGCAGCTTCTCTCTCACCATCCAGGTCCCTGAGCCATGTGGGGCTCTCTCTACTCGGGGAGCCCCCTGCTTATTTCAGCCTCGGAACTCCTGCGATCCTTTGCCATGGTTCTCTGTTCTCTAGCTAGGTTGAGAGAGCCCAGAGGATAGCCGGTTGGAATGTGTAATACAGGCGGTAGTGTTAGCATACAGCAGGTGCTCAATAAGGACTGCAGGTCATTTCATTCCTGCTTTATTTACAGCACTATGACCTGTCATGTATTTGGAATGTCTTTTTTCCTGGCATAAATTTCTTCTTCTCCTCCCCCCCCCCCGCCCCACAGGAAGGGTCTCACTGTACCCCAGGCTGCCCTGGAATTGACTATGTAGTCTTAGGGTGGCCACGAACTCATGGTGATCCTCCTACCTCTGCCTCTGCCTCTTGAGTGCTGGGATTAAAGGCACGCGCCACCATAGCTGGCTTCCTCTTTTACCTTCCCAAACAAAGCCATTTGGAGTGTTGTGGGCCAGACCTGAGGCACTCTCAGTGACCCTCTTGGGCATTCCAGAATGAATAGAGATTAGACTGTAGACTAAACAGACATTCATTCCACCTCTCGCTTTTTTTCCACCATGCTGAAAAGGAATCCTTGGTGTTTTCTCTCTAGGGTAAGTGAGCTTTTGTTTTCTCTGGGTGCTGGGGGTGAGCCCCAGGGTGTCTGGGCCAGAGCTCTACCACTGAGCCACACCCTCAGCTCCCTTTTAGCCTAGCAAAGACAAAGGAGTTGTGAGGCAGGACAGCTTCTCTTTACTCCTTGTAAATGAAATGAAATCAATTTAGTTATTGCAGTTCAAGGAAGGGCGAACCTTCTAGGTCTGGGACACGGCTGCAGTTGATACTGGAAATCAGGGCTAGGAATGGTCGCAGGGGTTGGTAGTTATAAGGGACAGGAAATAGGTCACAGCCTCAGGCACCTACATGCCTGAAAGAATCACACTAGGTGTGAAACAATAGCTGTGGTGAAACCACAATGGATTTTTCCATGGAAGATCAAGATGTATGGAAAGAGAGACATTGCACCTCAAACTTTATTGCACCACTGAAGGAGGATAGGAGAAAGCTAGCTTTTTTTTTTTTTATTATTGGTCATTTTTTAAGTCTTTATTAAGTCATTTATCATATATTATCTCATTAAATCCTTATAATCAGACTGGGAAGCCAATTGCATTTTACCATATTACACATGAGTAAGTGAAAGCATAGAGATACTCTAGTGGTTTCCCCACGTCCTTAGAGGTAGTAGGTGGTGCCCATTTGTCCTAGCTAGTAAGTGGCAGTGGCTAGATTTAGAGGTGTGTGTGTGTGTGTGTGTGTGTGTGTGTGTGTGTGTATACCACAGTGACCTCCAGATGCATGAACCACCATGTGCATCTGGCTTATACGGGTTCTGGGGAATCAAGCCTGGGTCCTTAGGCTTCACAGGCAAGCACCTTAACCACTATAGATTTTTTTCCTAAGGCGGTTTCAGTTAGGGATTGAGGCTCAAAGAGAACTAGGAGATGCCACCTTGACACAAGAGTGGAACTCATGTCCGATAGAGACAGAGACTGGCTTACAGCGCCCCTGCTGCCCGTGTGCCACCTGGCCCAGGTGGGCTCACCATCCTCCAAATTTACTAGCCAATCAGGTCTTCCCCTAACATACCTGAATCTGATGCTATAAAGGCTGAGGTGCTCTGGATGCAATCCTGGGTGGGCGGGTGGGTGGATGGTGTGTGTGTGTGTGTGTGTGTGTGTGTGTGTGTGTATGTGTGTGTGTGTGTGTGTATTCCCTCTCCTCTCTGTTTGAAAACACGTGGGTGGCTTCCCCTCTCACCCAGCCTGTTTGGGTGGGGGTGAGGAGGACACAATATTGTTTCTTGGTCTGGACGGTTTTTCTGCTTGCCTCTGCTTTATAGTTTAGGGTAACTTCTTATTTTAATAACATGTATGATTGTCCTCTGGTCTCTGAATCTACCATATGCATGTTCTCCACACACTCTAAGATCTACCACGTGGGTGCACTCTCTGACTCCAGGCCTGTTACCTATACAATTGCTCTAAACTTGGGGTAACCATGAGTGGAACTCTCTTTACTATATTTTCTCTCTGCTATTCTTCCTTAAGTGGCCACCACCATTTGCCCTTTTAACGTTCTTCCCTGGGGAAACTCGGGGTGGTTGCTACAAGGGTTCCTAAGTCTCCTACACAAGCTCCTCACTTCTACTTTCCACGTGCTCGAAGCTCTGCCCCCATCTTTCTAAAGACTTCAATTTCTCTTAAATGAACCTTATAAACTATAGAATGTGTCCATATGAAGGCATGTTTCCTATCCCCCCTTCCTAGACCCCAATCTCCCTCAAATAAATCCTAAAATTTGTGATTTCCCTAAATAAACTTAATAATTCATTATTTTTCCTTCTTGAGACCATCTTTATTAATTCTTTATTAAAGGTAGGACAGAGCCCAAAACTTGGGGTTCATTAATTCTGGAGGACTCCTCCTGAACCCCCAAATCCTACATCAATATTATTCACAATAGTCAAGTTATAGAACCAACCTAGTTGTCTAACAACAGAGGAATGAATAAGGTAAATGTGGCATATATACAGTGGAAGTTTTTTTTTTTAGCCCGTAAAAAAGAATGAAGTTGGGCTGGAGAGGTGGCTTAGTGGTTAAGGCACTTGCCTGTGAATCCTAAGGATTCAGGTTCGATTCTCCAGGTCCCACATAGGCCAGATGCACAAGGTGGCGCATGCATCTGGAGTTCGTTTGCAGTGGCTAGGGGCATTTGCACACTCATTCTCTCTTTCTCTGTCTCTAATAAATAAATCAATAAAAGAGGATGATGTTATACCATCTGTGGGAAAATTGGTGTAACTGGAAACAGTCATATTAATGAATTAAGTCAGCCTCAGAAAGACATGGTATGTTTTCTCTCATTTGCAGGCACATAAAAATTCTGTCTGTAGCCACTACCAAAACACTTGGTTACCTGAAAGAGCTAAAAGGTAAGTCCCTATTGCTAAAAAGACACCATAGCCTGCAGCCACAGAACATCAAGTGATCATGCTGGAAATGAGATGGAATCTAGTCCCCTCCTGGCTAGCCTTCATAGTGCTGGAAAGTGCTATGGGAAATGTTGGAGGATTTCGATTGCCAACAGATTGAACAAGCAGGAGATCCTTCCAGATACAAAATCAACAAGCTGAGCGAGAGGTATACACTTGTGGTACATGGCTGATGCAGGTAACCAACTGCTCACAGATTGGACATGAGACCCGCTCCATGGGGAGAACTCATATCTGGCTCTGGGGACCAAGCCAGATCCCCTAGGACAGGAAACCAATGGGTTCCAGAGAGGAGCTCTACTCCAAGAAGAGTGGACACACATCAAGTCTCTCTAATAACTAGGCTCATCCCTCTTAATTCAAACTGCTCTCACCTTTGATTGGAGAATCTGTTCTAACTTACAGGAGGTAGAGAATACTGAGGAGAACCAGGATACATGAATATGTCAAGAGAGAGCTATCTACCACGAGATGGGGCACCTCCACCCCTTTTCCCCAGGCCCAGAAATCACTACAGAGGAAGTGGTGACAGCTCTCACAGCCTGAAAACCAGTTCCAGCAAGATGGCAACAGACACGGTGGACACTCAAACCTCATTAAAACAGAGACCTAGAGACTACAAAGAAATCAATACTAAATCAGATCCCAATCTTGCTCACTAAAGCTCAGGAAACATTTCAGAAGAGGGGGTGGGAAGATTCTAACATGCTCAGAGTGGGCTAGAATAGCCTGAGGCACTGTATCCCCCCCAGACTGACAGGCCTTTGGTCTCCACAATGAATACCCATAACCCCCCCAAAGAAGACCCTCAGCAGAATTGAGGCAGGGGTGAGGGGGTCTAAGAAGACAACCTTTTTAATTTTTTTAAAAAATTATTTATTTATTTATTTGAGAGCGACAGACAGAGAGAAAGACAGATAGAGGGAGAGAGAGAGAATGGGCGTGCCAGGGCTTCCAGCCTCTGCAAACGAACTCCAGATGCGTGTGCCCCCTTGTGCATCTGGCTAATGTGGGACCTGGGGAACTGAGGCTCGAACCGGGGTCCTTAGGCTTCACAGGCAAGCACTTAACTGCTAAGCCATCTCTCCAGCCCAAGACAACCTTTTTATAAACCAATCAATAAATAGGGCTGGAGAGATGGCTTAGTGGTTAAGGTGTTTGCTTACAAAGCCAAAGGACCCAGGTTTGATTCCACAGGACCCACATAAGCCAGATGCACAAGGTGACTCACATGCTTCTGGAGTTGGTTTGCAGTGGCTGGAGTCCCTGGCATACTCATTCTCACTCTCTCTTTCTCTTTAAAAAAAAAAAAATCAGGGGCTGGAGAGATGGCTTAGCGGTGAAGCACTTGCCTGTGAAGCCTAAGGACCCCAGTTCGAGGCTGGATTCCCCAGGACCCACATTAGCCAGATGCACAAGGGGCATGCGCATCTGGAGTTTGTTCACAGTGGCTGGAAGCCCTGGTGTGCCCATTCTCATTCTCTCTCTCTATGCCTCTTACTCTCTCTGTCTGTTTCTCTCAAATAAATAAAAATAAACAAAAAAATTAAAAAAAATAAAAAATCAGTAAATAATAAAAAACTTAATTTTGCCTGTGCATATTAAATAAAATTAGAAGTTGACAATGCCCATTGTGGCATACGCCTCTAGTCCCAGCATTTGGGAGGCAAAGGCAGGAAGATTGCTGGGAGCTCGAAGACACTCTGAGTGTACAGCAGTGAATTCTGTGTCCGTCCAGGATAGCACAAGACACTATCTCAAAAACCAAAGGAAAAAAAATTAGAAGTTGAATTGTGTCAGGAACAAAAGAGGTCAGTGGGAGGAGAAGTGTGAGAAAATGGAGATGGGAGCTGTTGCAGTCAGGTTCACATTCCTGGCAGAAAACATCCGATCAAGAGCAGCTTGTGGGAAAAAAAGGTTTCTTTTGGCTTACAGACTTGAGAGGAAGCTCCCTGATGGCAGGGGAAGATGATGGCATGAGCAAAGATTGGACATCACCCCCTGGCCAACATCAGATGGACAAAAGCAACAGGAGAGTGTGCCAAGCACTGGCAATGGGAAACTAGCTATAATACCCATGAGCCTGCCCCCAACAATACACTGCCTCCTGGAGGCATTAATTCCCAAATCTCCATCAGCTGGGAACCTAGCCTTCAGAACACCTAAGTTTATGGGGGACACCTGAATCAATCCAGCACAGGAGTACTGGGCAGTGGGAAAAGAAGATGCTCAACATCTATGTATACCTGTAAGAAGATTAAGACAAAAATTTAAAAAATAATGATTAAAAAAATGAAAAAAATGTGGGCTGGAGAGATGACTCAGCAGTTAAGGCACTTGCCTACAAAGCCTAATGATCTGGGTTCAATCCCCCAGTAGCCACATAAGACCAGATGCACAAAGTGGTGCATTCACCCAGAGTTCTTTTGCAGTGGCTAGAGGCTCGAGTGAGCTCTTATGCCTCTTCCTGTGTCTCTGTCTCTCTCTGACTATATCCCTCTACTTGGAAATAAACTAAAAAATAAATAAAAAATAGCCCATCACTAAAGTAGACTTAAAACAAACCCACCACGGCTGGAGAATTTTGCATAAGAGGCAGCAGAAAGCTTTGTAAGAGCCACAGGTTGAGACATCTTGCCCAGAGGCATCCCCCCAAAACAATCCAATGGGGAATACCTGCAACCCCACTGAGGAGGCTCCCCAGCAGAATGAGGGCAGGGATAAAGGACAAGAGGGTACCCACATATGATGTATCCATACAAAATATGTTGTTAATAATAAGAAAGAAAGAAAGAAAAAAATGTGTGGGTAGCTGAATTTTCACTTGCTCCAGCCCTTGGAGAGGCCCTAATGATATTGTATTTATAATGTTAATTTATTTTTCTTAGAAAACGCATTCTAAATTATATGAGCTTCAGGCCTCACAGAGCCTCCCTGCGCCTCTAGTATAGCTAACTGTACTTCCTGGCTTGCCGCTGGCTATGCCCCAGGGTCTCTTTGGCTATAAGTTAACAGCTAACCAGTTGTGTTGCTAAATGTTCTGGATTTTTCAGATCAGGGGGCCTAGATTTTTGTATAAAAATTTATATTTTACATGCTGTCAACTCAAAAAACAAAACAAAAACCAAAGCACCTCTCCGGCCATCGCAGAGGCTCCTGGAGCTGGTGAGTTGTCTGTCTGGGTTGCTGGATTCTGGAGGAAACACAGAAATGCCCAATGTGAGTGTTGGCGCCGTCCACCTGTCTCCTCATCCTCGGGCCCAAAGGGCAGGTATGGCTGAGCTGTCTCCGGAAGCTTTGATGTTTCCACGGCTTCAGCCAACTGCCAGGTCTCTAAATATCTGCTACTGGTCACAAGGACAGAGATGGCTGTGAGTTCATTCTCGTAAGAAATAAGACTTAACCTAAGTGTGCGGCGCGGGGACTGACAGAAGATGGCCTGGGCAGCTCTTCTTTCCCCTGGGCATAAGTCAGTCTTGTAGGTAGGTGGAAACAGCTAGAAAGTTCAGGAGAGAAAGAGAAGAAGCAGGGGAGGCGAGGATAGAGGAAAGGGTGGAGGGGGTGGGGGAGAGACACACACAGAGAGGGACACCTGTGGGTTCCTCTGCTGTCAGCTCAGATTGGCCGTAGAGCTACTTGAAGTGGAGGCATTTTGACTGCTCATTAGCTTGTCTGGATTGCTGGTTTGCTCCAAGCACAGGAGAGCTATGTTCAGGTCTGGATGGAAGATGGGCTTCTGGAAGTGGAAAGAAAGCCAGCTGTGGCCTCGGATAATCAAGGCTTAAGATTTCTGTTTGTGGGACTTGAAGTGTAGTTCAATGGCAGAGCATTGGTCTAGTATTTGTGATGCCTTTTCAGCCTTGATATTAGACCTTTTAAGCCGTCTTTTATATTTGCCTTTTTTCCTACTCAAACTGAAAGTTGTGTGACAGTTGTTTCAGCTTCTAGTTCACCAATTCTCACTTCAGCTCTGATAATCTACTGTTAAATCAGTGTTTGGCACGCCTTTAACCCCAGCTGGTGAAGGTAGGAGGATCGCCATGAGTTTGAGGCTAGCCTGAGACTACATAGTGAATTCCAGCTCAGCCTGAGCTAGAGTGAGACCCTACCTCAAAAAAACACACAAAAAAATTTTAATAACATTTTCTATAGTTTCTAGTGACTTGTTAGGATTTTTGAGTGAGCTTCTGTTTCTGAGTGTACTACACATATTTGTTTTATAGTCTGCGATGAACAAATATCATTTCTGAAGTCTTTGTGAGCCTATCTTCACTTGTCTTGTTCTGAATTTCATTACTATAATGAGCCAGCAAAGGCATGGACCTGTGCAAGGCGCCAGCTTCTTCTCCATTATGGAACTTCCCTTGGATCTGTAGCTTCAATAAGTCCCTTCGTCCCACCTGGCTTCCTGTACCGCTTGCTGCCCTCCAGGGTGGACTGAAGACGAGCGTGAGCTGAAGACCAGTGGTCCTCCATGAAGCCTTCAGGACTGCCATGCTGGATCGGGACTGCTGAGGCCAGCCACCTGGACTGAGCAGCTACTGGGCTCCTTGCCTGTCAAGCCTGCAGACTGCTCTTGTTGGGCTGCCATAAGCCCCTTTAATACAATGCATTGGTTTTCTTCCTCTAGACAATCTGGACTAACACAATGTGTGCCTTTTGATTTCCCTCCCCCAACCTTCCCCTCCTCCTCCTCCTCCTTCTTTTCGCATGTGTAGTATGTGTGGTGTGGTATGTGCATATGTGTGTACGTGGTGTGGGTACGTACAGATGTGCACGGCTGTGCCCCCTTGGAGGATAGAGAGAAATAGCAGACGTCCTTCCTCTATCACTCATCCTATAGTTCCTTGAACCAGTCTCTCTCTGAAAGCTATTTTCCACTTTCTGTTCCTAATAGGACTTGTGTTACAGACACATGTGGCCATTGCCAGCTGTTTTTATAAGGCTCCTGGGGAATGGAACTCAGGTAGTCTCACATCCTCATGCTTATGGAAAACACTCTAGCTGTAACCCACCGAGCCACCTTCTTGACTCTCTCCCTCTTTTTTTTCTTAAAAAAATTTATTGACAATTTCTATACTAACAGACAACAAACCACGGTATTTCCCTCCCCTCCCTCACTTTCCCCTCACAACTCCACTCTCCATCATATCGTCTCCCTGTCTCCGTTAGTCTTTCTTTTATTTTGATGTCATTGTCTTTTTCTCCTATTATGACAGTCTTGTGTAGGTATTGCTAGGCTCTGCGAGGTCATGGATATTGAGGCCAATCTCTGTCTGGGCAGTTGTATGTAAGGAGTGGTACCCTTCCTTTGGCTCTTACAGTCTTCCTGCCAACGCTTCCACAATGGACCCTGAGCCTTGGAGGGTGTGATAGACATGTTTCAGCGCTAGACACTCCTCTGTCCCTTCTTCTCAGCATTATGGTGCCTTTTGGGTCATCCCAGTGGTCACCACCATCTGAAGAAGAAGGTTCTTAACCAGCAGTGACAGTAGCATTGACATATGAATATGAACATTAAACTTAGTGCTCTCAGGGCAATTTGGTGAGAATAATATATGCATTTATCCAGACAAGAGCAGGCTTTATTACCCCTAAGGCACATGACCTCCCCTGCCATAGACTTTGATTAGGTTTGCAGTACCAGGCATGTATTCCCTAACATAGAGCAGGCCTCCAGCCCAATTAGAGAGCAGTTGGATTCCCCCAGAGCAGACATGCCACTATTGCACTCTTTTGGATATTTGGTCTGTCTGCCCAAACTTGAGTCTTCTGGTGTCTACTTTTTTCACTACTGATGACTTCTGTCTCCCATAGGGCTACATGCAATGTAACTTTTTCCAGCTTTCAGTTGGCTGGGCTACAGAGAAGTTTTCTGCTCAGCACCAGCTTGATTTCTCAGTGAACTTGCCTCCCACACATGTGAAGTCTTCAGCAATAGGGTTTTACTATCTGTTACTTGTGGGAAACCAAGGGCCTTGGCAATAGCCTGTAATGTTTTGGAGGCAACAGGGACCTCCCTGACCAACAACTCACTGGAAGGTATCCCATCCTTGGCCCTGAAAATTTTCTAGTGGCAATGTATGGCTTCTGGATGTGCCTTTGTCCAAAAAGGTAGGCTTTCATATGTTTTATTCAAAATATCTTGAATTTTGATAGAACTTCCCCACCCACCCTTCTTTTACTGAATCTCTTCCCCTGGCCTCACTTAGGCCATTCCACTCCCTGTGATCTGTTTTATTTTATTTTATTTTATTTTATTTTGAGCTGGGTCTCACTCTAGTTCAGGCTGACCTGGAATTCACTATGTAGTCTCAGGGTGACCTTGAACTCTCAGCGATCTTCCTACCTCTACTGCCCAAGTGCTGGGATTAAAGGTGTGCGCCACCATACCCGGCTGTAATCTGTTCTTCTGCTTATGTATATACAATACTGTCCCATAAAGTCCTTCCTTCTCCTCCCTCCCTTATAGCCTTTTTCTAGCTTATTGACCTCTGCTACCTATTTTTGGTTCCCTCTTCCCACAAGGGCTCCATACTGATAACCTTATCTGATCCTAATCAACCCCCAAAGGTCACACCACCAAACACTGTCATAATTAGATTAAGTTCCCACCCTCTTAATACCTTTGAACCTGTGACCCCTCATGGGACATACTCAAACCCTATCCAAACCAGATTCCTGCCCTTCCTGTTTTGGTTGCCCTGCTTCCTTGGAGGCCTTGGCTCTCACACAATATCAGCATGGAAACATTCATGTGCGCATGCCAGTAATGGTGGCCTCTACTTCCAGGGCCCTTTGCCCTGTGTCTGCCAGGCACAGGGAGGGGGAGCAGTCAGAATCACCTTACTCTACACTCAAGGCTTGAGACTCCTTGAGCTGCCCAACAGAGGGGCTTGTCTCTAAGCCTGTGGACTGTACATGACCCCTTCTCCCTTAACCCTGAGGCCCTGGGTTAAAGTGGGGAATGGTTCAACTGAATCCTGACCCTTGGTTGGCCCTGGGCTTTGGAGTGGTGTCCTTGTGCCTTTATGAGGCGATTGCAAGGATAGCTTATTTCCAAACTGCTCACAATGGAAGCTTGTGCACGGCTGCCGTCTTACTGATCTTGGCAGGCGGCTCGTTACTCCTTATCATTACCCGACACTTTTAAGAAAATTAAACAATTTCAACCAGTTTTGGAAGTTATCATTGGTTGGAGGTTTGATCTCAATATTGCTCAGTCTGCTGTTGGCAAAGCAGCAGGACCAGGTGAGGTGGGTTGAAACCCCTCTGTTCCTGCTGGCTGGCTGTGCTGGTTTGAGTCAGGTGTCCCCCATAAACTTGGGTGTTCTGAATGCTGGGTTCCCAGCTGATGGAGACTTGGGAATTAACACCTCTGGAGACAGTGTATTGCTGGGGGTGGGCTTACGGGCATTATCACCAGTTTCCTCTTGCCAGTGTTTGGCACACTCACGTTGCTTTTGTCTGTCTGATGTTGGCCAGGAGGGGGTGATGTCCCCCCTCTGCTCATACCATCGTTTCCCCCTGCCATCGTGGAACTTCCCCTTGAGGCTGTAAGCCAAAATAAATCTTTTTTTTTTTCCCCCACAAACTGCTCTTGGTTGGGTGTTTTCTGCCAGCAATGTGAACCTGACTGCAACACTGGTGTTGGCCAAATTTGCCTCCTCATCTCACAGATATATAAATTAAACCCTATCTATTAGACAGAGTGGTTGAAAATTTAAACGTGAAAGATTTTATTTCTGGTAAAGTAGTGTGGTTAACATTTATGTTCATTGACTATAAATCAACCAAAAATGGATCCTCGAAGGATAGTATAGGCAGCCACTTCCAACGGAAACCACGGAAGGGGATGCTGTTCAAAACAGAATTCAAGGCCACTGTTGAATCTTAGGTATTAGCTTTTGCATTCTTTCTGACTGAAGTTGTTTTAACAAATGCCCTGTCATTACCACAGTGTGTGTGTGTTTTAAACCAAGGGGTGATTTAGCAAAGATAATTTACCTCAGCCTCAGAAGCTGGAGTGCCAACGAGTTGTATACACTATTCTTTTTTTTTTTTTTTTTTTGGAGGGGGGGTTTCTAGGTAGGGTCTCACTCTAGCTCAGGCTGACCTGGAATTCACTGTGTATTCTCAGGATGGCCTCAAACTCACGGGAATCCTCCTCCCTCTGCCTCCCGAGTGCTGAGATTAATGGCGTGTGCCACCACACCTGGATTCTATACACTGTTCTTTAGATTTTTTGGTAGAGAGTTAAAGTAAGTGTATAATCAGAACAAACAAGTAACCCAAATATGCTTTTGCATTAGGATCTAGTGATAAAAAGATTCAGTACTGGCTGGAGAGATGTCTTAGCAGTTAAGGCACTTGCCCGTGAAGCCTAAGGACCCAGGTTTGATTCCTCAGTATCCATGTAAGCCAGATACATAAGGTGGTCCATGTGTCTGGAGTTTGTTTGCAGAGGCAAGAGGCCTTGGCACACCCATACTCTCTCTTTCTCTGTCTGTCTTTCTCCATTTCTCTCTGTTATAAATAAATAGATACTTTTTAAAAAGAGACTAGGACTTAAAAAGCTCCAGTTTTTTATACATAAAAGGCAGTATCGGGCTGGAGAGATGCCTTAGCCATGCAAGCATAAGGATGTGAGCTCAGATCCCCAGCACCCACTTAAATGCTGGGTGGGGTGTCACATGTTCTATACTGGGGCAGCACAGTCAAGAAATCCCCTGGGGCTCCCTAGCTAGCCAGTCTAGCCCAGTTGGTGAGCTCTAGGTCTGGCCAGAGAACCTTTCTCAAAGAATAAGGTGGTGATCTATTGAGAATGACACCTGACTTCAACCTCTGGCCTCCACACACGTGCAGCCCCTCACACACACCTATGCACTTATACCTACGACCATGCATGCACATCACACACACAAACTTAAATAACATCCCCCTTGTATGTTAAGAATATCAATTTCAATTTCAAAAGTCAGATTTGGGGCAATCTATTTTTTCCTTGTATGCACGGGAATAGGATGAGGGCAAGATTTGAGGTTGGCTAATAAAAGATGTGCAACTGCCTTGACTGGCATTTGCCATTTGTCACTTGTGGGGAAGGTGGACAGAAGGATGAGATGGCAGATGGAGAAAAAGTGTATATCAAACCTCCCTCCTTCCCTCCTTCCCTCCTTCCCTCCTTCCCTCCTTCCCTCCCTCCCTCCCTCCCTCCCTCCCTCCCTCCCTCCCTCCCTCCCTCCCTCCCTCCCTCCCTCCCTTCCTTCCTTCCTTCCTTCCTTCCTTCCTTCCTTCCTTCCTTCCGGTTTCTTCTGAATTGGACTCACTTACTGCTCACACCCCTGTGAACCTGTGATCATTCTGACTTCCAGAAAAGAGCTATGCACAGATGCCTGATGGGATCAAATTAAAACTTTGGGCTTTATGCAGGCACAGCAGTAAAAAAAAAAAGTTGAGTGTCATGTCTAAGGATACGAATGAAGCTAGAAATAGAGGTTGGAGCTTGGGCCTGCCAGTCTGGGGCGGCGCTGCCTCATTGTGGGGACGGCTCTAATTGAGTGTCTGCCTGAGTCACACTTACCCGGCGCAGGGAGGCAGTTCAGGGGCTCAGCATCCTTTCAGAGCCCCCAGTAGCTGGGTTGAGGGAAAGAGAGAAGTTTTTGCTCATGATCTCATTCCAATCAGAATGTGTCCAGACGCCCAAATATTTGATTTGAGCCTGGTTGCTAAGAGACCTCCCACTGGGACCCAGCTGCCTGCGGGCAGGAGGGCGGTATTGACATCACTTCAGATTTCTGCCAATTTATTTTGAAACCAGAAAACCTGGAACCACGGCCTCCTCAAGGCAAGCATGGAGAGGAGAGATCTGAGTCAACCACACACCAGGGGGAGAATGCCCATACTGACCTTCTGCTGTGAGCAGTGGGAGATAAGAACCCTAATTCTCTGGCTGTTTACTTAGTGTGAACCCCTCAGGTCTTAGTCCCTTAATGAAGAAGAAAGTGGATCTTTGAGTGTGCACTTGCAGATGAGCTCTTGAAAGAGCTCAGGGATTCCAGAACAGTGGCAGATTGCTGTGTTGTAACCGGGTGTCGAATCAGGCCTCTTTGACTCAGGATCAACTGATCAACACACGGCCTGGTGACTTAAGTCTCTCAGGAGAACAGCATGAACCACACGGGAAGGGGATGAGTGTGTGAGGGGTCAGTGCCCGTGGCTTAGGAGGCTCCTTCTGCCATCTCTTTCTCAGCAGAAGGCACGGAGACAGGGCAGTGGGCTTCACAGCCACCAGGGTCATCTGTCAGAGAGGACTGGCCACTTCTGGTGTTGGCAGTAGAACAGCCAGCAGAACCTTCTCAGGCTTGCAGGTCCAGGTCCTCACTGCCGTTCTCCTACACAGGCTTGGGATCTCTTCCAAGCTGTCTCCACTCTGAATTTGACCTTAGTACTTATGTAATCGATGCAATTGTGTGCAAAAACTAGGGTTTGCTATCAGGAGCTTTGGGTGAAACATGTAATATACAGACTCCAAAGATCGTGGGTGCTTCTTCTTGGTGTCCACCTAAAGCCTTAGTGTAAGTCAAGGTGCGTCCAGCCCTCAGCACAGGATAGCTCTGAATGCAGCCCGCAAACCTACTTAACATAAGATTTAAAAACTTTTTATTGATCATATACCCTGATCATAATCCCTTCCAACCACCCTCCTTTGTCTTCCTTCCCCTATGTCCCTCCGTTGAACCCCTTCTTTTCAACTAGTTCTTCTTCTGTTTTGATATCATTGTTGCCTTTTTAAGGTATGTAGAGTCTCACTCTAGTCCAGGCTGACCTGGAATTCACTACGTAGTCTCAGGGTGGCCTTGAATTCCCGACGCTCCACCTACCTCTGCCTCCCAAGTGCTGGGATTAAAGGTGTGTGTCACCATGCCCAGCATCATTGCTTTCTTTAAAAAAAAATTTTTTTTTTTTATTCTTTTACTTGAGAGAAAGAGAGATTGCATATGCCAGGGCCTTCAGCTAATGCAAACAAACTCTAGACACATGTGCCACCTTGTGCATCTGGTTTATGTGTGTGGGTCCTGGGGAATTGAACCTGGGTCCTTTGGCTTCGCAGGCAAGCACCTTAACCTCTAAGCCATCTCTCCAGCCCATGCTGTTTTTTTTTTTTTTCCTCATCCTATGCAGCTGTTGTGTAGGTAGCATCAGCCACTGTCAGCCATGAATGCCCCAGCCACTGTATGTCTGGAAGACAGTATTCTGAAGCACTTCTCTTCTTTTGGCTCTTGCATTCTTTCTGCCATCTCTCATGCCTTGGGAGGTGTGATAGATAGATAGGCGTTTTGGTGCCAATCACTCCACTGCCACTTCTTAGCACTTTGCTGAGTTTTGAATATCTCCAGTAGTTCCCATCATCTGAAGGGAAGCATCTCTAACCAAAAGTGAGAATAGCGTTAGTCTGTGGGGATAAATATAAATATTTAGAGGGCTATTTGGTAGGCTTAATATATTTCGTTAGCTAAACAATAAAAGTCACTTCCCCCTTAGGGCTTAGGACCTCCCCAGCCATAGGCTTTTGATTAACTTTCAGTAGTAGGCATGAATTCCCTCCCTGGAGAAGGCCTCAAACCTAATCAGAGAGCCGTTGGTTTCCCTCAGAACAGACACACCACTGTTGCATTTTGCATGCGGATGGCCAGTTGTGGACCTTGCAGGTCCATCGCTGGCTAAGTCCCTTATGACTTTTCTCTCCAAGAAGGCTGCATGGCACTTCCCAGCACCATGACAATTAGCCAATGTGGAAGCGGCTTCCAGCTCAGCTCGAGTTTAACTTCCCACTGTCCTGCAGCCCAAACATGTCTTCAGCAACATTATAAAAATTTTTGGTCAAGGGCTGGAGAGATGGTTTAGTGGTTAAGACGTTTGTCTGCAAAGCCAGAGGATCCGGTTTGATTCTCCAGGACCCGTGTAAGCCAGATGCACAAGGAGGGCACATGCATCTGGAATTCATTTACAGTGGCTGGAGGCCCTGGCGCGCCCATTCTCTCTCTTTCTCTTACACACACACACACACACACACACACACACACACACACACAGACACTCTGCCTCTTTCTCTCAAATAAATAAATAAAATACATAAAAAAAATTTTGGTCATGTTCCTGGTAACTCAATTTCTCAGTTCTCAAGCGTGGTCTTTTTAGAAAAAGAAATGACAATGTCATTGTCACAAAGCCAAAAAGTCCAACATCCGGGCTGGAGAGAAGGCTTAGCGGTTAAGTGCTTGCCTGTGAAGCCTAAGGACCCCGGTTCGAGGCTCAATTCCCCAGGACCCACGTTAGCCAGATGCACAAGGGGGTGCACATGTCTGGAGTTCGTTTGCAGTGGCTGGAGGCCCTGGCGCGCCCATTCTCTCTCTCTCTCTCTGTGCCTCTTTCTCTCTCTGTCTGTTGCTCTCAAATAAATAAATAAATAAATAAATAAAAAATTTAAAAATAAAAAGCCCAACATCCTTGTTAGAGAAACAGAACACTAGCATGTGTGTGTGTTTGCACATGCGTGTGTGTGTGTGTGTGTGTGTGTGTGTATACTTATGTGTGCATGTATAGACATTATGAGGACTTGGCTCATATGATTAAAGTTGAGACACCCTGCGACCCGCTGTCTGTGAGCTGCAGACCCAGGAACCAATGATGCCATTCTAGTCTGAAGGCTGGAGAACCAACAGAGTGGATGATACAAGTCTACGTTCACCAGGCCAAAAGATTGGTGTCCCAACTCCAGCAATTGCCTTTTGTTTTATCGAGATCCTTGGGATGGATTCATGAAACCTACCCATTCTGGGGAGAACAATTCACTCCATTCAGCCCAGTGATTCAAATGCTAATCTCGCCCAATACACACTGGCACAAGGGCCCAGCAATAACCTTTAACCTAAGCTCCCTGGATCCCAGGCAGGCTGGCACCCTGAAACAACCTTATTTCTATGACTTCCTGGGAAGCAGGTAGCTATGCATTGTGGGCTTATATTCAGGTTGGACCACATGCTAGTTTGTGTTATTTTCTGTCTAGCCTCGTGGCCCTGGGCATGGGCTGACACCTCAGTTCCCTCATCTGTTAAAAGCCAGCTTGAAACAAGTATTTCTGAGTTTGAGAAGAGGAGGTGCTAGTTTGATGCTTAGAGAGAAGTAAATATGGAATAGGAGGGAGCTCGAAACTGAACAGGCAAACTAATGATCCAAGGGTCAGAGCTTGGGCCGGTGACACGCAGGAACCATCTATGAGCCATTTAGATTTGCTTCGAGAAAGTGGCAACGAGGTTTGCTCGGCTGGAAAAGAAGATGAAATGAGTGGGACATAGATGAAGAGCTGTATGGAGAAAGGACTTTGAAGGTAAGGTAGAAGGTAACAGAGTTTCGAGTGCATTGCACTGCCATGTTTCTTGGTTCCAGATCTAATCATCAAACCACCAGGCAATATAATTTCCATCTTGCAAATCAGGAAAAAGATATCATCAAAAAGTGAAACATCCTGGGATGGAGAGATGGCCTAGTGGTTAAGGTGCTTGCTTGCTAGCCTGATGGCCCAGGTTTGAATCCCCAGTACCCATGTAAAGCCAGATGCACAAAGTGGCTCATGCACCTGGAGTTGGTTTGCAGTGGAAAAAGGCCCTGGTATGCCCATTCTCTCTGTGTCTTTGCTTTAAAATAACACAAAAAAAATTCTTTGAGGCAAGCCCAACAGACTGGCCCTCCCCATTTTTTTTAATGTGAGAAAGCAAGATTATGTGTATGTGTGTGTGTGTGTGTGTGTGTGTGTGTGTGAGAGAGAGAGAGAGAGAGAGAGAGAGAGAGAGAATTGCCAGGGCCTCCACGGCCAGTGCAGTTGAACTCCAGATGCATGTGCCCTTTTGTGCACATGTACGACCTTGTGTGCTTGCGTCCCTGTGTGTTGGCTTATGTGGGACTTGGAAAGTTGAACATGAGTCCTTGGGCTTTGCAGGCAAGCACCTTAACCACTAAGCCATCTCTCCAGCCCTCAAATCACAAATTTTAAAAAGTGAAATGTCCTTAAACCCAGAGTAAATACTCTTCAATAATTTTTTCCAGTTGTCTATGTACTGAAGAAATCTGCAAAAAATGTTGAAGTTTGTTTCCAAACTCATAATCTCTTTGATTAAATATACCCTATCACCTAAGAGAGTCACAATTTGTTTCTGTGAAAGAAGCTATGATGTCACAAGTATTGCATTCTGAGGTCATCAAGGATCCCTTAGGTGACTGACCAAGAATGGCAGTCTCCTGTTTTGAATCCAAATGTCCTTGCTAATGAGGAACATTGGCAGGAGAGGGAGGAGGCCACTGCACATGAGATGACTGTGGAAGACGCAGGGCCAAACTCTGCGAGGAGATCTTGACTTTTCACAGGATATTCAGCCAAAACTCATCTCTTAGTTTTTCAGTAATGATAGATGACACAACCTGGGGTAAAAATAAACCCACTTCCAGGGTTGTTTCTGGCTGGTGCAGAGGGAAATCGCTTCATTAACCTTCAGGGGGCTGGAGAGATGTTTAAGATCTGGGAGCCTGGGGCTCTGCAGGGAGGAAGCGTGGGGAAGCTAAGAGGCTGCAGAGTGCATGAGCCCAAGTCACCGCTCTCCCCTCTGCCGAGTTGCCATGCCGATTTAATGAGGAGAAAGGCTCTGCTTCAGGCTGGTGACTTAAACATCTTCCCCAGCCGTGTTGGTTTAAGGGCCCATGTGCATTGGGTAGAGGATCTACCTTGCCAGAGGTATAGTTATCCAATAATCCTACAGGCTGGTTTGTGGCCAGCTGAGGTGCAAATTGCACACATGTCTCAGTTGGTGAGCCCTGGAGACAAAAAAAATAAAAATAAAAAAAATTTTAAAAAAGGCAGCCAGGCCCGGAATGCTGAGAAGTCCTTAGCTGAGTTGCTGCCCTGAAATGTTTTGATTTTTTTATTCAATTTTTATTTATTCACTAGAGAGAGAGAGGGAGAGGGAGAGAGAGAAAGAGAGAGAGAGAGAGAGAGAGAGAATGGGCATGCCAGAGCCTCCAGCCACTGCAAATGAACTCCAGATGCATGCGCCCCCTTGTACATCTGGCTAATGTGGGTCCTGGGGAATCGAGCCTTGAACCAGGGTCCTTAGGCTTCACAGGCAAGCGCTTAACCACTAAGCCATCTCTCCAGCCCCCCTGAAACATTTTGGATGGGTATTTTCCCTTCGCCTTGGCTCCATGCCTAGAGACACTTGGAGAAGCTGAAAGTGCACAGTGGCCCAGTCTTGGTACTTTGCCAACTTGGAGAATCTTCTTCATTTCCTCTTTCTCTGCCTCCTCCCCTCCCCACCTTCTTGAGGCAGGGTGCCATGTAGCCCTGGCTGTCCTTGAACTACCAAAATAGCCAAGGCTGCATTGAACTCCTTATATTCCCTCCTCCTCCTCCTGAGTGCTGGGGTTACAGGTGTGTGCTGTCGTGTCTGACTCATGAGGTGCTGGGCATTGAACTCAGGGCAAACGCTCTACCAGCTAAGCTACCATCCCCAGCCCTGCACCATTTTTAAGACAAGATCTTTCTATGTAGCTCAGGCTTGTCTCATCCGGAGCTTGCTACGTTGACCATGCTGGGTTCACGCTGGCGGCAACTCCCTGCTTCTGACTCCTAATGCTGGGATGATTAGCCGATGTCATCACATCCATACTCTACTTCTTTTTCCTCTTTCTCACAGTCCTCCTCTTCCTTTTTCTAACAAAAGCTACAGGTCATTCTCTCTCTCTCTTTAAATGGTGGGGCCAAGCATAGAATGCGTGTTTTGCTTCTGTGAGGTCCTTAGTTCTGGGAATCAAATCCAGGACCATGGGCATGTTGCTAGCCCAGTGATGGATTGCAAAAAGTTTGCCAGTTAATGCCTCTAGAGCCACATTGGGAATAATGTACTGACAGCATCTTGCCAACTGAGAATTGTTGTTTTTTTTTTTTCCTTTTAGAGAACCCCCTGCTGGGAAAAAGAATCTTGCAACATTCCAAGATTATTTACATATAAGATAAAACGCACCAATCTAGCGGGGAGTCTTGTGGGTGGATATAATCTAGCAGGATTTTTTTTTTTCCTCTTAAAATCATTCATTTTGTAGTGCAGGTCAAAAGTGAAAAAAAAAATTAAAAAACAAAGAGCCGGATGTGACAGCTATTTTTTTTAAAAAAGATATACGCTCTTAATACCTTATGTTTATCTGCTGCCTTTCCTATGAGAAGTCCGTAGTGCTTTGCAGATATATCTCATCCATCTCCATATGTTATCCCTGACTGAAAAAGGAAAATGCCTGAAGTCAGGGAGAGGGCTAAATGTCAGAGCACATCACGGTTTCTGACTTATTTATTCTGTACAAGTCCTTGTTCCGGTTTGTAGTCTGTATTTAGAGCACCCAATACTGGGACACAGCAAGATGACTTTTTTACCTAACTCATGTTTCAAACAAACAAACCAACCAACCAACCACCTCTGGTGTACCTAGTCTGGTTGTTTTGCCGGAGCCCTAAGGCAAGCAGGCAGCCCGCTCTCCCCAGACCAGTGGTGGAGTCAATTACTTGTTGGTAATTACTTGCTGCTTCCTGCGTCAGGCTGTCTGCAAAGTTACTTACGCACCAGGTACCAGCCAGCCCACTCACCAATACCCCAATTCTAGGGTGAGGCTCTTTCAAACTCAAGTTAAAAATCATGAAGTGATCCAAGCGGCGTCACCTGCAGGGGTCTATCAATAGTAGGCTGCATTTAGAACCATGGTAATTAGACCATGTTTGACATTTGGTTATGACTTCAGTCCAGACTTCAAGATTCCTTAATGACTAGACATTGAGATCCACTGCTGACATGCACAGTAGCTACTTAACCAGCACCACAGCGATTTTCTCTGAAGCCACCAGTCTGAGTTCCTCCACAGATGCTCAGTGTTTATTGAGGTTAAGGCTGTATCCCACCACGGGTAGAAGAGTAACCACAGCGTTGTACAGTCCTTATGGATGACAGAACCATCTCTGAATGTGGTGTGGAATGTTGCTATGCTTTCAACTCTGGTTGTCGCATTCATTAAAGCACTCAACAAGGGCCAGCGAGATGGCTCAGCGGGTACAAGCACTTGCTGAACAGGTATGAGGACCTCAGTTTAGATCTCTAGTACCATGCAGATGGCAGAGTGGGGCTGGAGGGATTACTCAGTGGCTAAGGTGCTTACCTGTAAAGCCTAAGGACCCAGGTTCGATTCCCCAGGACCCACATAAGCCAGATGCACAAGGTGGCACATGTATCTGGAGTTTGTTTGCAGTGGCTGGAGGCCCTGGCACGCCCATTCTCTCTGTTGCTCTTCTCTCTTTCTCTCCTCTGCTTGTAAATAGATAAAAATATTTTTTAAAAATGGCAGAGTGTGCCTGTTATTTGAGTGCTGGGGAGACATCGACAGGGAATCCCTGGGGTTCACTGGCTAGTTTGTTTAGCCAAATCAGTGAGCTCTAGGCTCAGCAAGATCCTGTCTCAAAAAAAAAAAAAAAAAAAGGTAGAGAGGGGCTGGAGAGATGGCTGAGGGCCCGAGAGAGCCTGAGACCACAGGAGTCCCCCCCCCACCCCAGGTAGACAGCTGGTCACGGCCATGTGCACATGTGTAACCTCAGGCTGTGTGGGGCAGAGGACGATACACACAGAGAAGCAAAAAGAGGAGAACACCCAACGGTTTCCTCTAGCATCCTCATATGTGTGCACAGGGTGTGCACATTTGCACACGTATGCACATACACTACACATACAAATCACATACTCCACACACAAAAGAAGGTGGAGAGACTAAGTAGGACACCTGACATCAACCTCTGGCTTATACATACATGCACACTGTTGCATGTGCGTGTGCATGCACACACACACACACACGTGTGCCCACATACACACAACCACACATATACGCACGCATGCATGCCACATACACATGTAGCTAAACAGAAAAACAAAACCTCAAAGACTTCAACAAATTTTTTGGTCTAAATGAGGCTTTTGCACAACAGACCAAGTTTTCTCCCGCTTCATGTGCTACTAAGCCAGGTTCTCTCGCTGAACACAGACCTGTACGTGGCACCTTTAAGTGTTGTTGTTTGCCAAATACAGGCAGCTGTCTGCACATTCAATCAACTGTGGGTCAAAACTCTGTGTAACAGAAGTTGCCTGTATCCAGAACACGTTCAGGCCTTTCTTCCTTGTCATATTCCCTCAAGAGTACTGTGTGGCAACTATTTCCATAGCATTTATATTGCGTTAGATAAATCATGTGGAGGTGATTTATGGTAAATGGGGGGTTTCAAAAGTTGTGTGAGTTCTCTGCCATAAGGAACTGCAGCATCCCTAGACATTGGTATCTTGGGGGTGGGGGCAGGGGCGGCCAGTGACCCAGTCCCTGGAGGATACTGAAGGATCACAGTGTTTTGGCCTCTTCACCTTCTGGATATATAGGACAGGTTGGCACTCTTGGGCTCCTTTGTGGTTGAGGCTATGCCACTGGTTCCAGCCAGTGGCTTGTAAGTGGAAGTGATGCATGTTATTTATTTACCTTTTTTTTGGACATACTATTTCATTGCTAGTACAAGACCTTTACTGAGTTTCCGTCTGCGATTGTACCTAGCAAAGTTCAAACTTGGTGCCTACTCTGCCATCCGGTCCCTAAACAACTTATGGCAGATGTGAGAAACACATCTTTGTCATTGTTAGCTGCTGCACTTTGGGGATTGGGAATCAAATCCTCATTATTCTGACGGTTACACCACTCTTGGGGTTGGCATTTTTGCATACTTTGTCTTCTTTAAGTGTACACCCTCCTCTTTCTGCTGGGCAAATTCTGACCGAATCTTCCAGTCCCATTTGACCAGTGGTCTTTTTTGCCAAGTCCCTTCGGATGTCTCTGGGACGCCAAACCTCTTCAGCCTGCGCCTTCACACCGTGTTCTATGTAAACCCGCGTCAGAATGTTGATTGGTTACTTCTCTGGTTGCTGTGACAAAATACCTGGGAAAAGCCATCTAAGGAAGGAAGGATTGATAGTGGCTTATGGTTTGAGAGACACAGCTCTATCCGATGGTGTCACCCACATGCAGAGCAGGCCTTTCCTACTTAGACGTTTTCAGAAACACCCTCACAGACATGTGTGTGTTTTCCATGGTGATCAAATCCAGTCAAGTTGACAGTGGACAGTGACCATCATAGAAACTCAACCACATTTTATTCTTGCTATTTACACATCTTGTCTTCCTCCTTTAGACTTTGAACATCTTACAAGCTAGACTTGGGCTCTATTCATTTTCTATGCACCATGTCCATTTCAAAACACAAGCTCAACGAGTGCCTCGCATGGCAACTATGGCACTAGAAAGGCTAAAGGGCATGGTTGAGCCCAGCACACTGATGCTTGACTTTGCACTCCCTGATCTGGGGGTGGGGTATCTCAGTGGTAGAATGCCTGCTTGCCAGGTATGCACAGAGCCTTCGTTCAGTCCTCAACCTTGCAAAAAGAGAAAGGGAAATATGACAATAATAACAATAGTCCTTAAGTCCTCAGGCATACTATGATATATATGCCAGTTGCATAATGTGATGGGTTATTTATCAAGTCCTGGAAGTATTTGTTAAGATTGGCATCTTTTCTTCCTTCAACATTATTTATTTTATTCCCTTTTTTTTTGTTTTGTGTTTAGAGGTAGGGTCTTACTGTAGCTCAGGTTGACCTGGAATTAACTCTGTAACTCAGGGTGGCCTTGAACTCGTGGTGATCCTCCTACCTCTGCCTCCCAAGTGCTGGGATTAAAGGCGTGCACCACCATGCCCGGCTTTATTTTAGTTCTTAGAGAGAGTGAGAGAGACAGAGAGGAGAGGTAGAGATTGATGCACCAGGGCCTCAGCCACTGCAATCGAATTCCAGACTCTTGCGCCACCTAGTGGGACAGTGTGACCTTGTGCTTAGCTCACCTTTGTGTGTCTGGCTAACATGGGATCTGGAGAGCAGAACATGGGTCCTTAGGCTTCACAGGCAAGCGCCTTAACAGCTAAGCCATCTCTCCAGCCCAACGTTATTTGTTTATACTTCAAGTACTTAAAAACATATTAGTCATGCTCCCTTCTTCTGATAATTGCAGTTTTTTTAATAGGAAAAGATTTTTAAAAAGAGATGGCTCAATGGGGATGATGGTTTATATTGACTGTCAACTGAAGGATTACCTGAGTCAGGTTAGCCTCTGGAAATGCCTGTGAGGTATTATCCCGATTCAGTTAATTGAAGTGGGAAGACTCACCTTAACTTTGGGTGGCAACCTTCCATGAGCTGGGGTCCCGGGCTGTGTGAAAGGAGAGAGCTGGCTGAGTATAGGCATCCGTCACTTTCTGCTTCCTCACTGTGAGCTGCATGTGACCAGCTGCCTCCTGCTCCTGCCACAGTAGACTGTAACCTGGAACTGTAAAGCTGAAATAAGCCCTTTCTCCTTTAATTTTTTTTGGTCAAGCCTTCTGCCCCAGTAATGAGAAGGTAACTAATACAGTGGTAAAGGTTTTTGATATGAAGTCAAATGTGAGACTCTGCATTGTGATCCCCAGAACCCCTGTAAAACCAGACACAGTAGTGCATATCTGTAATCCCAGTGCTCCTACAATGAGATGGGGAAAATCTCTGAAAATATGCAGCCCAGCTAGCAGGGTGAATGCAGTAGCAAACAAGAAAGAGACCTTCTCTCAACAATGTGGAAGGCTAGGACTAATACCCAGGTTGTCCTTTGACCTCACACACTGTGCTGTGTGCCTGTACTCTTACATACAAATATGCAGACACACATACACATGCACAAACACACAAATGGTTTTTAAAAAGATAGGGAGAGATGGGATTTTGGAGAAAACTTTCAATGACTTTTTTTTTAAAGTCCATAGTGGTTGTTAGGTCTGGTTCTGCTTTAAAAACATAAAATAGAAAATGAGACTAAAAAAAAAAAGAGGTTTGGTCAGACATGGCAATGCATACCTTTAACCCCAGCACTCAGGAGGCAGAGGTAGGAGGCTCACCGTGAGTTCAAGGCCAGCCTGGACTACATAGTGAATTCCAGGTCAGCCTGAGTGAGAATGAGACCCTTCCTTGAAAAAAAACCTTAAAAAAAAAAGGTTTGGATAATTAAAAAATATACCATTGGAAATTTTATTATTTTTACTTTTGTGTGTGTGTGTGTGTGTCAGAGAGAGAGAGAGAGAGAGAGAGAGAGAGAGAGAGAGAGCGAGAGAGCGAGAGAGCGAGAGAGAGAGAATTGGCACACCTGGACCTTCAGTCTGCTGCAGACGAACTCCAGATGTGTGCGCCCCCTTGTGGCACATATGCAACATTGCGCACTTGCGTCACTGCATCTGGCTATATGGGACCTGGAGATTCAAACATGAGTTCTTAGGCTTTGCAGAAAAGAGCCTTAACTGCTAATCCATCCCTCTAGCCCCCATTGGAAATTTTAGCCATCTTATTTTAGTCTTCAATGCCTCTATAGATTCTCCATTTTCTTTTCTTTTTTTAAACTGAATTAATTCACTTTTTTGCAAGCAGATAGAGAAGAGAGAGAGGGGGAGGATGGACATGCCACTGTAAATGAACTCCGGATACATGTGCCACTTTGTGTATATATGTGGCTACTGAGGTAACTGAACCTGGGCCATCAGACCTTGTAAGCAAACACCCTTCACTGCTGAGCCATCTCTCCAGTTCCAGATTCTCCATTTTTATTATTTAAAAATTTTTTAGATTTATTTATTTATTAGAGATAGAGAGGGAAAGGGAGAGAGAGAGAGAGAGGGAGAGGGAGAGAGAGAAAGTGAGAATAGTCGTGCCAGGGCCTCCAACCACTGCAAACGACCTCCAGACGCATGTGCCACCATGTGTATGTGGCTTTTGTGGGACATGGAGAATCAAACCTGGGTCCTTAGGCTTCGTAGTCATGTGCCTTAACCACTAAGCCATCTTTTCAGCGCCATTTTATTTTATTTTATTTTATTTTTTTCCATTGTTTTTTTTCAAGGTAGGGTTTCACTCCAGCTCAGGCTGACCTGGAACTCACTATGTAGTCTCAGGGTGGCCTCAAACTCATGGCAATCCTCCTACCTCTGCCTCTTGAGTGCTGGGATTAAAGGCATGTGCCACCATGCCTGGCATCTTTTTTTTATTTTTAAAAATTATTTTTACATTGTTGGAGGAAGCATCTTGTTGATACATGCCCTTAATGTTTATTTATACATGTCATCAACTATGTTTTCCTCAGCTGTTTGGAATATACTATTAATTTCCAAAGTAAATGGAAAAATCTTTTATTTCAGGGTTGGAGAGATAGATTGGTCAGTGTTTACCTCAAAAGCATGAGGACCTGAGTTAAATCCCCAGTACCTACATAAAAATTTTTGGCGATGCATGGTGATGCATGCCTTTAATCCTCGTGTCAGGGAGGTAGAGGCAGGACTTGCTGGCTAGCCCACCTAGTCTATTTGGTGAGCTTCAGCCAGTGAGCAATCTCAACAAGCGAAGGTGTATGATGTGCCTGAGGAACAGCAGCTGAGGTTACCCTCTGGTTCCATGCATACGTGCACACATGTGCATCTGAACACACGTGCACACACACTCATGTGCAGAAAGCAGGATTTTGTTTCTGTAAACTTGAACTCAGGGTAAAAAATCAGGGGAGACTCTATTTTCAGGGCAAGTTTCCCATATGAGAGGCAGTGTATTTATTGTCAGTGTGCTTAAGTTCAAAAATACATTTGTGCCTATTGCCAAATGCATGTCATTGAGTTGTTAAGAATAGACTCTTAATTCTAATCAAAGCTGACAAGATTGTGTCTCAATGTCAGTAGTAGGAGCGGCCAAGTGCACATCGGGGACAGAGTCAGGGAGAGTCTGCACTCAGGCCTAAGGCAGGATAATGTCCTCTGTGTAAAATACCCAAGGGGGTGTGTTCACTGAAGTCTCTTGAGGGTTGGCAAAAAGGAAAATGAAAGTGCAAAACATGATTTGGATCATAAAAATACTTTCCTTTGGAGAGCTAGGCATCTTATTTTGGTTCAGGACAACTCTACACATTATTTGCTAAAAATGATTTTTCTGCCGCTGGAGGGATGGTTTAGTGGTTAAGGCATTTGCTTGCAAAGCCAAAGGACCCAGATCCGATTCTCCAGGACCCATGTAAGCTAGATGTTCAAGGTGGTGCATGCATCTGGGGTTTGTTTGCTGTAGTTGGAGGCCCTGGTGTGCCCATTCTCTCTCTTATCTATCTCTCTCTCTCTCTCAAATAAATAAATTAAAAACATTAAAATGATTTTTCTTTCTCATATGCAGAGCCTAGCTTGTAATCCCTACCAAAGTATGTATGTAAGGGGGAAATGTGGGCAAATCCCATAAAGGTAGAATGATCACCAAGAGAGAGAATAAAGAGATGAGCAGAAAGAGGGGTGAGGGAAGGGTGAAAGGACAAACAGAGGGGAGGATCCAGAGGGGAGGAAACTAATGGTGATGAGAGTCAACTTAAACAGCATTTGAAAATGCCAGCAGGAACGATGCCTAAATCATTGTATGCTAACTAAAAAAAATTAGGTTAACTTAAAAAGTGATCTTTCTGTTATATTTGACAGTTACCCTGCTTGTCTGCTCCGTAACCATTTCTCCTTTGTCTGGTAGTGGCTTCCCAGGGTTTTTCTTCATGCCTTTCATTTGAGTAACACCTTTGTGTGTCTGGCTTATGTGGGATCTGGAGAGTCGAACGTGGGTCCTTAGGCTTTGCAGGCAAGCTCCTTAACTGCTAAACCATCTCTCCATCCCTACAGGTGTTTTTTGATGGTGGGGATACTGTACTAAGGAGCTACATCCCCAGCCCTAATCACTGTTTTTTTTATTAGCAGTTATGGCTATTGAAAAATCTGCAACAAGGCTGAGCCTGATGACACAGGCCTGTAATCCCAGCTACTTAGGAGGCTGAAGCACAAGGATTACAGGTTCAAGGCCCGCCTGGGTAACTTAATAAGATGTCATCTCAAAAAATAAAATAGCTCAGTGGTACTGTACTTGCCAAGCATCCCAAGACTCTGTTTTTTTAAAATTATTTTTTATTAACAACTTCTATGATTGTAAACAATATCCCATGGTAATGCCCTCCCTTCCCCACTTTCTCCTTTGAAATTCCATTCTCCATCATATCCCCTTCCCTTTCAATCAGTCTCTCTTTTATTTTGATGTCATGATCTTTTACCTCCTATTATGATGGTCTTGTGTAGGTGGTATCAGGCACTGTGAGGTCATGGATACCCAGGCCATTTTGTGTCTGGAGGAGCACGTTGTAAGGAGTCCTACCCTTCCTTTGGTTCTTAGATTCTTTTCACCACCTCTTCTGCAATGGACACTGAGCCAAGACCCTAAGTTTAATTTATGGTAGTGCCTATTTTTTTTAATTTTTAAATTCATTTTTTTTTTATTTGAGAGTGACAGAGAGAGAAAGAGGCAGACAGACACAGAGAGAGAGAGAGAGAGAGAGAGAGAGAGAGAGAGAGAGAGAGAGAGAAGGAGAATGGGTGCGCCAAGGCCTCCAGCCACTGCAAATAAACTCCAGATGTGTGCGCCCTCTGTGCATCTGGCTAATGTGGGTCCTGGGGACTTGAGCCTCGAACCGGGGTCCTTAGGCTTCACAGGCAAGTGCTTAACCGCTAAGCCATCTCTCCAGCTCTCTCTCTCTCTCTCTCTCTTTTTTTGCAATAAGTCTCTATATATTTATGTGTCTCAACTTTTTCCCTGAAAGATTCTTTCTCTGGATATGTTTTATTAGAACATGCTTTGATATTAGTCATACATGGATTGCTCCTCTCCCTTCACCCTCTTCTCCTCTTTCCTGTTGTGGAGACCAACCCAGGGCTTCAACCATGCTAGGCAAATGATTTACCACTGAGTTATATCCCTTTTTTGTATTTGGAGAAATTTTGTAAAGGTTTTATGTTTATTCTACCTTTTTGAAGTAGCTGAGTTTTTCATGACCAGCTATTTGCAAAGAGTTTGTATAAGGAGTGGACCTTTGGCATTTTCCAGGCTAGATGGACTTCTCCTTGGAGAAGCTCTTCTTCAAAAAATATTATTATTATGAACTTTACAGCATGAATAAATTGTATATTGGTCATATTTTCATTAGGTTATATTCTTTTTTTCTTTTTTCTTTTCAAGGTAGGGTCTCACTCTAGTCCAGGCTGACCTGGAATTCACTAGGTAGTTTCAGGTTGGCCTCGAACTCACAGTGCTTCTCCTATCTCCGCCTCCTGAGTGTTGGGATTAAAGACGTGCGCCACCACGCCCAATGTGCTCTGCTCTTATGTCCTCCCTCTGCCCCCCATTCCACGGAGGGGCCTCCTCAGTGGGGTTGTTAGTCATTGTGGGGTCATGAACATGCCAGTCAGTTTCTGTGGGATGAGGGGACAATGTCTCAGGATATCCCTCCACCCCGTGGCTCTTACAGTCTTTCCACCCTCTCTTTTGCAACGCTTCCTAAACTTTACACACCTAGGCTCTTAATGACCCTTGTTTGTGGCAGAAGATTCTTTTAGTCTTTACCTCTTCCAGTAGAGACTGGGAAAATGAGGATTTTCCATATTGCCTTACAGAGAGACTTCTTTGCAGAGGGGCAGTTTTTAGTCTCTTCATTTAAGGTGCCAACAATTTTGTAGCATTTCAGAGGTTAGGTCCCTCACCTCAGATTGCTGTCATAGCCCATTTAATACAGAAGATGACACAGAATTTTAAAGAATATTTTTATTTATTTATTTGAGAGATACAGAAATAGGCAGGCAGAGAGAAAGAGAGAGAGAATGGGCACACCAGGGCCTTCAGCCACTGCAAACAAACTCCAGATGTGTGCACCCCTTGTGCATCTACCTTACGTGGGTCCTGGGGAGTCGAACCTGGGTCCTTTGGCTTTGCAGGCAAGTGCCTTAGCCGCTAAGCCATCTCTCCAGCCCCAAACTGAATGTTTAATAAGAAAATGTTCTTCCCTCAAGTACTCCATGTTGAAATTTAAGTAACTTTTTCATGTATGGTATAGGTTACCTAAAATTTTTTGCTTTCAGTGCCAGGAACAGAGGGTTGGACTCATATACATTGGGGATTAAACGTGGGGTCTAACTTAGTAGATGAGCTCTTTATCACCTCAGCCCAATAAAATATTTTTTATATATTTTCTTTTTATTTACTTTTTATGAGACAGAGAGAGGGAGAGAGAGATATGCAGATAGAAAATGGGTATACCATGGCCTCTATCCACTGTAAACAAATTCCAGTCACATGTGCCACCATGTATATCTGGCTTACATGGGTTCTCTGGTAATCAAACCTGGGTCCTTAGACTTCCCAGGCAAGTGCCTTAAGTGCTAAGCCATTTCTCCATCCCCCAATAAAATATTTAATACATTTTAAAAAGAGTCCTGAAATTTTCAAAGGTAGAATAATGGTATTGTAGGTAAGATTTTCATCATATGAAAAATAAAAAACACTGAAAATTCATCCAGACTCTGGTGCATACACAAACTAGTGGCAGTCATGGAACTTGGGTCTAGTGTCTGGATTTCTAGTTCTTTCTATCGTACTAGTTTACTTTCCTGGCTTATCATTTAGGGTTTGGTAGCCTCTTTAGAAAAGTAATTTAGAAATTTTCAATTTTCAATTTTTTTTCCTAGTTAGGTCTCACTCTAACTCAGGCTGACCTGGAATTCATTGTGTAGCCTCAGGTTAGCCTCCAACTCAGGATAATTCTTCTACATCTGACTCCCAAGTGCTGTGATTAAAGGCATGTGCCACCACACCCAAACTTTTCAAATTTAATCTGTGCATTTACCTTAAATAGCACAAAATTTATTTCCCCCATACCATTTGCCCAGTACTGATCCTGTACCACATAATCATGGCCTTCTGTCCAGAAGAGCTAACAAGAAGTTTATGGACAGAACATGAGTAACCCTTTAATGATGGGTAACTAAAATGCCTTTTCATTGAGTGTGTTAACTAAACAAATTTAAGGACTTTGAGGAAATGCAATGACTTTGAGCCTGTGTTAGTCAGCTTCTCTGTTGCTATAACAAATACTTGAGGGGCTGAGAGTGCCGTTTAGTGAGAAGCCACGTGCTTCACACCTCAGTGCATCACACACACACACACACACACACACACACACACACACACACCTTCATAAAGCTAACCCCTAAACAGAAAACCACCCAATGACAACAAAAAAGAAAAGCAAACAACAAAAATACCCTAGAAAACAAAATTGTTAAGGCAAAAAGTTTATATTGGCTCATAGTTTTGGAATTTTTACATCATCACTCTAGTCCTGTGGCAAGGCACATATGTCAAAAGGCACTGTGGGGCTGGAGAGACGGCTTAGAGATTAAGGTGCTTGCCTGCAAAGCCAAAGGACCCACATAAGCCAGATGCACAAGCGAATGCTTGCATCTGGAGTTCATTTGCAGTGGCTGGAAGTCCTGGTGTGCTCATTTTCTCCCTCTCCCTCTCTCTCTGCCTATTTCTGTATCTCTCTTTCAAACAAACAAACAAACAAACAAACAAACAAACATTTTAAAAAAGTCTTGTGGTAGAACAAAAACATCCACTTGGGTTGGAGAGATGGCTTAGCGGTTAAGCGCTTGCCTGTGAAGCCTAAGGACCCCAGTTTGAGGCTCAATTCCCCAGGCCCCATGTAAGCCAGATGCACAAGGGGGTGCATGCATCTGGAGTTCGTTTGCAGTGGCTGAAGGCCCTGGTATGCCCATTTTCTCCCTCTCTCTCTGCCTCCTCCTCTCTCTGTCTGTTGCTCTCAAATAAATAAATAAAAATGAACAACAACAAAAAATAAACATCCACTTACCTGACACTTGGATAGTAAGGAAGAGACCTGTGTTCCATATTTCTCTTCAAGGCTCTCCCCACCCATGACCTAAAAATGTCCCAATTCCTAAAGGTTCCACCATCTCCCAGTAATGTCTTGCTAGGGGCCAACACATGGGCCTTTGGGGGATACTTAACCATTCAAACGATAGCAGAATCTAAGCCTTGGTAACCTGGAATGTCTGTCAGAGCTCTCTGGAGTGGAATTGTTGGGGAATAGGCAGCATTTGACTAACTGGCAATAGTTTATTGACAGCAGAATTCAGGATGGAATGGAGAAAATTTGCAGTCGTCACTTGTTCCTCCAGAGAAATGTGGCAAGCTGGAAAGGATGGCCAGTCATCTTGGAGAAGTGTTTAATATGCAACAACCCTCCAATAAATAGAACTGGGATACTTAGAGTTAAGGCTGGACTCTTCTTAGGGAACAGAGCTTATATTTATTTTATATGGAATCTGGTGAGGGTCAAGTGAAAAATAAACAAAACCTGAATCAGTCCGTCTTTGGCATTCTTCTGGGTGTGATTTAAAAGTGTGTGTTTTGTTCTCAGCCATCTTGTTCAGATGAGAATAGCTGGCTAATGCCGAATGGATGTCATTAAAAAGTTTGGAAAACAAAGCAAGTGAGCCAGTGTCAACTCCATTTCTCTGACCAAGCAAAACAGTTTTATGTTTATGGGTCACCGTGTGTAAATGACTGTGCATCATGCAAGGGAGAAGGACGAGTCATGCTACAGAGCCATGTGGAACTTCACCCATACCTTCCCTCCTCTCTGTGCTGTTCCTGTGAAATTGCCGCTTATTTAAAAAGAATATTTTGGGCTGGAGAGATGGCTTAGCGGTTAAGCGCTTGCCTGTGAAGCCTAAGGACCCCGGTTCGAGGCTTGGTTCCTCAGGTCCCACTTTAGTCAGATGCACAAGGGGGCGCACGCGTCTGGAGTTCGTTTGCAGAGGCTGGAAGCCCTGGCACGCCCATTCTCTCTCTCTCCCTCTACCTGTCTTTCTCTCTGTCTGTCGCTCTCAAATAAATAAATTAAAAAAAAAAGAATATTTTATTCATCTGCAAGGAGAGGGAGGGAGGGGGAGAGACAGAACGAGAATGAGAATACGGGTGTGCCAGGGCCTCCAGCTGCTGCAAAGGAACTCCAGATGTGTGTGCCACTTTCTGCATCTGGCTTCACATGAGTATTGGGGAATGGACTGTGCTGGGCTTAAAGGTGTGCCACCACACCCTTTGCTTCTTTTTTAGGAGAGGGAGAGGGACAGATGGAGGAGGAGGAGGAGAGAGAGACAGACAGAGAGAGAGGGAGAGAGAGAGAGAGATTGGGAGTGACAATTGGGATCTTAGCTAATTTCTAGTCTGTCACCCACCATTCACATGATATAACCTTTGACACAAATCAGACATTTGTGTAAAGCTCTTACTGAAGGCGATGCAAGGTCCTTTAGACATGTCCTTTCCAGAGAGATTCCTTAGTAGTTCTTGCTCTTCCTTTTGACACTGAGTTGTAGATATTGTCTCACAAGCAAGTGTAGTCATGCAGGCATAATGATATTCTGAGGTTGGTCTCAGAAGATTGTAATGGAGCTGAAAAATTCCCATCACCGAGTGACCTGTAGCTGTGGCCACATCATAGCGTGACCCAGTACTCATGCGTGGTAATGGTGTGAACAAAAATTAAAAGTACTGCATAGACCATTATGTACAGTAGATAATTCTTGACAACCAGCGACTGTTGTTGGTGTATATTTTATTATACTGATTTTTAAATCCTAGAATGTGCTCCTATACTTATAAAAAAGTTTACTTTAAGAAGGTCTGCTGCGTTGCGCCCGAAGCAGCCTCACATATCTTGTGCTTGCCGCTGCTCACGTCCCTTGATTGCATCATTTTTCTCATGCGCCTGATTTAATCTCATGTTTGGTTCCTGATGGCTCCCTCTGCAGCAGGCTATAATCTAAGGCTGTGTATGATGATCACACAGTCACTTTACTACGCATTTCTCAGCTGTCCCGCTCCACTCCCAAAGCAAGGGAAGGCTCTCTTCTCAGCTTGGAGGGCCTTAGGTGAACAGTCTTGGAAGGATCGAAAACAGCACTCAGGTCCAGCAGTGGGGAGCTTGTCTTACTTCCTTGGGCTGGGGGGTGTGTGTCACCAAAGGGACTTGAAAGCAGAGCATCAAGCCACGCACAACCAGGCAGATGGTACTGGATGAAGACTTCTGTTTTGAAAGCAGATTCTCCTCCTCCCCCGCCCTTACAGTGAAATTGGAACAGTCCTGGGAAAATGGGACAGGTGTCCCCAATCAAGGGACAGTGCTGTTTACCTAGCTTAGGAGCCTTAAGGGGAGTGGAAGTCTTCATGGAAAGAAAAGTAGAATTTTCAAATCAAGAGACAGTCATGGGCTGGAGAGATGGTTTAGCGGTTAAGGCGCTTGCCTGTGAAGCCTAAGGACCCAGGTTTGATTCTCCAGGTCCCACGTAAGCCAGATGCACAAAATAGCGCATGCTTCTGGAGTTTGTTTGCAGTGGCTAGAGGCCCTGGTGCGCCCATTCTCTCCCTGTCTCAAATAATAAAAATCATAAAAGATGTTTACAAGAGGTAGTCTGTGCCAGTCCATGGGACCACGAGACTAACATCAAGGACCTGGCTGGCACTTGGGCTGCCCTGGGACAGGTGGACACCGGGTGCTGGTGGGCAGGTCAAAGTTCACTACAGACACCGAGGGAGTTCTTTCAGTTTCTCCAGTCGGTGGGAGAGGTGGTTTCAAGGCACAGACCTACCAGCTGGGCACCTTCACTGAGCCAGCTATGGGAGTGACGGTGGGTGGGTAAGAAAAGGCAGTTTCCACCAATTCCCTGGGTTTCGGTGGAGGCCACCCAGCGTCAAAGACAAGAGAAGCCAGAAGCGAGCGCGGTCAAGCACGAGGCAGTGGACCGGCCACCGTGCGCGGTCCGGCCTCCACGGGCCGCTCAATAATCCCCGGAAGGCGGCGGTGGCCGGCCGGCGCTGCGCGTGCCCGTGCCGGAGGCTCCCGGGGCTCGGTCGGCGGGTCCAGAAACTGCCATGAGGCCGATTTTGGTGCAATGCGATTTAGCTCCAACCGCGCAGTCGGGAGGAGACTGACGCGCACCGGGAGCGCCGCTCGGGCCAGGCGGGCGGCTCCAGTCCACGCCCACGGCCGCCTCCGCGCCGGTC
Source organism: Jaculus jaculus (assembly GCF_020740685.1). Taxonomy (NCBI): domain Eukaryota; kingdom Metazoa; phylum Chordata; class Mammalia; order Rodentia; family Dipodidae; genus Jaculus; species Jaculus jaculus. The sequence goes on along the minus strand of NC_059116.1, from coordinate 67,971,673 downwards.
CCCCACCCGCGGGCGGGCTCCAGCCCCTGCGCCCCTCCCCCGCCGCGCACCCCCCCACCTGGCCCCGAGCTTCGGAGCGCCACGCACAGGCGCCCCCTCCCGCCCGAGGAGGGAAAGCCCGGGCGTCCCCGGCCTCGACTTCATCACCCAGCTTCCCCCCGCCTCCCCAAAGGCTAGGGCTCCCCCGCGCGCTCCGTCAACCCGCACCTGCCGGGTCGCCGCACCTGCCCGCGCCGGAGCTCCAGGGCGCGCGCGGCGGCCCAGTGCGGAGCGTGTCCCCGCGCCCAGGGCACGGGGCTCCCGGGGAGGAAGGCAGGACATCCCCGAAGGCGGCGGCGGCGGCGCGGGAGGCGGGGAGCGAGGGCGGGGAGCCCGCGGAGGAGGAGGCGGGGTGGGTGGCGGCGTGGGGCGGGCGGCGGGAGGGACAGGCAAGAAAGTAGCAGAAAGTGAGGCTGGCAGGCGGCGGCACCGGAGCCGGCGAGCGGCCCCGGCAGTTGGCAGGAAGTGTCTACCCCGAGCCCGACCGAAAGAAGAGCCAGAGAGCGGCGGTGGCGGCGAGAACGAAAGAGGAAACTGCAGGAGAGGAAGCTCTGCGACAGCCCTGCAGCCTCGGGGCCCCGCGCCCCCCGCATCCCCGCGCACCCCGCGCCGGCGCCGGCGCCCGCGCCCCGCCGCCCCCCCCCCAGCGCGCCCCCGGCCGCCCCGCCGCGCAGCACAGCGCCGCGCCGCGCTCGTCTGCCATGGCCCGGGAGAACGGAGAGAGCAGCTCCTCCTGGAAGAAGCAAGCCGAGGACATCAAGAAGATCTTCGAGTTCAAGGAGACCCTCGGAACGTAAGTGGGCGCCGGGGAGCCGCGGGTGGAAGTGGCCGCGGCGGCGCCTCCGGCACAGGCCAGGTGGCTCCTGCTGCCTCCGCCGCCGCGGGGCACCGACCGACCCGTCGCCCGCGTCCTCATTGCCCCGGGGTTCGGCTCCGCGGGGACCCCTGCCCGCCCACCGCGTGGATCTGGCGCCCGCGGGTGGCACCGTTCCTGGGCGGGGGAGGGGAGCGCTGGGCGCGCAGGGAGCAGCCCACGCGCGCGGGCGACTTTCCACTTCCCCTGCCTCCGCCGCCTCCCCACCTCCTTCTCCCCACGCGTGACTGTGGGCTGAGCATGGTGGATCTAGTTTGCGGGCTGTGTGCGTTTACTCACCGTGTGTGAGGGTGCACTGGGTCGAGGGAAGACGTAGTTACGAGGACATCCATCCTCTCTGGTCTTTGCATCATGTATTCCTAATGGAACCGACCTGTGCACGTACTTGGTGTAGGCAAGACTTTGGATGGCCGCACGATCTGGGGAGGGAAGAATTTCGCAGTCTTCAGGGTCACACGTGGGCAGGACCTCACCTGAGTGTCCATTGCACTTAAGGTCGGCCACGCGCGTGTCGCTGCCTCAGGATGGCCATTCTTTCCGATGGCTGCATCTCCAGAAAGCAGAAATAATCCGAAGCCTGTGTCATCGGTGCCCTAAACATGTGCGGTTCCCTTTCTGCCCAGGAGTTGGTTTTTGTTTTGTTTTGGAGCGCTTCAGATAGGTTAGAGGGGCAGGCTGATAGTGAAAGAACATTCAGGCACTGCTAAATGAGCTTGGAGTTCAAGTCTCCCCCCCGCCCCCCGTCATGATCGTTTCTGTGGTTGATCGGTATCTGTCAAGAGTAGGCACAGTCACACACGTGCAGCGTGAACCGCACGTTTTGCAGGGATCTGGGAGGTGCCCCTAGCACGGAGGAAGAGAGGGAGTGTTTTGTGGACGTCAGTGTGTTGCTGGCTCCCTTCCTTTCTTTCCCTCCCTCCTTTTCACCTCCCTGTTTCAGTGGTTGGCTTGCTTTTCCAGAACCCCCTGTCCAAACCCAGATCGTCTGCCAGGCGCAGGGTCCACTACGCTTGTGAATGATTTCTCTTCCTTCTTTCTCCTCATCCGCAGTGGGTCCCCCCCCCCCCCCAGTAAGAAGTTGTGAAGGTGGCATTCCCGGCCACACTGCTGCTGATTCCCGGGACAGCTGGTGTGCTGGGTCTAGAATAGTGTCGCCCTGTGGTGACCGCTGTGTTTCCGTCCTGCATCTGTGCATTCTGACTTGGTATGTCGGTCAATGTGAAATGACTTAGCTTTTTAATAGAGAAGGAGAGTTCCGTTGTGGAAGAGGGGGTAAGGAACGATTGTAAGATCCACAGGGGGAAGGAGTATCCTGAAGCATTGTCCCCCTCTCTCGCTGAGACCGACTGATGCATTCAAGACCCCGTGGTGAATACCAGTGACCCCACTGAGGAGGGTCCTCAGTGCAGGAGGGGTGGGGGAGGGGATATAAGAGTATAACTCCCTGGGAATATGACCAACACACAATTTGTTCATACAGTAAAGTTCATAATGAATAGAATTTTTTTTTAAAAAGGCAGTTCCCAGTAAATGGGTTGCTTTTGGTCAAAACTTTTCAAAATTGTCATTTAGGTTTATTCAGGTTTGAGGTTGTGACTCAGAGATCTCGTTGGGAGACTAGAAATGTGCCTTCTGCTTGTGGCTCAGGGACGAGCCATGCTGCTACAGAGGAGGCTGGAGAGACTGGAATCCCAACCTGTGTGAATCTGCCCCTTTTACGGGACTTACCTGGGCCCTTTTGTTCACAGCCTGGTGGCAGTCAGACGTGGTCTCCCCTCGCTGACTCCTGCTTCTGGGCAGAGCCCCTGCACTGCTCCTCTGCAGTGGCCAGGATGCTGAGCCAAGGGAGCTGTGCCTCGGCCCAGTGGCTCTTGATGTTGTAGCATGCGGGCTGGGGATGGCCAGGGTGGCCTCCACCTCTGGGAAAGATGGGGCTTTCCCCTCTGGTGCTGGATTGCTTTCTGGAAGTCTAGCTTTTTTGGACTCTGCTCATATTCCAGTGAGCTCTGGGTCTCTCCCAGGGTCCCAAAGTGTTGCTTTCTGCCTGGAAGTAATTCTTTGCAAAGAAACTCCTCTCTGTAGTTGCTGGCAGGGTTTCTGGAAGAATGAAGTACAAAGAACAAGGTTTAAAAAAAAAATTAATGACATAATAGTAACCACAATCACAATGTCATTCTTAAGAATAAATTAAGTGCTAGGAATTTATTTTAAGTGCCTGGCATGTAGTTCACTTAACTCACAAAGTTAATTTGTGGTGCAGGTGATAAGTACTGTCTCCAGTTTACAGATGAGAAAACTGAGGCAATAGGGAGATTAAGTGACCTACTCAACACGAACTAGTATTAAGTGATGGGAGGTGGCACTGAGAGCGAGGTAGAGGAGGAGCTCTTGATCTGTATGGTTTTCAGCTACTTTGTAGTTTAATAATGATGATTTTAACTTGGGTAATTCAGTGGCCGAGTGCCTCTGTAGCATGTGAAAGGCCCAGGGTTGTATCCCAGGACCACAAACTCAAAAACAAAACAAAACGAACAAAAAGACATCAGGATTAGGAAAGCTAATTTTAGTGTGAATGTAAGTACAACACAATTATAGGATAACCTGCTATTCCCATGCAATGATATTTCAAATCTTTAAAATGATCAGCATCATTTTTTTTCCTCCTTGGACTTGCTAGAAGTGATCCTAAGTTGAGGATGTCTGTTTCACCTTGGTCTAAGTCTAGCAGTGACTTTGTCCTGGGATTTACTGTGCAAACTACGGCCTAGCCCTTCCGTGTGTTCCGTTCAGCCCTTGTGTGTAAGGAGGACCCGGCGGGAGTCAGAGGCACCAGCGGTGATTGGAATCCATGCGCTGAGAACTCTGTAGCTGGAGTCATGGTGTTGGCCACACCTTCGCCATATGCCTTTAAGATCCCGAGGCAGGAAAGCCCTGCCAGAAACCAGGCTGCCAGCTCACAGTGTTAAAAATGCTTCTGAATTAAAGCATTGTAAAACCAACCAGGGCTCAGTCGCCAGACTTTGTCATCTCATGCTTGGCAGCCTTATCTGGGTATCTATTTTATAATCATTTTTATTGGGAATTTTTAATATGTGAACATATTGCAAATTGGTTGTCTCCCCATCACATTATCTTCTCAGGTTTCCTCTCCCTTGCCCCCATTCCATGGAGGGCCCTTTCTCGGTGGGGCTATCTGGAACCAGTGTGGGCATCTTCTCTCATAGAGCAAAACATTTACTGTGTGAAGCTGAGGGTCAGAACTGCATTTAGTTGGTGTGGTGCTGGAGAAGTGGGTCCGTGGAGTTGGAAGAGGAGATTGAAGCAATCCAGGGCCGCACAGGAGAGAGGAGCACGTTCGTGGGGTGCATCTGAGAGTCAGGCCTCAGGAAGTAGCCTTTCAACCCATGTGCTTCACTTTAGCCTCCTTCAAAAGGGAATCCCAGAACCTAGCCTCATCAATGAGTTAGGTGGTGAGACTTAATTACTGTTTATTAATCAACAACATGTTTTCGGATTCTTGGCACCCAGTGAGAGCGAATAAATGTTGTGTAACAGCAAATTAGGAATGGTAAACATTTCCGTTGGCGCATTTGCTAGGTAGTTTGAGCCATCTCTGCTGGAGATAACTTCCAGTGCCTTCTGAAGCAGGAGAAACGTCACCCACACCATTTGGAGGGGGTATGGACTGGAAAGAAAGGTCATTATGGTGTCTCGGATGTGCCTTAGACTCGTGGATGTTACTTTTGCAATGTCTGTGGTAGAGCCGGAATGATTTCCTGAACACACCTTATTTCCCCTGGAGTATGGACAGTAGCGAGGCTTCGCCAGTATATTTTCATTGCTGAGGCTATGCCCCTGCATCGGGAGGGTCTGGGCTGGGGTCTGAGGGGTGTGGCCTGTGGACTGATGGCCCATTTCCTCTGTTACCTTAGCCCTGTTCCCTCTTCTCGGTCTCTACAAATCAAAGGGCAGGGCGGGGAAGACAGACAGGTGATTTTCCTGCGTGCTCACAAGGCTGAGACGGAGCAGCTCGCCTGTAGCAGGGAGGCATTTCTAGCTGTAATTCCTTCGGATTTTCCTGGTGTGACGAGGGGTAGCTCCTTTCTATTTGGAGGAGTGTTTGTAGAGCCATCCAAGAGGTAGGTGAAAGTGCTCAACTAACTGCCGTATTCTGCCTAGTGGCGGTGCCAATGGGTCCTTCATTATCTAAGTGCCTGCTGGGTCTTCTCTAGGAGGAGAAGAAATGAGTATTTTTGTGTGGAAAACACTGTCTTTCCTACCTGCCTCACCCTGATACTACTACTGCAATTGTGCAGTAACTACACTTGTTGAGGAAACAAATGATTAATTTGTCTGAAACCCTAGGTAGGAAATAGTTCTACCTTTTCTTTTTGGGGGGGAGGGGTCTTTGCAAAGCTATGTGGAGGGGGGAGGTTGCATGTTTGATCTGTTGACTAACACTAGTTACTCTGAGATTATCCAGAATGTTCATGTCTATGAAAAGCATTTGAAAGATGCCTGAGAGAAACATGGCGATGGAAAACCTTAGGCTTCTGTGTGAGGGTATCCGTGGTGGTTTGATTCAGGTGCTCCCTTCCCCCCATCAACTCATGTATTCTGAATGCTTGATCTCCAGCTAATGGCAATTTGGGAATTGGAACCTTGTTGGAGGTGTGTTGTTGGGGGAGGGCTTCAGGGCTTCCCCTTGCCAGTATTTGGCACACTCTCCTGCTGCTGTTGTCTACCTCATGTTGGCCAGGAAGTGATGCCCAGCCTCTGCCCATGCCATGTTTTCCCCAGCCACCATGGAACATCTCCAGTCTTTCCTCCCATAAGCTGCTTTTGGTTAGGTACTTTCTGCCAGCAACAGCAAATTGGTGCTGAGAAGTGGGTCATTATTGCTAGCGACCTGACTGTGTAGCTTTTGGCCTTTTGGAACTGACTGGTGGGAGCAATGGGGAAAGATTTGAAACCTTGGCCCAAGAGACACCTTGCAGTGCTGTAAATACAGTTTGATGGGCCATTCTGGTCAGAGTTGAAAGACCTGAATGCGGTAAAAACGATGGACTGTGAGATTTTGCTTCTGAGGGGAAGAAAGAACTTTGTAGGGACTGGCACTGTGCAGTGGAGACCCAGTGGAGATGGTGAAAGGACTGTGTGCTGGCTGCTGAGGAGCAGGCTCCGGATGAAGTTTTCCAGGACTGTGAGTAGCCGAGCTAGAGGAGCAGGATTGGAACTCCAGAGACTTGTCACTGGTTGCAATTATTGGGCTTGAAGACTTGTCACTGGTTAGAGTGTGGGACTTGGAGTTAGAGTTTGATGTTTGCCCTGTTTGTTTTAAATCTTGATGTTGGTTCAATCTTCCTTTGCTATGCCCAGTGCCATCTTTTGCAGTGTGAATGCTTATTCTGTACCATAATTATTATTATTATTTTGGTATTTTGGCTTAGTTAGGAGACCTTAGACGATGGTATGCTTGAACAGTGTTGGGACTGAAAAAACTATGAAAGCTTGTAAGATGCAATGCATTCAGTCCAACTTTAAGTCATGTATCAGTTTAAGGGGGTCAGGGTTGGAATGTGGTAGTTTGGATTCAGGTGTCCCCCATAAACTGTCTCAAATGCTTGACTTCTGGCTGATGGCAATTTGGGAAATGGAACCTTGTTGGAGGTGTGTGGTTGGGGGCGGGCTTATGGGGGTATAGCCAGCTTCCCCTTGCCAGTGTTGGGCACTCGCCTGCTTCTGTTGTCAAGGAGGTGTTGGCTAGGAGGTGATGTCCAGCCTCTGCCCATGCCACGTTTTCCTCTTCCATCATGAGCTTCCCCTTGAGTCTGTAAGCCAAAATAAACCGTTCCCTCCCATAAACTGTTTTTGGTTGGGTGCTTCCTGCCAGCCATGAGAAGCTGACTGCAACACTATCCCAGCTGCACTTTTTCCTATTAGTTTGGATTTCTCCATCCTCTTGCTCAGAGGCCTGTATGCACTGGAGTGTGAAGCTATGGTGGTGCATGCCTGTAGTCCCAGCACTGAGGAGGAAGATGCAGGAAGATCATGATTGTGAGGCCTGCCTGGACTACGTAGCAAGACTGTCTCGAGAAACAGTGGAAAAATACAGCAGGGAAAATGTATTTGTTGCGGGTGAGGGTGCTGGAAGCTTAAGGCGGGGTATTCCAGAAAGGTTTTATGTGGACACTAATCACTTAAGATCTGAAGGACCTGGGGGAGGAAAGGTTCTTAAAAATAGAATTTTCCACTCATAGGAAACAAGAGGGACAAGACCTGAGGCAGGAGCATGCCTGATACTGTTGAGACCCAGAGACTTCAAGGCCAGCGTGGCTGGAACTCAGTCAAGGTGGGAGGCGGTGGCGGTTGAAGTTGGAGGGGAGGCAGGAAAGGAGGTAGAAGGACCAAGCAGAGAAGGGGCTTTAGGACCGAGTACAGATTTGGGCTTTTGGGGGCTTGGGAGACGGCTTCATTGAGGGAAGTTCTTGCTATGCAAGCCTAAAGACCAGAGTTTAAATCCTCGGCACACAGTGAAAACGCTGGGAGTAGTGATGTGCGTCTGTGGTCTCAGCACTGGGGACGTGGACACAGGGAAATCTCCCTGGCTTGCTGGCTAGCTTGTCTAAGGACCTGAGTTCGATTCTTCACATAAATCCAGATGCACAAAGTGGCACGTATGTCTGAAGTTCTTTTGCAGTGGCTAGGGGCCCTGGCCTACCCATTCTGTCCTCTCTCTCTCTCTCCCTGTCTAGCTCTCTCTTTCTCTGCCCATCTCTCTTCTTTCTGCTTGCAAATAACATAAAATATAATAAAAAAATTTTTAAAGGTGAAAAGCAATTGAAGAAGACACCTGGCATTGACCTCTGGTCTCCACACGCACAAGAACACACACATGTATTCACACATGCCTACACACACACAGTGAACATAACATGTATTCACATATCATGTACATATGCACACAAGTAATAAGAACAATAATGATAAAGAATTTGGCTCTTGCTCCAGGGTAATAGGGAGTCAGTTGGTCCGACGTAGGTTTTTCATGATCCCTGGGCATTGCTGTGTTGACAGAAGACTGTTGGGCATCATGGTCCAAGGTAGGAGACAATTTAAGGACGCTGCTGCCATGACCCAGGCGAGGGATGTGTTGCGGTGGAAGTGGGTAGTGGCGTGGAGGAGCTGAGAAGGGCTTGAATTTGGCATGTATTTTGAAGGTAGAACCAGCAGGAGTTGCTGGTGGATTGAATGTGTGAGAATAGTTCTCTAAGATTTGGGTGAATGGTGGCTGCTTTAGTGGTTTTGTTCAGAATGTCCCGGGATTTTTCTGAGCCTCTGCTCTTCCTGCATGGCGGAGTGGCCTGTGCTCCGGGATCCTCTGAAATCACTGTATAGGGTTAGCTCATTCTCTGTGGGTCTCTGGGCTCAAAGGTGAGAGACCCCTGCTTGTAAGACGACGTTCTAGAAAGGACTTACAAGCGACTTTTTTCTTCTGTCACAGTAGGAGAGTCTGTGACAGACTGGGAATTTTAGCAGCAGGAAAAGCTGTAACAGTGTGAAAATGCTATTTTGTGCTTTTAGAGTGAATCAATAGAAAGATCTAGATCATTTTGACAGGTGGGTCTATAGTCCTGTAAGTCTCCCACTTGACTGGGAATGTGAAATGCAAACATTGAGTGGAAAATAATAAACTTCTAGCCCTCTTCTTTGGTCTGCATTTTATATTTGGAGAGAAAAAGCCAAACGTGTCCTTGATTACTATGTTTTAGATGTAAAGTGCCCCTCACAGGCCATGTGCTTGAATGCGCAGTCCTCTGCTGGTGATGCTGTTTAGGGAGGTTGTGGAATTTTCAGGAAGTGGGGTCTAGCTGGAAGAATTGGGGTGCTGGAGCGTATTCTAGCATGGCCATGCTTGTGACCTAAGCTCTCTATTTCCTGATCCCCTGAGACGTGAGGAACCCCAGGAACACACCCCAGTGCCGGGCACTCCCCTTATCTTCCCCACCACGGCAGACTGCACCCCGCAGCCCGCAAGCCAAAATAAATCTTTCTTCCATTAAGTTGCTTCTGACGGGTCACAAGACAAGGAAAGTTCCCAGTGCGCTGACTGACTGAAGATAACTGACTCTAGTGGCCCTAAGGGTGAGTTCAGTGGGATCTGGGAAGTACTCTGAGGAGGGCTGAGTCCCAGAGGGGCTGATGGGGCCTGGCTCTCAAGCCTGCTTGCTGGATCAAGTCTGTCTGCTTAGAGAACAATAATTATGTTTGGCTAGCTTCAGGTGAACATTTGTGCACTCTTAGGGGTTAACATGTTGAGTTTGTCTTTGGCTGGGTCTCCATAAATCCCTCTAATCTTTCCTTTCCCCAAATAAATCTTCTCAAATCCCCTTCAATCTCTCTCCTCCCTCTCCTCCTCTTCTCTCCTCTGGCGGGCTTAAGCTTTACATCTGTGGGGAATTGTCACATTGTTGGTCAACTTGCTTGAGGGCATTAGATCCAGGACCTCAAGCCTCCAGCTCCCACAGCTCAGATTTCACAGGGATCAGCAGGGAGCCCAAGGCCCATTCTGTTCATATTCCTTAATTAATGAAAAAGAGCAGCCATTAGGTGGCTAACATAAGCCTGGTGTCCTGGACAGCTGACTGGATTTCTTCTGTGACTCGGTGTGGCTGATACAGTGCATATGTAGTTAACCTAGGAGCACATGTGGACTCCGGGAGAGATGCCAACATCAGTTTTTCCTTCTCAGTCCATGTTGGTTATGCCCTTTTGACTTCTGTGGTGCAGGAAAACACTTTTCCTTTGGGCTGGCTTTTGATTAAATTTGACTTTTTACAAAAGGTTTAATATACAATATATGGATTATTCAGACTCTAACCAGACCAAAGATAACGTTCATAAATCCATACCACAGGTGCAGCTCATTCTTCAGCAGACCACGTTCATCCCATGATTTTAGCTATCAGCTGGTTTCCTGCTTGTTTACAGGACCTAAAAAAAAAAAAAAAATGCAGGGATTTTGCTCTTGGTTAATACCAAAGCTTGAAGATAAGCATTCAAGATGGTGTATTTGCTGATATTGGCTAGGGAAGGCAGTGGAATAGAACATTCTGGCAAGCACAGCTGTTGGTAGCTATGTGACTCTTGATAGGTTCTATAATCTTTCTGTGTCGGGATGGAGATGGTTGCCACCTCATGGGATTGCTGTAAGGATTCAGTGTTGTCTAGGAGGAACCTGGAGCAAAGCTGGGATTGAATGAACAGTAATCACCTACCTCCAAGCTGTAGCTGCCTTCAGGGTTGGGACCAGTGCGGAAGAACATGCTGGTGTCTGTAAGGAACTGATTTTGGGAAGCCCTTATTGGCAACGTGCAGGATGCCGTTGTCCCTCGGGGCACAGTGAGCAGCTATGAACCTAGGCTCCGAGGCTACTGGGGAGCGAGTGCACGTCTTACTGGGTTTTGTTGCTTCCTGCCTATAGTAGCCTCATTTTGAGCCCCATCTGTGAACCAAGATCACCGGAAGACCTAATGTAAGAATTCTGATGAAGGTGCAAAGTGGGCTCATGGAAGCCGCGTGGAGCGTGAGTCTGGGATTGGCATGTGCTGCTCTCTCGCCTCAGTCCTTCCTCCTCAGAGGCCCTTTGAATGGATATGGAGACCCCACGGGGCCCTCGGACATTTGCTGCCTGCGGGAGGTGGCCAGTCCGTATAGCGCAAGCGTTAACCAAAGTGACTTGGCCTGACAGCATCTTCAGGCCAGCTGGTAAGCTGGAGTGACATCCCTTCCCCTGGTCAGCTCAGCACCACCTTTGCTTCTTTCCCTCTTCCTCGTCCCCGAGCTGGGTTTGAAAACTCAGTCCCTGTCTTCATCAGGCGGTGCAAGAGTCATCTTGCCACACACGGCTCTCTGTGGAGCCTTGGTCTTTCTTCAGCTTCAGAATGCCTTTCCTTGATTCCTGGAGAATTGCTTGTTTGTGCTGAGTTTCATATTGTAAATAACACACACACACTTTTTCTTTTTTTGTGTATGTGTGGGGTGTGGTGTATATATGTGTGTGTGGCCTTGCAGAGTCTCTTATTGGTCCTGGAGCTACACACACACAAACACACACACACACACACACACACACGCACGCACGCACGCACACACACATTTCCATGAGCTCTTATGAGTCTTGCGTCTGTACTCCACTAAGGGCCCGAGGTTACAGGCGCAAGTGGCCATGTCTGGCTGTTTATGTGGGTCCTGGTGATTCAAACACAGGCTGTCTCAAGCCCTCCTGCTTTGCACACCTAACCGCCCAGGCACCTCTCCAGGCCAGCACGCTTTTTCTTTGTCACCGCTGGGGACCTTGTGCTTGCTCAGGTAAGTGTTTTGTGCTGGACGATACCCTCACCCTGAAGAATAGTATCTTTATGTGATGATTTAGTCACTTACTTCCATCCGCCTGAGCTGTGTAGTAAAATCCACGACGGTGCTGTGGGGACGGGCCCGGGCCTTGCCCATGTCCTACCACTGAGCCACATCCTGAGCTAGCTGTATACTTTCAACTCTCTATGGGCTGCATTTATTTCGATGCTTTTTGGAATGGCGTCATGCACATGCCTATGCCATAAAACTTGTAGAATTTGTTTAAAAATCTCCCTGTGGGGCTTTGGGAGATGATTTTAAAAGCTCTTGGACTAGACATGGCCCAGAGGGTAAAAGCACATGATGTACAAGTGTGACAACCTAAGGGCCTCAGAACCATTTACAGCCAAGTACAGTATATCAAGCTTCTGCAGTCCCAGCCTTCTTTGTGTGAGATAGAGGCGGAGGCTGGAGGACACCCCGAGCTCAGCAGCCTGGCTTACGCAGCAGTGCGCAACAAGAGACCCTGCCTGCCTCAACCAAGGAGGAGAATGAGGGCCGACGCTGTCATTATCTTCTGACTGCCGCGCATGCGCCACAGCACATCTGCATCTGCACACACACGCACACACACCGTCTCTCTTTCGCACCCACCCCCCATACTCATACTGGGAAAAAAAAAAGCTCTGACTTTCTCAGGTCACAGGCTGTAAGTGTAACACTTTGGCACTGATTTCCAAATTGGGTATTTCCCTCTTGGCATCTATTTTAGCTCTTTGGTGACAATGTCTGGGGTCACGATTGGTTGGAAGCTGTACCAGGGCAGGCAAGGGGAGGACAGTTCATACTCTACTGATTGAGAAGATGAGCCCCTGCCTTTCGTGAATGCAACACCGTTCACCAAAACTGGTTTTGCAATAAATTGGATTTGGTGCTTATAAATGGAATCCTGAAGGCATGCTATTGAATAAATCCTCGGTAGATTTTCAAGCGTCACTCCGCCTGCATGCCCACGTAATGCTGTTCTTCTCCACCGAGGCCCGCGGTGTTGTGCCAAACTCCAAAGCTTTGAAGATTTGGAAGACCTGGGATAGCAGAACCGCTGTTCAAAGACAAGAGGGATCTAGTGCAGTGACCGGCAGGCCAGTGTCCTCTGTCTCCTCATACCTGCCCAAGTATGAGCTAATATAGTTCCTTAACCTTGGAAATAAAGTGGCTGCTGAAATTGGCCTTAAAACCTCATACAAGCACCTTAACATAGGTTGAGAAACTGCCAGTTGTTTACTGTTTATTTTTGTGGCACTCAAAACTAGACACATGCTAGGTAAGTACTCTACCACTAATCTATATCTGCAGACCCTTTAGAACTTTTCATTTAATTTCTTTTGCACGTGTGTGCTTGCGTATAGAGTATGTTTGGTATGGTGTGTAGTGTGTAGTATGCTACGCGTGGCATATGCATGTTTATGTGCAGATACACGTGTGTAGTGCATGTGGGGTGGAAAGGAAGACCTCCGGTGTCCTTCTCTATGACTGCTCTGTCTACTTTCTTGAGATGGAATCTCTCCTCCAACCCGGAGTTGAGGCCTAACTTTTCATTTTGAGGTGTGGATTGATAATTTACCTTGACTTGCCTTGAACTTGTAATTCACCTGCCTCAGCCTCTTGAGTAGCTGGGATTGCAGCCCTGAGTCACCATGTCTGGCAGTGTTTTTTTTTAAATTTATTAATTTTTTTTTATTTTGAGAGAGAGAGAGAGAGAGATTGAAAATGAGAATTAGTATGCCAAGGCCTCAGCCACTGCCCTTGAACTCCAGATGCTTGTGCCACCTAGTGGGCATGTGTGAGCTTGCACTTGCCTCACCTTTGTGCATCTAGCTTATGTGGGATCTGGAGAGTCAAACATGGGTCTTTAGGCTTCACAGGCAAGTGCCTTAACTGCTAAGTCATCTCTCCAGGCCTTAAATGTTTGTTAAAAAAATATATTTATTTATTTGAGAGAGAAAGAGGAATGAGAGAGAATGGGTGCACCAGGGTCTCTAGCAACTATAAACGAACTCCAGATGCATGTGCCTCCTTGTGCATCTGGCTTATGTGGGACCTGGAGAATTGAACCAGGATCCTTTGGCTTTGCAGGCAAGTGCCTTAACCACTACACCATCTCTCCAGGCCTTAAGTGGTTTTAAAAGAAGCACTTTTCCTACAGCACTTACAAGTGGTAGCATTTGAACAGGAAATGGGAGGGAGAAGAGACCGTAACTCAGGTCTTCTGACTTTGGGGGATGGCATACAGACTGGGTTGTTGAGGTCCCAGAGGACCCTGCATAGGGCATTTTCCTGGTGAGAAGCATCTTGGGCCAGCTGCCCTCAACCACAAGGGTGGGGTGTTTCTGCTTCTGTGATCGCTTCTCTCCCTGCTGGGCTGTTCCAGGGTCAGGCCACAGTGGTTAATGCAATCCTTCAGCCATCTCACAGACTCTAGGGCTTCCTCTGCGCCTGAGGCAGGACCCCAGTTACCATGTAAAACTTCACTTCTATAAGAAAATAGGCCTCACATAGTAACCACAGTTGGAACACATTTTGTCTAAAGTTAGGGACAGCTTTACTTTAGCAATAATGTAAAAGAACCATTGTCCTTGGGTTCATTTTGTCTACATTAGTATTGTGTACAAATGGAGCCTGTGATTCTAGTAATAAAAAAATGTTTGCTTTCTATGGAACATTTGGTCCCATTCACAAATAGGAGTCTTCATATTATTTTTAACAATTGTGATTAAACATGTGGCTTTTTTTTTGCACGTGAGTATGGCATGCGTTTCTGTGTTTGTAAGGGTTTGGGTTCATGGATGTGTGTGTTCATGGGTACACATGCATGTGTGTGCATGTGGAGGCCAGACTTTGACATTGGGTGTCTTCCTCAGTTGCTCTCCACTTTCTTTGCTGAAAGGGTCTCTCACTGAAACCAGAGCTCACTGATTTGGTTACGCTAGTGGGATTCCAGCTGCGTTGCTACATCCGCCTAGCTGGGGTCTGTACTCAGGCTCTCACCCAGTGAGCCATTGTCCCAGCTCTCTTAGCCATTTTTTTAAATACATACTTCAGGTACTTTAAAGGACTTTCATACAGTTTGGCAGCCACCACTACCATCCCTCTACAGCATGTTTTCCTCTTCTCGAACTGTACCTCAATACTCATTAAACAGTAACTTCTTGGGTTGGAGAAATGGCTTAGTGGTTAAGCACTTGCCTGTGAAGCCTAAGGACCCCGGTTCGAGGCTCGATTCCCCAGTATCCTCGTAAGCCAGATGCACGAGGTGGCTCATGCATCTGGAGTTCGTTTGCAGTGGCTGAAGGCCCTGGTGCACACATTCTCTCTCTCTCTCTGACTATTTCTGTCTGCCTGTCTCTCTCAAATTAATAAAGAAAAATAAACAATAACAACAATAAAAAACAACCAGTAACTTCTCTTGCCTCACCAAGCCTTAGCAACCACTGCTTTCTGTCTCGAGGATGTTGACGTCTCACAATGCCTCCTGTGAGTGGAGTCATGCAGGATTTGTCCCCATGTGTCTCGCCTGTTCTCTTAGAATATCTTCAAAGTCCTCCACACCTTAGTAGGGATCAGAACTTTTAAAGTCTTATTATTCTATTGCATGAGTATGCCACACCTGCGTATTGTTCATCAGTGGACAGAGGTTTTTCCATCTCTTGGTTACTTGCAATGGTGCTGTTATGAACACGGTGTACAAATGTCTCTTCAAGACCCTGTTTCATTTTTCTTTCCCTCCCTCCTTACCTTCATCTCTTTCTTGAAGATGCAGAAGCAGATTGTGGTCACTTAGGCTTTTTTTTTTTTTTTTTTTTTTTTTTTTTTTTTTTGAGGCAGGGTCTCTAGCCCAGGCTGACCTGGAATTCCCTATGTAGTCTCAAGGTGGCCTCGAACTCACGGGTGATCCTCCTGCCTCTGCCTCCCGAGTGCTGGGATTAAAGGCATGCGCCACCACGCCTGGCTTCACTTAGTTTTTATTTAGAAGGCAGGGCAAGGGGGTTGGAGGCTGGAACGGTGGCTGGAGATGGCTTAGCAGTCACGGCACTTGCCTGCAAAGTCTAAGGACTCTCCAGATCCCAGTTCAGGCAGTTCTGGGGACTCTGAGCCTGGGGCCCTCACCGTGAGAGCCACCTCAGGAACACGACTGTGCTCAGCCCCCAGTGCAGCCCGGGCCTGGCCTCCCTGTCTGCAGTTGTCTTGAGCACATGACGGAAGTGCAGATGTCAGGGGCTACGGTAGTTCATGTGTCTTCTGAGACTGGGTCTCACATAGCCCAGGCTGCTTTGAGTTCTGTATGTAGTGGGGGATGACCTTGAACTCATGACCTTCCTACTTCTACCTCCCTAGTGTTGGGATTACGTGTGTATGCTTCTGTGCATTATTTGAATTTTGGTATTTGTTTTGCAGTGCCGAGGATCGAATCTTCGGGTTTCACACATGCCAGGCCAGCACTTGCTGAACTTGGTGAGAAACTGCCATTCTGCTTTCTACAACTGTGTGGTATTTTGCAGTGTGAAAAGTGTTTTTCATGTCCACAATCCCTTCTAATTCTCCAAACAGCTTCATAAATGAGCTGCAATTACTGCCGTCACTTTATAAGTAAGAAAACTGGAGGGTCAGAGAGGTTAAATGACTCATGTTCAAATGCTGCTAAGTGGCAGGTGAGAGGCAGTGGATGTCTGACCGGCCGCCTTGCCTCCCTCCTCTGGCCGGTAGAGTTGAGGGGACAGAACCTTCTGTGGCTGTGTCTCAGCAAGACAGTACAGTGTGTGCTCTGGCCAGTTTCGCGGGGACACAAGTTCCGATTTGCAGCCCTCGCTGATTCCCCTAGTGGAAATACTCCAGCTGGGCCCATTTCAGGCTCCCTGTGGCTTCATAACCTACTTGCAAAAGAGTAAGGCTCTCCTGGAGGGAAAGTAGGGGGCAGGCGATCCGAGCTTTCCTCCTGGCTCTGTCAGTCAGGACTCAGCATCCTGATCTTATCCCCTCCACCTCTTGATTACCTTGTTTGTCACACGGGGGTAATTACACCTGAATCCTACCTGCTCACTTTACAGCCTTTCTTTTTTTAAGCCCTCAATGAAGTAAGTCATGTTGTTTTCTGAGTACACAGTCAGGCCTAAGACACACAGAAGGCATTATTATCTTATGAAAATTATAGTTTTAAACAGAACCCTTTCTTACAAACATTAGCATCTTGCTCACTTTTTGAAATGTGGCTATCATCTTTGGACAGGTCTTTCTTAGAAGTTGGCATAATATTGTCCTTGACATTGCCATTATTGATACAACCCCCAAGGTGGGTTTTTTGTTTTTTTTTTTTTCAAGGCAGGGTCTTGCTGACCTGAAATTCACTATGTAGTCTCAGGCTGGCTTAGAATTCACAGTGATCCTCCTACTTCTGCCTCTCAAGTGCTGGGGTTAAAGGTGTGTGCCACCACATCTGGCCTTAAACTGTTTTTTTTTTTTTAAGATTTAAAAATTTTTAAAAAATTTTATTTTTATTTTTATTTATGACACAGAGAGAGAGAGAAAGAGAGAGAGAGAGAGAGAGAGAGAGAGAGAGAGAGAGAGAGAGAATATGAATGGACATGGCAGGGCCTCTAAGCCACTGCAAACAAACCCCAGAGGCATGCACCACTTGTGCATCTGGCATGTGTGGGGGTTTTGGGGAATCAAACCTGGGTCCTTTGACTTTGTAGGAAATTGCCTTACCTACGAAGCCATCCCTCCAGCCCCTGTTTTGTTTTTTAATTTATTTATTAGAGAGAGAGAGGCAGATGTAGATTGGGTGCATCGGGGTCTCTAGCCATTGCAAACGAAGTCCATATGCATGTACCACCTTGTGCATCTGGCTTTATGTGGGTCCTGGGGAATGGGTCCTGGGTCCTTTGGCTTTGCAGGCAAGTGCCTTAATCTCTAAGGCATCTCTCCAGCCCAACTCCAAGAGTTCCACACTAGATTTGCCTTGGCTTTATTGAAGCATTAATACATTGTTTTCAGTCTCAGGGTTTAAATGATTAGACCTTAGAAACTTTCAAAGGAAGTTACAAAAGCAACATGACATCCCAGTAAGGGGATTTTGAAAACGATGGGAGAATATTGTTTTGCTCCATGTTCTTTTGTTGTCACTGGATACCATACACTGTGTAATTTATAAGAAAAGAGGTTTCTTTAGCTCATAGTTTCAGAATCCAAAAGCATGGCTTCTGAGAACCTGGCATCTGGTGGGGTCTTCTTACAGGCCAGGGCCCCTCTGTAAATTCCCAAGGTGGCGTCAGGCATCACATGGCCAGACAGAAGTATCTTTAACCAATCATATAAGGACATTGCTGTAGCCATAAGGGTCCCACTTGATTTGATTTAGAATCACTTTGGAAAGAAATCTCTGGGCATAGCTTTAAAGAACTTTCTAGATTAGGTTGATTGAGGTAGGAAGACCCATCCTAACTGTGGGTGGTACTATTCCACAGGCTGGGGTTACGGACTGGATAAAAGGGAGGAAGATAGCTGATCACAAGCACTCACTGATCTCTTCTGTTTTATACTCCTGTCACCTTGCCTTCCCTATGATGCACTGTCCCCTTGAGTTAAAAACCAAAATAAGGGCTGGAGAGATGGCTTAGCGGTTAAGCGCTTGCCTGTGAAGCCTAAGGACCCCGGTTTGAGGCTCGATTCCCCAGGTCCCACGTTAGCCAGATGCACAAGGGGGCGCACGCGTCTGGAGTTCGTTTGCAGAGGCTGGAAGCCCTGGCGCGCCCATTCTCTCTCTCTCCCTATATCTTTCTTTCTCTCTGTGTCTGTTGCTCTCAAATAAAAAAATAAAAAAATAAAAAAAAAAACCAAAATAAATGCTTCCTCCCTTAAGTTGCTTTTCAGGTAATGTATCACAGCCACAAGAAAACTTTTAGCCAGGGATGGTGGCACGTGCCTTTAAACCAGCACTCGGGAGGTGGAGAAGAGAGGATCGCCGTGAGTTCAAGGCCACCCTGAGACTACATAGTGAATTCCAGGTCAGCCTGGGCTAGAGGGAGACCGTACCTCGAAAAACAAACAAAAAAAAAAAACAAAAATGAAAATACCCCAAACTTCTATATATGTATATACCCCTCTGACATTATTTAATGCTAATTATCTCCCAGAGGCCAAATACCATTAATGGATAACTGTATGGATTCAGTTCCCACACGTGAGTTTCTGGAATGACATAATCACTGTCCATATAAAGAAGGCAGTAAGAATGAGGTTGTCTGGCGGCTGGATCCTGGACAGTCAGTCCCTCCAGGGATGGATGCCCCAAAGATCAGTGATGGGCATGGAACCATGGGTTGTGGAGGGGCAGTGGGTATTTACTAATTGGTAACATTACTGGTATTTCAGCATTGTCCCACTGGATGTGGTTGGGAGTGTATACATAGCTCCATTGTTACCTCTGGATATAGAGAAGGCAGTCTTTATCAAACGCTGTGGGTGACTGTTAGGTCTGTCAGTGTTTTGTGTTAGCTTGGTAGTTGTGGTGATATCATTCCTTAGGTTAGTGTCATGGTCACCATTTCTGACCTCACCATCACCTCTGAACATGTGCCCAGAGTCAACAGTGTGTCATAAGGTGGTGTCAAGATGAGACCTTGCTCAACAGACTTCCAGAGAGCTAATAATACATGTGAGAAAAAGGAGATAAAATTCATATCTGAGTGTGGCTGACTGTCCTTGTTAGGATGAGACGCAGGGATGTGGCTTCTCAGTGTCTTCGTGACAAAAAATACTGTTCCAACATAGCCCTTTCTTCTGCTGACCTGAAGACACCCCAGACCTTAAAGCCAACTTCTCTGTTATCGCTTGAATCTAACTATCCACCTAAGGCCCGTGTGTTAAAGTGTGTTGCTGTTGGTGGGAGATGGCGGAACTTTTAGAAGTGAGAGGTTTTTGGGGTCACCAGGACCATGCCTCTGAAGGGGCTCTTGGGACCCCAGGCTCTTCCTTTCTTCCTCTTTTGCGTCTTAGCCATTAGGTGAGCATCCCCCCCCCCCCAGTGATGAGCTGATTCTCGGCAGGCCCAGAAGTGGGGCTCTGGCCCTGGACTTGAACCTCCACAACAGGAGCCCAATGCTTTTCTCTTGATGTTTGATTATCCTGGTAGTGATTACAGTGGTAGAAATCCGACTCACTCCTCTCAGAACATGGTTTGCGGGATTAACACGATCTCGGGATCAGAGGGCAGTGTCTTCTGTTTTGTATCTGCATGTTCATGTGTGTGGGTGTGCATGCACATATCTTTTGTGTGTGGAGGCCAGAGGACAACCTTGGCGGGTGTCCCTTGGGTGTCTGTCGGCCAGCTTTTTCTCTGAAACAGGGTCTCACTGGTTTGGTGCTTGCCACCTAGGCAAGGCTGGCTGGCCAGTGAGCCCCAGGGCGCCTCCTGTGTCCACTCCCCCGTGCCGGGATTGTACGCATGTGTCCCCAGGCTTGGTGCCATTTTCCACGTAGGTGTGGGGGATCAAACTCAAGTCCTTGGGTTGGAGAGATGGCTTAGTGGTTAAGCGCTTGCCTGTAAAGCCTGAGGACCCTGGTTCGAGGCTCGATTCCCCAGGACCCACGTTAGCCAGATGCACAAGGGGGCGCATGCATCTGGAGTTCATTTTTGCAGCGGCTGGAGGCCCTGGCGTGCCCATTCTCTCTCTCTCTCTGCCTCTTTCTCTCTCTATCTCTGTTACTCTCAAATGAATAAAAAATAAAAATGAACGAACTCAAATCTTTATCCACTTTAACACATGGGTCTTAGGTGGATAGTCAGATTCAAGTGATAACAGAGAAGTTGGCTTTAAGGTCTGGGGTGTCGTCAGGTCAGCAGAAGAAAGGGCTATGTTGGAACAGTACTTTTTGTCACGAAGACACTGAGAAGCCACATCCCCGTGTCTCATCCTAACAAGGACAGTCAGCCACACTCAGATATGGATTTTATCTCCTTTTACTCACATGTATCCTTGCGTGTGCCACCTTGTGCACTTGACCTGCTGAGCTGTCTCCTCAAACCCCGGCAGTGTGTTTGTAACGCCAGTGGAGACTAACTGGACCGGCTCCCTTCTTACGAGGGCCGTGAGACTAGGTGCTGTGAGGTGAGGTGACTTACCTGAAACCCCAACCACACCCAAGCCACGGTACCGCGCGTCTCCCACATGTGTAAGGCAACGCGTGTGCGCTGGCCGAGTCCCTTCTTGCGCTGCGCAGGAGGGGGCTCGCTGTCTGCGGGCAGAGCTCCTCGCGAAGACCCTTCTCTGTCGGGTTGGCCCATCTTGGTCATTGTTTTCACACTCCTGTGGCCTTTGGGACTCACTCTGCAGGTGTCACGGTGCCCTTGCCCCCTCTGCTTCTCATGTCAGTCCCCGGGTCCGCAGTGCAGGCAGAGCCGAGGGCCGAGGACAGCGCCCCGCGGCCGCAGGCGGAGCCCGCGCCCTTGTGGGGCACACGGCACCCCTAGGCAGCACGAAGCCTAGATGTGCTCAGTCAATGCCCACTGGATGTTTGTTGGGGAAATGAGTGGAAGAGAGGCAGCGTTGGCAACTCAGCTGTGTGCAAAACAAAAGAGCACTCACCTGTGCCACCTCAGAGCGGTGGTGCCTAGGATGAGGGTCACCCAAGGGTGTCTTGTCTATATTTTATTGTTTTTTAATATTTTTATTTATTTATTTATGGGGGTGGGGAGAGAAAGAGAATGGGCACACCAGGGCCTCCAGCCACTGCAAACAAATTCAGATGCATGCGCCACCTTGTGCACCTGGCTTATGTGAGTACTGGGAAACCGAATCTGGGGTCTTTTTTTTCTTTTTCTTTTTCTTTTTCTATTTTCTATTTTTTTTTTTTTTGAGGTAGGGTCTCACTTGCTCAGGCTGACCTGGAATTCGCTCTGTAGTCTCAGGGTGGCCTCCAAGTCACAGTGATCCTTCTACCTCTGCCCCCCAAGTGCTGGGATTAGTGATGTGCACCACTATGCCTGGCTTTTTAGAAAAAGGTTTTTATTTTTTATTTATTTATTTGAGACACACACACACACACACAGAGAGAAAGAAGGAGAGAGAAAGAGGCAGATGGGGAATGAGTGCTCAGGCCCTCCAGCCACTGCAAATGAACATGAACTCCAGATGCATGCGCCCCCTTGTGCATCTAGCTTATGTGGGTCCTGGGGAGTTGAACCTGTGTCCTTTGGCTTTGCAGGCAAACGCCTTAATGGCTAAGCCATCTCTCCAGCCCAAACCTGGGTTCTTATACTTCACAGGCAAGCATCTTAACTGCTAAGCTATCTCTCTAACCTTCCCCCGCCTCTTTTTGAATATTTTAGGCAAGATACCATGTATTCCAAGCTGGCTTTAAACTTGATGACTGTGTAGTGGAGGATGACTTTGAACTCCTGATCCTCCTGAGGGCTGGGATTATAGGCATGTGCCACCACAACCTGTATATATGCAGTGGTAGGTATTGAACTGGGGGCTTTGTTCTTGCTAGAACAGCATTGTTCCAGCTTTCACATAAGTGTTTGTTTCTTCACACTCATTTGGGGATAACAGTTTTTCTTCCCAGTTTATGGTAGGTTTTGTTGCAACAAAACGTGTTGAGTTATAAGACTTGTGCATACTATGCAAAATGAAGGATACAGACTTAAGTTTTAAGCAGTGTTCGACTTCATCATGTGATTACTTTTAATGAAAAACCTCTGTCTGGTGCCTTCCAAAATACCTGTAAAGATTGATTCCTTTGTACCCCAGGTATTTTCTGAAGAGTAAGACATTGCTAGCCATTTAGAGCTCACCGTGGCGGAGTTTGTTTCCTTTGAATGAGTTTGGAGAAAACGATGGGAAAGAAGTCCTGAAACTCCCAAAGGGGGTGGACTGGAAGTGAAGGGTCACGGTAGTGTGGATTATGCCACCGAGGAGGCTGGAGGCTGGGAAACAGCCAGGGTCCTAGCACTCAATCACTCATTCTGTTATCAGGTTTTGAATGCCTATAGGGTGGTACCCTCCACGTGCATGCAGCATGTGCCTTGTGATGTGTGGTGGTCATCCTCTGGTATAACGATGGCCTGTGAAGAAGCCCGCAGGAACAAGAATGTGGCTTGTTTCCAGTTGGGACCAGCCGTCTTGTGGCCAACTTCTGTTGCTTAGATGGTTCAGGCAAAGGAAGGGCCATACCAGCTATTTGATCCCTTCCCTTGGGTATCCCAGACATAAACAGGTCCTGGTGGTCCTTCTCTTACCTGTATTTTTCATACTATTGAGGTTGTGTTGTTCTTTTTTAAAAATGTAATTAATTATTTATTTGAGAGAGAGGCAGAGAGAGAGAGAGAGAGAGAGAGAGAGAGAGAGAGAGAATATGAATGGGCATGCCAGGGCTTCCAGCCATTGCAAACGAACTCCAGACACGTGCGCCCCCTTGTGCATCTGGCTTAAGTGGGTTCTGGGGAATTGAACCTGGGTCCTTTGGCTTTGCAGGCAAACACCTTGACCACTAAGCCATCTCTCCATCCCTCATTTGTGTTATTCTTCTGGATGAAATTTTTCTGATGCCACCAAAGCCCCATTGCAGACAGGGACACTTTCTTACACTCACTGCTTCTGTAGTTCCACAAATACTTAGTCCACTACGTGATGCAGACAGCTTGCTTTGCCTTAGAAAACCTGCCAAGCAGCGACATTGCCTCCACGGTTGCTGAGGGAGCCTGCTTTTCTAAATGTTTTTGTTACTGATAAGCCCTTGAGAATGTTCTCCCATATTTTCTTCCTCTGAATTTCATCTTCAAGTTGTCACTTATTTACCCATGCGTGGATTCCTTACTGAGTGGATTAACTGGGGTAAAGTTTTAATCTGCGGGTTTTGCCTCACTTCCACCCAAGCCCACGTGCAGAGAAAGGTGAACTGTAAGGAAAACAGCTTCAGGATGCGTGGTCAGTACTTCAAGCAGCCCTCTCCTCTGTAACGTGGAAGATGATAGTAATGACATTGGACTTACTCTGCACGCCTGTTAGTTTGATAGACAAAGTCCATGGTCTGAGCAAACACCATTTCACTATTTTTCTTTTTGGCATCCACCTCTACCCTTCCAGATGTGGCTTGTTGTAGACTTCAGATAATCCTTCAAAGCAGGGTGTACTTGGCTTTTTTTCCCCTCTGCATGCTAATTTGCCTCAAGCCAGGGGATGACCCCTCAGGCTGCACTCCTTTTCTCCTGAAGAGGTAATAATTGAAGATAGAAGGGAGACATTTCTGGGCATTTGCCATTAGTACCTGCTTGATTTTCTTTCCCTCAAATTGAACAAGCTCTTTGTGTCAATGTCCCACATCCATTGACTCTGAAGTGAAAGTTGTCCTTGTCCTTGGCACCTGGGCCAAGCTTTCTGAATATAAAGCAATCCCGCAGCTCTCCCCTGCCAACATCTATTTTCTGCTTGTACTAGGTGTTCTGAGGAGGTTGCCAGGGTGGATATGGTGGGAAATGTGGAGATGAGCTGATGAAGAGAAGTGTGGCTTCTAGTGTTTGAATCTCAGCTGGGCACTGTGCATCCCGAGACCTGCTTGCCTAGCTGATGCGTCATCTGATCTGCCTGCCACACTGGGTGTGGCGGGGGGGAGTACTGGGTGACAGGCGAGGAGAACTGACTGGTCTGAAATCACACAATGGGTAAGTCCCAAGACAAGGATTTGAATCTAGCTCTGTCCAGAGAAATTTCTGGAAGACTGTGATCAGCTCACTGCTGACTGAGGTGGAAATACGTGTCTCTTCCAGGGTGTGTCCTGTAGACTGGCTGGTCGTGCAGGTTCCAAGGGTCCTTCCCATGCCTCTGTGTAGACACTGGAGGCCTGTGATGGTTGTGTTAAGCTCAGCCTGCAGGGGAGGGTGCTGGGCCTGGAAACTATGACCTGGTGCATGTTTGGTAAAAACTCCTGTGCTGAAAAGAGAAATGGGTTTAAGAGTGATGTTATAGGTCAAGAATACATTTATTTTGTTATTGTGCCATTTCTTTCTTTCTCTCTCTCTTTTTTTTTTTTTTTTTTTTTTTTTTTTTTTTGAGGTAGGGTCTTGTTCTAGCCAGGCTGACCTGGAATTCATTATGTAGTCTCAGACTGGCCTCAAACTCACAGGGGTCCTCCTACTTCTGCTTCCCAAGTGCTAAAATTAAAGACGTGCACCACCATGCCTAGCTATTGTGCTATTTCTATCCTGGTAAAATGAAGAAAGCAATTAAAATTTTTGTGTGTGTGTGTGTATGTGTGTTTGGTGTGTGTTTGTGTATTTATGTATGTATGCATGATTACATAGGTAGGGTGTGTGGGTGTGCCTGTGGAGGCCAGAGGTAGGTGTCAGGTATCTTCCTTCGTCGCTCTGCACCTTCGTTTTTGAGATAGGATCTCTCACTAAACCTGGAGCTCATCATCTCCGCTAGACGCGCCAGCCAGCAAGCCCGAGGGCTCCTCTGCCTCCGCCTCTCCAGTGCTGGGATTACAGGCATGTGGAACCATGCTCGACTTTTTCTGGAGTGCTTGGGATCTGAACTCAGGTCCTCACGCTTACTTGGCAAGTACCTTACCCATTGGGTCATCTCCCCAGCCCTAGAGGCAGTACTGTTTAACACATCCAGAGAACTCTGAAATTTTAAACCCATTTGCAAAACAACACTCACAACAACAAGAAAATTCCTGACGAACCCACCACTGTAGACCCTCTTGTTAGGGTTCCGGCCAACAAAATGTTGCATTCTCTGGAACTGGGAAAAGTGCATATTGTATATAATTGACAAAAGATCATACAAAATTCAGTCAGATTCCTAGAAAGCTAGAAGAGCCGGGTTGCTTTTTCTGAAAAAACTAAAACATGCCGAGGAGACATTCCATTTCAAGTCCTTCCTGCGTGACCTGGTGTTGAGCTGGTCACTTGTGGCAGGTGAGCGACTAGGTCTGATGTTTTTAATACTAAGCTCAGTGCCCTTGTTTGAGAGGATTTAAAAATATCTTCCTTCTTTAAAATATTGCATATTTTGCTGGGCTTGGTGACACGCACCTTTAATCCCAGTACTCGGGAACAGAGGTAGGAGGATCGCTGTGAGTTCGAAGCCACCCTGAGACTACATAGTGAATTCCAGGTCAGCCTGGGCTAGAGTGAGACCCTACCTCAAAACAACAACAACAACAAAAATACTGCATATTCCTCTTCATATTATAATGTATTGTCAGTGTTACTCAAAACTTAATTAAACCCAGTTGACTTTTGTTCAGGACTTCTTAACTTAAGAGTCACTGTTACTTGCATATAAAGGACTCATATATTACATGCCTCAGGTAGTTTCTTTTGGTTTTTCGAGGTAGGGTTTCACCCTAGCCCAGGCTGACCTGGAATTCACTATGTAGTCTCAGGATGGCCTCAAACTCATGGCAACCCTCCTGCCTCTGCCTCCCAAATGCTGGGATTTAAGGCGTGTGCCACCACACCCGGCTAGGTAGTTTCTTTATATTGTATTCTCAATAATTGCAAAACAGGAGGAGAAAAGCAATAGGAAAATTTAAAATGTTGAAGGCCCAGTCTGTTAAGAAAGATCTGCCAGCATGAGTAAAGTTACTCATTGTTTCTGTTTAGGGTATGTTTTGAAATCTGTCTGTCTAGTGATTTATGTGGAAGGTGACCTTTTCCTGATGTCATAGGCTACTTCTTCAGCAATAAGAAACAGTTAAAACCGTGTCTTATGTTGAGTTAACATCCAGAGGTATCAGGAGCTAAGCTGTTTAATGTTCCAGTTTGATTCCAATTTTGCATGTGATTCATCCCGAGCAAGCATCTGACATGTGCGGCCAGGCCCATGGGGCCACTTTACAGGCTCGTGGGCCAGTGATCTGGAGTCCAGTGTGACCTCAGATGTTCTGGGTGCAGATCCCCCCAACAGGTTTCCTAAATGTTGCACCCACTCAGTTGCATAAACGCCCATGCAAAGGGCTGCATATAGCTCTCTGCTGCCCAGGCATTTACCTGCACAAGACTGAGCCTGTGGATATAATCCCCAAGATGAGCGCTGGTGAACATGGCACAAGACTGTAATGAGCTTTTGAGGAAATGGCACCATTTTCATATTTGTTTGTTTGTTTGCTTTAATGTCAGGTGTTTAAGAGGTGCCCAATAAATACAAGCTGAACTCATTTATTTTGGGGCCATTTTTAAAAAAAATTCATGGCCAGTTGTGATGCTTTCAACTTTTCACTATAAGTGTGAATTAATGCATGCATGTGTGTGTCTGTCAATCTATGCACACTCATGTATCAATACCTTTTAGACATCTGCCATCGGTGAGAAGGGCATTGTGGGCACAGGCGTGCGCCTGGCTCTTTGGGCCCTGCTGGGCAGGTGCCAGGATTTTGCTTCCAAAGCAGATCCACAGGGCAGCATTCGATTCTTGGCCAAGGTGATCGAGCTCCTGGAGTGTCTGACGCTGGCGAGGTGGTGGCCCGGCTGCAGGAAGCCATCACCTTTGCTGACTGGCTGCGCTCGGTGGACGTCCCCAGTGTTTAGTCCATGAGTCCGTACTGGAGGGCAGACATCTGGACATAAGATCGGAAGTACTACAGAACTCCTATCACGTCATAAAGGAGTGTTTGTGCCGCCCCCTCCCCCCCCAGGTAAGATCTCTGCCAAATCCCTAGTAAACATGATCCCTTCTCCCACTGCGGATTACTTATCCTGGGAAGGGGCACCCTGTGAATACCTGGAAACACGATGGCGATGTTTTGTTATTGTGAACTCTGGTGTTCCAACTTCCTTTAATCTCTTGGGGGAAAAAAAATACAACAAAAAAGGATGCTTAGGCATTCTGTAGCTACCGGCTCTTCTGAAGTCAGAGCTGGAAAACATCTAGCCGAAACAAGGCAGCGCGTTCCTGCTGCGAACGCAAGCAACGGAACCGAATTCTCCTTCCAAGGACAGGGATCGTGTTCACCTCCTGGCCAGTGTGTATGGAAAACATTACCCTCCTCTGGCTCTCCCCCTTCCCACAAAATATGGTGTGGAAAGCAAAGACACATATGCCACGGAGTAGCTGGGTGAGTGTAAGACCTTTGGAGTGACTTAAAAAAGGAAGAGCTATTGTTCTGAGATGTTGTGATAATTGATAATTCAACTGATAATTGATAGCCTGAAATCTTTAATATTTGGTTCACCAATGTGATATGGGTGGTTTAGTATACATGCATCTATTATATTATAGATCCTACAGATACAAAAATGCAAAAGGCATGATTCCCCCCCACCTCCAGGAATGAGTAGAAGAGCCCTTTCATGATATTTTCTAAATGATTTAACAGAGATGGGACAAAAGGGAGGGGACACTTCACGTATGTGGCCTTTTCTTTGATGCTTCTAATTCATGGGCCATGCCCCTGTAGCATCTTAGGGCCTGCGTGGAGTATGGGGAGATGGGTGTAGGTGACAGATAAATCATTGTTGGGCCTGGGCAGCTGACAGTGGGGATGGGTGGGATGGGGGCCCAGCAAAGAGGAGGTACTAGGTATCTGATTGAACATCAAGGTGAAATCCTTCTTTGCAGGCCTAGCTGAACAATTAGTAGATAACTGTTCTCGCTTCCAGCTAAGAGGATCAATGAACTTAAATCCGAGAGTGAAGATTTGTAATGCTTCATGACATTAGTCATACTTGTAGCTTATTTTATATAATAATTATTCAGTTTTACAACAGAAAAGTGACCAAGAGAAACCCTTTTATGAAGCAGATGACACTCTATTCCTTCTGCTGTTGATGTGATTGCTGCCCTTATAAAACGAAATTATTTTTGCCACAGTGCTACCCCAGTCAACATACGCTTAAGAGCGTTGCTCAACTAATTTTAGCCTCACATGTCCAGTAATGATATAATTGGCTAGTTGGTCACTTATCCATCCTTTTGGGGTTAAAATGAATAATTTGAGGTTCAGATGAAAATGAGAAGTATTTGGCTGTGTGAAGTAGCTAAGGCATTTTATAAATCTCTCTCATTTTGGTTTGATTGAGAGCCTTCCTTTACACTTAGACCTGACAAAGAGGCAATTGTGGAAAGAGCCAGCTGTTCGTAACAGTCACAGCAAGGGAGGTAAGTTTCGTATGTGCACTGAGCTCTAACAATAGGCCCAGCATTTAAAAAGTCATGGGATTAATGCTCCCCCGCCCCTTCCTGGTGGCTGTCTCATCAGGACCCGGGCAGTTGGGGTGGAAATCTGAATCTCATGAAGGGAAATCTTGGTTAGCATTTCCTCAGCAATGGGAAACCAGGGCAACTAGACAAATATCAAGCCTCACCGTGGACCATGTCATGTTTGATATTCCTCTGGCAACCAGGCATAGCAGAGGGGCACTTCACATGGCCCTCTTTGCTTTGAGCAGATGTAGGAACACTGTGGTTAGTCAAGCTACAGGATGGTGAATCTGGAGAGGCCTTTGTGAACAATTTTTTTTTAAACTTTTTTTTTTTTTATTAACAGCTTCCATACTTACAATAAACCATGATAATTCCCTCTTCTCCCCCACTTTCCCCTTCACAAATCCACACTCCATGATATCTCCTCCCTCTCTCCATTAGTCTCTCTTTCAATTTGATGTCATTATCTTTTCCTCCTATTGTAAGGGTCTTGTGAAGGCAGTGCTAGGCACTGTGAGGTCATGGATATCGAGGCCAATTTCTGTCTGGTCGATTGCATTGTAAGGAGTCATATTTTCCTACGGATCTTACTTTCTTTCCACCACCTCTCCCACAATGGACCCCGATCCTTGGAAGGTGTGATAGAGACGTTAATTTGTTTTTCGATGCGATTGAGAGAACAGAGGCCCGGGTTGGCCAGGGCCTTCCTCAGGGCTACAAAACAAACGAATGACAGATCTAAGCTCAGAATTTCCAAGTTTTTCTGTGCTCAGGGCACTTTCCATAATTACACTGGGATTTGAGATACAAAATTATTATTATTTTGTATATACGTATATATGAATCAGTGTGTAGGGGCAGTGTTTGTGCAGACGCACATGTGTGTGGTTGTATGTTCATGGGTGCGCATGTGTGTGGAGGCCAGAAAACAACATTGGATGTTGTCCCTTGCCTTTTCTGAGATAGGGTCTCTCACTGGAGCTCACTAAGTAGGCTAGGCGGGCTGGTCAGCAAGCCCCAGGGGTTCACCTGTCTCTGCCTCCCCAGTGAGATAGACAGACAGACAGACACACACACATACACACACACGCGTGCACTGTGGATTAAACTCAGGTTCTCATGCTTGCAAGACAAGTATCTTACAGAATGAGCCACCTCCCCAGTCTGGACGCTAAACTTCTTGAGGGGACAGAAATTCACTTAGGTTCTCCTTGGTCAGAGTGAGATGGCTTCCATCTTTCTCCTTTTCTGCCACTTTATCTACAGCCTATTCAGGGACATAACGTGGTGAGTTTGGAAGGTGGCCGTGCTCACCACTGCACCACCGACGCAGTGTAGTGAACTTGGGCTTCCCTGGCTCGAGCGTGGGGAGAATGAGATGAACTAACCGATGCCGAGCTCCTCGCATGACGCCTGCCCCAGCCTTGGGTGCTCCTTAGGCTGAGGTCCCCCCCCCCGCCCCAGTGCCGTGGGCCGTGTGCCGTGGCACCGGCATTGCTCCGTGCGCGTGACGGCTGCGTGGCCATCGTCCTTTCCTTCCTGGAGACAAGAACAGGAGGCGCTCCTCTTATCGGCTCGGTCAGCACGGGGTTGCTTTGCGCCGCTGCTTGGTAATTTTAAGTTGTTGAATAGTGGTCACTGGTGGCTGACATGACGCGAGAGAGCCCCGTGTGCACGTGTCGTTCTTTGCAGACAATGGACATTTTATACTGGCTAAATGCACACCGTCTGCTAAAGGGCTCTTGGCTCAGTAAAGCTCAGCGCTGGCGTCTTGCTAGAGGTGGCTGGGCTGTGGTCACAGAATGAATGACAAGTCGCATATCTGAGTTTAGATCTTCTTGTAACACAGCCACGAAGTGGGCAGAATTGTCCTGCACCCTCACACATCCCTGCTTGCCTGCGTGGTGCTAATCTCTTTCAGAGGGGGCTTCCGTGTGACACACGTGTCTTTGCAGCTAGGAGCATATGTTGCCTTGAAGTCACTGGCGAGCTTTCCTGAGGAGACAGCGTATGTGTCTCAGGATGGATGGCATAGGCTGAGCTGTCCGAAGGGGGTGGGCAGTGCTGGGCAGCAGCGCCCGGTCGTCCTCCAGGTTTTAGGCTGGCTGATTGGACGGTTTCCGCGATGTCAGCTAAGCTGCCGCCAGGGTCCTGTTTCATTGGTCGAAAGATGAATGTGGAATTGTCTAGGCGGGATTCATTTTCCGGGTATAGATGTAGTCTTTCGGGTGACTTGGGGATATGAAGTAAGAGTAAAACTTTTTATAAGGAAAAAAACAACCGATTTTGAGTACAATCACGATGTTTCTGACAACCCAATGTGTGGGTGTTCTCACACCAACGAACCCCCAGATTCTACACACACCAGCTGGGCGTTGCACAAGCCTCTTCCAACACTGGCTAGTCATGATTATTGCAGACTCCACAGCGGGGGGCTGAGTTCCCTAAGACGGCCTCCACTTCTTAGGTCAGTTCTAAGCCCCAGGTGAGGACCTGAGTGTCCTGGGGTCCCCTCCTCAGATTTGGTAATTTGCTCTGATGGCTGGTAGAACTCTTAAAAACCACTGGCTCGTGTTTATTACCAAGGAGATTTCAAAGGGCATCAATGAGCAGGCTGCAAGCAGGTATGGGCAGTGAGGATCACTCAGGGACCCCAAAGCAGAAGTTGGGACACACCACTCAGCAGTCACGGTGGTGTCCCAGAACCCTGTCATTTAGGGGTTTTAGGAAGACCACACTATCCAGCCCCAGAGCTTGATGGGTGGGGCTGAGTCATCTAAGACATTACTTGCTTGGTTCCTCCTGAAGCTACCTACCTAGGAACCCTCAGCCCCTGTCCTCTCATTAACATACAAGCAGAGTCTGACCACTGCTGAGCTTGTAAAGATCTCATTTAAAACTCCAGCCAAGCATTGTAACAAAAGATGTAACTCTCACCCTGTCACTTAGGATGCTACAAGGGGATTAGGAACTCTCTGCTAGTAACTGAAGACAGGGACCAGTTACATAGTTCTTTTTCTTTTGCCGCTTTTCGAGGTAGGGTCTTACTCTAACCCAGGCTGATCTGGAATTCACTCTGTAATCTCAGGGTGGTCTTGAACTCACTCATGGTGCTCCTCTTACCCATGCCTCCCAAGTGCTGTGGTTAAAGGTGTGCGCCACTATGCCCAGCCTGTCTGTCTGTCTTTTCTATTAAGTAGAAACTTTGCACGGACACGGACACATCATGTGTTGGTACCATCGTTCTCTTCCCCCCACCCCCACCCCACTGGGGGCCCTTCTCTGTGGGATTGCTGGTATTCTCCATGGGGTTGTGGGTTCTGAGATGTGAGAGCAGTCAGTCACTGTGGGGGGCAATGCCTCTGGATATTCCCTCCCCCCCTTGGCCCGTACAGTCTTTCTGCCCTCTCTTCCCCACAGTTCACTGAGCGGTGGCGGGTGTGCTTGAAGTCTTTAACATTGAGCTCTCAGCAGCTTCCAGATTCCTGCTTTGGAGCATTTTGAGTGTCCTCAGTGTCTGTCTGCATCTCCCTGGCGCAGGTGGTCAGTCTTGCCATGGAAGCAGCGCCCTTGCTCATCTCGCCGGTTCCTCTGTGGTTTCACCTGGGCCCTGGCTGCTGTGTGAGGGGCGGCTCATCTCATGATAGGGAGTCAGCTGTCTTTTCTTGTCTTGTTGGTAGATTTTGGCTGTCCTCAGTTTTCGCTGCCTTCTGTAAAAGAAGCCAGTTACATGTTTCTTACAACAACAGACTTTTAGTTCATTGGTTTCTCTGCTAAGGACAGCAGGGGAACAGTGTCTGCATAAGAGAAGAGTTTGACTTTTTAAATGAAAACTGTGCTTTCGAACGTGTGCCAAGTCCTTTCCTACGTTTGCAGCCCAGCCTGGCCTTCTGATCGTATGATGACAATACATGTTCTTGCGGCTTAGAGAACGACACCCCTCAAGTATGTCGTCTTGGCAGGCTAAGCAATTTGATGTACAAGGAAAGCTCTGGATTTCCCCTTCTCTGCCTTCAGATGAGGAGCAAAAGGAAACATATCCACCCTTTTCCCTGCCCCCACATCTCCTGGCATATTTCAGAAAAGGTTGGCTCATTCAGATCTCACTCACAGAGGCTGACTGGGGGTCATTCGATCCCAGAGTAATCACTTATAAGCCCTCAACTCTGTCTACATTCCTTACTTTCCCTGTGCCCTATACAACAAGAGATACATGGGTTTGTGAACAATGTTAGCAGGTGGGTAGTCATGCCTCTGATTTTTCCTTGTGAGTTGTGATCCTCTTCTCTTGCATGCTGTAAGTTTGTATGCCTTTTCTCCTGTTCCACCTCTGTCAGCTTATCGAAGCCCACTTCAGAGGGCTGAGAAGCAATTTCCCTTGGCCCCTACAATGTGAAGTCCTTATGGTATACACTTCTTTTATTTATACTGGATTGTAAACTAGTCTGACACTTCTTTTGTAATTTACATTGGATCGTGTATGCTTACAAGTGAAATGGAAGGTGCAGCTGTTTACCGTACTATTCCAACACACTAAGACTGTTTAGAAATATTACTTAAAAAATTTTTTATGGGGTTGTGGGGAGAAGGTTCAGTGGGTAAAGTGCTTGCCACCCAAGACTGAGGACGTGAGTTAAGATTCCCCAGGTCCCACATAAAGCCAGGAGCCATGGCGGGCTTCTGTAATCCCAGCATGCTCAAAGGGAGGCAGAGAGAGGAGAATCTCCTGGCGGCTTGCTAGCCTGGCCAATGCAGTGGTGGACAGGAAGGAGAATGGGAGATCCCACATCCACACAAGGTGGAAGGCGAGGGCTGACACCTGAAGGTTGTCCTCTGGTTTCTACATGCATACCATGGCAGATGCGTATCCACTGTCACACACGTGGAAGCACACACGTGTGCGCACACACACACACACACACACACACACTACACATATACCAAAAATTTTTTTTTGAGGGTGCTGGGGAGATTTCTCAATAGGTAAAGTGCTTGCCATAGAAGTGTGAAGATCTGGGTTTCGATCCCCAGCACCCATGCGATAGGCCAGGCATGGTGGTCCCCACCTGTCATCCCTGCACTGGAGAGATGGAGAGCCCTGGGCACTGCTGGCTAGCTAGTCCACTGAATCCATGTTCAGTGAAAGACACTGCCTAAGAGACAAGTGGAAGAGTGACTGAGCTAGACACCTGTTGTCCACCTATTGACACCATGCATGCACACATGCATCCCCCCACACACGAGTGCCATGAACATATGTGCACACATGCACGTGCATCACCTGCACAAACACACGAACATGTGTTCTGGAGGTACTGGAGATAGAACCCATGGCTTTGGGCATGCTGGTCAAGTGCCCTACCACGCATGCAAAGATTGTTAACCACAAGAGTTTGACAACCAGAAATCTAAATGTATGAGACCATTTCCTGAAGTGTTTAACTAAACAACACTCCTGCCCTTATTATGACAAAAAACCATCATAGCAACTACTACATTCCAGGTACTTCATAAATAATCTTGAATCTCTACCGCATCTCTGTAAGGTAAGTAGCTTTTATTCTTTTATCAAGTCACATAAAGAGCAAGCAGCTCACCTAAGGAGGCACAGCAAGGAATGCGGAGGTCTGGGCTATGGCGCCTGTCATTTACAATCCAGAGATTCCCTGTCACCTCTCTAAATGTGCCCAGTGAACCGAGATGGTGTTTTTAATGTAATGGATTTAGGGACTCAAGTGCATAACTCAGGCTCCAGGATGTACTTTTCTCTCTGAAGTATTTAATTTGCTTAAATAATCAAATTAGGTAACTGTTATCTCTGCTTTGGGTTTATAGATTTAACTACAACTAGAATAGATCTTTCTATGTGTGTGTGTTTAGTTAACATAAAGAACCTTTTGTGGCAGAATTAATTTTGGTGAGCAATGGAACAAAACTTAGAGACCATCTCAGCAAGGGAACTTGATACCGGGATGAAGAACAGGCTCCGAACCAGGTCTTCTCTTCCTTCAGCAGTGACCGGAGTGGCGGTAGTTTCGGGAAATGTCAGCCTGACTTCAACATAATGACCACTGCTTGGACTTTATGTGAACAAATGTTTATTTCACCAGACGCAGGCACTGGATTTTATTAATTATGTCCATTTCGAGTCTTCCTGAACTTGAGCATTACTTGGATTTTTAAAAAAGTCATGTTACTCTCTTTCCTACCCAGTACAAGTGAAACTAATGCTCAAGTCTACTTAGAGAACTAAACACCGAGGAAGTTGTGCATTGGGAAGTGGGCATATTTATGGTCTCTCACAAAGGAGATAGCACTGAAATAGCTTTATCAAAACCTTTAAAACAAGTTGATATGAGAATTCTACTCGCAGAGCTAACATCATACTTGATGGTGAAAGAACAAGTGTTTTTCCCCAAGATCAGGTGCAAGACAATGCTGCTTTCACCATTTCTGTTTAACATTGTACTGGTGGTTTTAGTCTCAGGGCAGTTAGGAAAACTTTTCTGTAGAAAATCCCAAAGTACCTACTACGTTACCATTTGATCAAGGCAACACGAGATATAGCTAGCACATAAAAATTAACATTGTATACATATATACAAATATATATATTTAGCTACAATAACCTAAATTTGGATATAAGAGAATATTTCCATTTACAATAGCATCAACAAGAATAAAATATTAAGTGTAAGTATAGCTCTAGAAGTATGAGACTTAACCATTATAACTTGCAAATTATCGCAGAGTAAAAATAAACATAGACATAATTAAATAGGAAACCTCTCATGCCTATGGTCTAGGAGACCTGGTACTCTTAAGTAGCCTACTCCCCACAACTAATTTACAGATTTTACACAATTCTTACAAAACTCCCAGCTGTCCCCCCACTTTTTGCAAAAATCAGCTTGTCCTAAAATTGACATGGAAATACAAGGGAGCCCCATAACCAAAACAATATTGAAAAAGACCGAAGTTAGAGGATTCATACTTCATAAAAGATTTCAAACCTTACAACCCAGCCACAGTGATCAAAACAAGGTGGCATTTTTGGACCCAAGTCTTGACTGTTCACTGCTGAAAAGCCAACAGCCTGGAACTGGGAGCTGGCAGGAAGGAAACCAGGTTTATTCAGGGTCAGCAGTCTGATAAGACTGGGAAGAGGTGTTACTGTCTTCCAAAAAGAGCATTTTAGGGATCCCAGGCTTGGGCAAGGGGCTTAGTAGGGAAAGGGGGAAGGAGGCGCCATGGAATAATGGAGAGGCAGACTGTGGGCGGGCCTTCATCATGTAGGATGTATATCTTTCCCCCTTCCTCTGACAGAACATCACAATGGACCCTGACCTCCTAGGGCTAGTTGCTGTAATTCTTTAGGCAGACGTGTTCCTTTCTGCCAGTTAAGACTTATTGCAGCTATGTGCTTTGTGCACACTGGTGTGCCGGATTAAGGAGTGAGAAGGAGTGTCACACATTCTGATAGGGTGTGAAGGTTACCAGGTGCTCAGGGTTCTGTAAATCCAAAGACGGATTGCTTAGAGGTCAGGATCTAAATCTTGCAGGCACGGCTTTTCTTTAGATTTTAGAATGCTGGGCCAAGGTAGGTGAAATCACAGGACATCTCACAAAGGAACAGCCAGATTGCTATATTGGTGCTGGCATAAAGAACTGTGTAGTTAGGTGATTTTATCTAGTTTGATCTATTGAATTTTGAGAAGGATTCTAAGACAATAGGGAAAAGAGTAATCTTTTCAATAAATGGTGCTAGGGTAACTGGACATTAAATGCAAAAGGGTGATTTTAGACCATGGTTCTATACCGTAAACAAAAATTAACTCAATGAATCTTTGATCTAAATAAGAGCTAAAACTGTGAAATGCTTAGAAGAAAACAGGCATAAATTTTATATCTTCACAGCATAATCAACAAAAATAGGTATGTTGTATTTCATCAAAATTAAAATTCCTTGCACTTCAAAGAATACTATTAAGATAATAAAACTTTAATCTACAGAATGAGAAATGTTTTGGGGTAATCTGGTAAAGGACTTGTATAAAAAAATATGTCCCCCCTTACAGTAGCTGAGTGTTAAAAGACAATACAATTAAAGGTGGGCAGAGGATCTCAGTAGACATTTCTTCAGAGAAGACGTGGTATTGACAATAAACACATGGATAGATGGTAAACATCATTAGTGATCATGGGGATCCAAAAAGGAACCACAATGAAATACCATTTTTAGCCTATAGGATGATTCTAATAAAAGGACACATACTAAAAAGTGTTGTTGAAGATGTGGAGAAACTGGAACCCTCACAGACTTTTAGTAGGAATGCAAAATTATATAGCAACTTTGGAACACAGGTGAGCAGTTCCTTATAAAGTTAAAAAATAGAGTTATGTTCTGACAGACCTGCTCCCACACTCCACTGTTTCTGAGTATGAAGGGTTTCTTACAGGCTCGTGTGTTGAACACTTGGTCCCCACTTAGTGGCACTGCTTTGAGAGATGATGGAGACTTTAGGAGGCGAGCCGTGATCAGAGGAAGTGGGTCACTGGAAGGTTATAGTGGTCCCCAGCACCCCCTCACTCTGCTCCCGTCCACCACGAAGTAAAAAAGCCCTCCTGTCTCATTCTCTCACTGCTTTACTATCCCATTCCATGGGCTCAGAATCAGTGGAGCCAAAGACTCAGGACTGTGTCTGAAAGTGTGAGCTGAACTACATCCTTTCTCTTTTAAATTGTTCTTTCGGGTATTATATCACAGTGAGGTAACAAACACATCCACCCAAAAGAAGTGACAAAGTGTAAACACATACAAACTCGAATACAAACTCTTAGTGATCAAAAAGTAGCAACAACTTAAAGCAGTCATTGACTGGCGAGTGTAAACACCACGTCTGCATATTGATGTACTATTTGTCCCTAACAGGGACTGAAGTGCTCATGTGTGCTCCACTCAAGGAACCTTGACAGTACTCCAAGTTAGAAAAACAAACAAACAAACTAACAAACAAACAGCCCTTGTCATTAGACTGCTATTGTATGATTTCATCTCTGTAAGAGACTGATCTACAGACACAGAAAGATCAGTCATTGCCTAGGACTGGAGTATAGGGATTGTTGAAGAGAAATGGATGGATTATTTTGGGAAAAGAATAATGAAAGCCTTCTGAAATTGATTTTGAAGATCACTGTACTATTCTGTCAATATATATTAATTCTTAAATATGTTATTATCATTGGATGGTGTACTTTAAAACTGGTGAGTTGTATGTCAATACAGCTTTTATGAAAGTGCAATGTCTGTCTTTGTCCTACCTATGGCAATTAAGTGTTAGAAACTGCTCAGAGAACAACATAAAACTTACAAAATGACCAGGCACGGTGGTGCACGCCTTTAATCCTAGCACTTAGGAGGCAGAGGTAGGAGGATCACTGTGAGTTGAGGCCCCCCTGAGACTACATAGTGAATTCCAGGTCAGCCTGGACTAGAGTGAGACTCTACCTAGCGAAACAAAACAAAACAAAGACCTTACAAAATGAAATGGTGCATGAATGTCATGGGACAATCGTTGATTTTAAATCATGATGCAGAATATTATTTCAGGACATGGGAAATGGTAACACTGTTTAATGTAAAAAATGTTATCATGCAATATCCTAATTTTATGAAAGAACATTTGTAATTATAAATGTCAGGAGGAGATTGAAAAAAATATGTCAATGATATCAACACTGTTCATCTCTAGCTGTTGAAATGGTAGATGACTTTAATTTTCTCCTTCTTGCCCATCATGCTAGGGGCTCTGTAATAGCCATGTATTAATGAAGGAAACAAGTGTATGCTGACATATCTCACTTTCCTGTGATCACTGTTCTCAGAATCGTGACATCTTCGTGCTCTGGCAATGCACCAGCACACATGCTATATATCTGTATATCTAACTCATAATATCTATATATCTAACACCTAATAGTTTCGTTTATTTCTTGAGATGAGGTCTTGCTTTGTATCCTAGGCTGGCCTTGAACCTGTGATCTTCCTGCCTCCTCCTGTGGGGTACTTAGGTTATAGGACATAATCCACCATGCCTCACTTTATCTTTTGTTGGCATATAAGTGATACACTAGTCTATTCATTTAGAAATGTTAACCTGGGCTGGAGAGATTGCTCGGTGGTTCAAGAGCCTAGCTTATAAAGCCTGAAGGCCCAGGTTAATTTCTCCAATACCCACATAAAGCCAGATGCACAAAGTGGCACATGCATCTAGAGTTCATTTGCAGTGACAGGAGGCCCTGATGTACCCCTATTCTCTCTCTCTCTCTGTTTCTCAAATAATAAAAACATAAAAAAGTTAAAAAAACCAAGTCAGAAAATTGCCATTCATTCTTCAATACATGTTGCACCTAACTGTGGTAGTTTGAATGGCTATCCCCCAATAGATTCAGGAGTTTGACGAAAGTTTCTTGGATTTCCAGGCACCTGGCTGGAGGAGGTGTCACTGTGGGTGGATCCTAGGGTCCAGCCCCAAGGTGTGTTTGGGGACAGATCCGGAATTTCCAGCCAACGCTTTGCAGAGTGTTGGAGCTCTGCCCGGGATTCCTGGAGCGGGCAAGCTTGTGGTGCTGGTGATGGTCTTTCTCTCTGTGTGGACCTGTGAAAGGGGCCCAGCTTCTTCTGCCACTATGGAACCTCCCCTGGACCTGTAAGCCTGGAATAAATTCTCTTCCTCCTATGAACTGTGTCTGGTCTAGAGGTTCATCCCAGCAACCTGAGGCTGACTGCTACACCTGCAAAATGCTTGAGGAAATGAGCCTGATACCAGAGAAGAAACCCTGTTTCTTTAGTCTCTCTCCTTCCTTTACTGTGTGTATCTTACCAGACCAAGCACCTCTTTTTTCTTTGTGTGGCTGTCGGTGATTCCTGGAGCCCCAGTTCTCAGGTCATGTCTGTTATCTTCCCCAGAAACGTCTTTACTCAACAGTTCTTATCCAGTGACTCCTTTACTGTTCGCTATGGAGACTTATTTCGTATTAGTTGCTTTTCATTACTGTAGTGAAGTAGATGAGGTTTGGGTGTTACAAAAGAACAAAAACCTTAAGGGTTGGGTAGGAGTGATAAGCCCATGGCTAGCATGCGCAAGGCCCTGGCTTTGATTTCCAGCACTGACTGAAGACCCCCCCCCCCCACACACACACCCCACACAGTTTTGTTTAGTTCAGTTTTATGGGCAGAAATTATAAGCAGCATAATACTGTCTTTAAGAAGGACCATCTTAGCTACATCACTTCCTGGAAGATGGAAGGCAGGGACTTGGGGAAAGAGGAAGTTGGAATTAGGGGAGGGGCCAGTTTGGGGACATCTCAGTAAGCCCCACCTCTTAAGAGGTCCGAGCACACACAGTCTCACATTGCAGCGCTGAGATGAGGCTCCCATCATGTCAACCCTTGGGGGACATGCTGAAATCAGGCCTGGGCCACAGCGGGACTGGGCTCTCCCCTCTCCATTTTGGGAGGAGAGTTCCAAGCCCTTGTTACTGTAGAATTTTACTGACGTCAGCTTTGGAACTTAACAGGTCTCTCATTTTTAGATTTTCTCCCAGACTCTGGCGTTTAGATCCTACGTCTGTAAACAATGGTGTCAAGTAAAACCCTTGGGCTCGGTGCCATGACTTCTTTCCCCCAAGAAGCATTTTGTCTTTGGACAGCGTGGCTGTTTACCTTCTCCATTTGGAGGCAGTTAAGAAGCTCACACCGAGTTACCTTTCTGTTAATTGCAAAGGTTAGAAGCAAAGGCAGGAACACTCTCATCTTACCATGGTTTTTAAATTATCCAGCATCTAGAAGCTCATAGCTGGGAGGCCTCTGAGGCCTTCATAGACAGCTCCGTGATCATGGAATAGAGGTGCCGACAATTACCCGATAAGCATGTGGTGATGCTGAGGCTTGTCTGCTGTGAAAAGAAAACATCACGCCATTTAGGAAGTCACGAGGTGCTACGTGAATGTGACTGTGACCACGCCCTTCTGGAGTCACACTGCCCCTGTTTGCAAAGCCTGTCACTGGAGGAACATGCTTGATGAGCCCAGGCTGAATGAGAGGCTTGCGGTTTCAATTATGGAAGCACAGTCATTAAGTAAGCAGAAAGGCTTCCAGCCATCAAAGTCCCTTAGATCACACTACCTCTGACAGTCCAGGGGAGCTCCTTCCCGGCCTATGGGGTGGGTTTTATTGTGCAGACCCTGAAAAGGGAGGGCGGCCACTTGTTTGTGCGTGCCCATTGATACCTTCTAGGAGAAAGGGGAGTTTTACAGGTTTCTAGGGATGCATGTCAGCTCCTGATTGGAGTACTCTGTACTCCAGGGGACGTGTGGCTGGTTCCTGTGTAGTTTGCATGTGGGATAGAATGAGGGATTTGGGGACAAGGTTGTTGGTTGTGGTGTGTGGGGTGTGCACTCAGGGCTATTTTGAGATATAGCCCCATGTTTTTTCCTCCTTCTCCTCCTCTTCATTGCTCTAGGTACCCACTGGCATAGCAAGGACTCCTGAGACAGTCTGACACTGAATCATTTTGGACTATATAGCGAAGAGGGTGCCTTTGGGAGAGATGCTGAGTGTGAGAGCAGGGCTCAGCCTTTGCCCGGTGCACAGCGTGGGGTGGGGGACATGATGCTGGCTCAGGGTAGCCAGGTGGCCCCATCCGGGCCCAAGTGAGCATGTGACCTAGTTACTGCCGCTCTAGGCACGTTAGCAAAGTGACCAGACTTTGCTTCCTCCCCTGCTCACAGCAAGAATTCCGCTGAGCCTCTTGGAGGCTGGAGGGCCAGTTTTAGTAACTTGCCCTTTTCTGGTTGGTGATCGTCCAGTTATTTTGGGTGAGTGTTAATGGCCATGGGTTTGAAAGTTTTATTTTTAAGGAAACTCTCTTTTGACATTGTATCTTTGTCAGGTAGCATGTGTCTGAGACCTTTTCCTTTTTGGAGAAGAGGACAGAACAAAATGGAAACAAAATTTTGCAGCTTTGATCATCACCTGTGGTCTTCTGAGTGTTTTTTTTTTTTTTTTTCTTTTTAACATTCTTTTCTTTTGATGGCTCCCATCTGGATTTAGGTCAAGGGAGGGAGTAAATTCAGCATGGACACTTGTAGTAGATGCTGTCCTTGAACTTCAAAGAGAAGGCCACTCTTCTTGGGGGGCATCTATGCTATCTGTGGGGTGTGCCAGCCTCCACGGTGCGAGGTGGGTGGTTGGTGGTCGCAAGCGCAGTTTCATTCTGGGTCATGTGTGTGACCAGCGAGCCACTCTGGAGGAACAACTTAGTGATGTGGAACACTGGTGCTTCATGGCATGCTCGTGTTCCAGGCCAATGCAGGATTTCACAGCCCACTGACAGTGCTTTGCTTGAAGTGCCTCGCAGACTCTCAGGTGGCTCAGTCTCTGCCTCAGTAGAGGGGGAGCGATTTTCCTTATGGGTCTAACTCTAGAGCTGGAAGGAGCTTTGTGTCTACTGTACACATCCTAGACAAGAGCTCTCTTGTTGATCTCTATTTCAACTCACCCCTGTTCTTTCTTTTTGGGGTGTGTGTGGGGTGCACATGTGTCATATATGGTGTGCATGTGGAGGTCAGATGACAACCTTGGGTGTTGTTACCTTGAGGCAGGGTCTTGCTGTTTGTACTGCTGCATTCACCTGTGAGCTTCCAGAAGATTCTCTTGTCTCGGCCTTCTGTCTTTCCGTAAATGTGCTAGGATTATAGACATGCAATACAGTCTCCTGCTTTACATGGGTCCTGAGGTGCTGAACTCAGATACTCCCGCTTGAGCAGGAAGCGCCTTCTCCACTGTGCCATCTTTCTAGCTCTCTCTTTTATTTTATACTTGAGAGTGAGGGAGAGAAGGAGGGAGAGAGAATTGGCATGCCAGGGCCTCAGCCACTGTCATCATGCTCCAGACACTTGCACCACCTCGTGGGCTGTGTGACCTTGTGTTTGCCTCACCTTTGTGCATCTGGCTTACATGGGCTCTGACGTGGGTCCTTAGGGTTCAAAGGCAAGTACCTTAACAGCTCGGCCATCTCTCCAGCCCTCTTTTTACTTTTTGAGACAGGTTATAATTGGGTTGCCCAGGCTGGACTTGAACTTTAAATCTTCCCACTTCTGAGTATCTGAGATTACAGGTCTGGCTATTTTTGTGTCTTTCTTTCTTTCTCTCTTTCTTTCTTTCCTTCCTTCCTTCCTTCCTTCCTTCCTTCCTTCCTTCCTTCCTTCCTTCCTTCCTTCCTTTCCGTTCCTTTCCTTTCCTTTCCTTTCCTTTCCTTTCCTTTCCTTTCCTTTCCTTTCCTTTCCTTTCCTTTCCTTTCCTTTCCTTTCCTTTCCTTTCCTTTCCTTTCCTTTCCTTTCCTTTCCTTTCCTTTCCTTTCCTTTCCTTTCTTTTCTTTTCTTTTTTAAGAAACACCTATATGGAGCATTAAGGGTGAGGGGTGGAACAGGGCTCAGGATGCAGGAGTTCTGAAGGCTGTAGCTGTCTGTCTGTTCCTTTCACTGTCATGTTCAATGTAATGTATAAATGACCCATGAGGAAGGTGGAGCCCAGAGGGACTGACAGCCTGTCCAAGATCACACAGCTAGTGAGTGCCCCATCCTGGAGTACAGGTCCAGACACTGCCATGGAGCAGTCAGAATGGCCTTAGAGTCTATGTGGCTGAATAGGAAATGCTGAACGCAGTCAAAGAACAGGAACCAGCCGTGGTGGCACATGGATGTCATCCCAGGAAGGAGAGTTTGAGGCCATCCCTTGGCTATAGAGTCAATTCTAGGCCAGTCTGGGCTACAGAGTGAAACTTTGTCTCAAAAAAAAAAAAAAAAAGTGAAAACAAAAACAAAGAAACAAACAAAAAAATAAGAGTGGTGTTCAGTGGACTGATGTGCTTAGAGCCCAGCAGTGAAGCCAGTGGGCCTGAGGCAGGGGGCTGACTGACCACACCTCTGCTGACCTGCCACTGTCTTCTGTCAAGCTTTGCCTGGGGATGATGTATTTGCACCTCAGTGTTTGGCCGCGGGGGCACCGGAGGAAAAGATGTGACGTGTGTCTGGAGTCAGGTTTTTGCCTGGATTCTGGTTACTTCTCAATGTAAAATAAAATATCTTAAATTCAAGCCTGGTGGGGCCCTGGGCACTAGCTGTAGGTGTCCTCTCTCCCGCAGAAGTTGGTCTTGCTGTGTCAATGAACTTTCCAGGCATTTCCGAAAGCACTCTCAGGTTGACATCACACAGAGAGAGAGCTTCAAGCAGTGCAGCGTAGAAGCTAGACGCCCACTCAGGGATTTTGCAGAAAGCCCATTCTCCCCTCCCCCAGCTGGGCTTACAGGGTGCTCTCGAACATTTAAAATTCTTTTTGCCAATTTTCCAGACAGCATTGGACATTCACGCTAACCTTTTTTTTTTTTTCCATTCCATTT
This sequence comes from Jaculus jaculus, assembly GCF_020740685.1. Classification (NCBI taxonomy): domain Eukaryota; kingdom Metazoa; phylum Chordata; class Mammalia; order Rodentia; family Dipodidae; genus Jaculus; species Jaculus jaculus. The sequence goes on along the minus strand of NC_059116.1, from coordinate 67,927,737 downwards.
TGTGTATTGAAGTATTTTCCTGTCACTATTTAAATGGGCATGAATAAAATTTGCCCTTTTAGGGTGACTCTCCTCAGATGTTTCTTAAAGAAAAACAAAACACTCTGATTGGTTGAATCCATGAGGCTTGTTAAAAAAAACGTCCTGAAAGCATCAGCAAGTGAATTCCCTCTGCCTCACAGTGCCAGGCACAGCACATGGTAATCACAGATGTAAATAACTGTGGATAGGTGGGATTGAGTCATTCCTGATGGAAAATAGACTCTCCTCTTCAGAATGATTTGTGATGTGGATACTGCATTTATGGGATAGCTAGTACTCATAAGTTAAAATGGTGAGATGACTTGAGGATAACATAAGTAGTAAGAATAATACATTCAAGTCACCTACTCATCTAATACTTCTTTCTTTCTTTTCTTTTTTTTTCTGAGGTAGGGTCTTACTCTAGCCCAGCTGACTTGGAATTTACTAGGTAGTCTCAGGGTGGTCTTGAACTCATGATGATACTCCTACCCCTGCGTCCTGAGCGCTGGGATTCAAGACATGCGTCATCCCATGCCCAGCACATTTTCTTTTTTCATTGTGACAAAATATCTAGGTTATAAAATTAACCATTTCAATCATTTACTTGTCCAACTCAGCAGCCTCAAAGACAATCACACAGCTGGATGGACATCATCACTGTCCACCTCCCGGACTTTAAGATCTTACCAAAGAGTCTGTTCCCATTGAACAAGAGCTTGTCATTTCCAATCCTGCTTTTTGTCTCTGTGAATCCAATATTCCAGGGACTTCCTGTACGTGGAGCCATACAGGTTTTGCCCATACATGATTGGCTTATTTCACTTAGAATAATGTCCTCAAAATTCACCCTTCAACAGCATGTCAGGATTCCCTTCATACATACATACATGCACATATGTACTTACACACAAATATATATGTGTGTATATATTTGTATGTATATATATATTTTTTACTTTGAAGTATGTGTTTATTGTGTGTGGCATGACTGAATTGAACCAACTGATATGAATGATTTCACATGCTTACCTTTAAAAAATTTTTTTTTTTTTCTTATTTGAGAGCGACAGACACAGAGAGAAAGACAGATAGAGGAAGAGAGAGAGAATGGGCGCACCAGAGCTTCCAGCCTCTGCAAACGAATTCCAGACGCGTGCGCCCCCTTGTGCATCTGGCTAACGTGGGACCTGGGGAACCAAGCCTTGAACCGGGGTCCTTAGGCTTCACAGGCAAGCGCTTAACCGCTAAGCCATCTCTCCAGCCCCCTTTAAAAAATTTATTTTGAGGTGGTATCTCACTCTAGCTCAGGCTGACCTGGAACTCACTCTGTAGTCCCAAGCTGGCCTCAAACTCACAGCAGTCTTCCTACCTCTGCCTCCCAAGTGCTTGGATTAAAGGCGTGTGCCATGATGCCTGACATGTACTTACCTTTTTTGTATGTATGGTTAGAATATTTAAAATCTGTTCTGCTAGCAGCTTTCCACACTACAGTGCGTTGTAGCTAGCGGTCATCACTGTATGGTACAACAGGCCTCCTGGTATTACTCCTGCCCATGGAAATTTCGTGTCCTTGACCTGTCTCTGCCCAACTCTTTCCCCAACTTCTGGCACCCACCATTTTTCTCTCTACTTTCATAAGGTCAACTTTTAAAGGGATTTTCCTTCTTTTTCTGAGAAATAAATTTTCTCTTCATTCTTCCTCAATGTGCCGGGCTCTTTGAAAAAGGCAAAAATTACTTCACTCAAGGCACTTACAGTTTTAGTAGGGAAAAAGAAAACCTTATAAACCTAATTTGGTTTAATAAAACTTTGAGACTAGTGAATTCCATAAGAGAAAGATCAACATGACATGTATTCTATATATGTTCCCATCATTTACCTGCAAAGTTTCAGTGAGGGTTGCTCAGAGATTTTAGTGTTCCTTCCCAAGGACACTCCGTCAGTAAGGTGGCCCTGTGGGGACGCAGACACAGCTGTGAGAAGACAACCCCTGCCTTCCCTAGCAGAGATCAGTGCTATTCATGTTGGGAACTGGCAGCTTTAATTCTACCTGGGGTCATGGAGGAGACCTGGTGGAGGCGTGAGGACATGAATCCAGCCTTGAAGCCTGGAGGATTCCTGCTTCAGAGGGAGGATGATGGGCACGACTAACATGCCAAGACATATTGGTGAGGGCAGGGTAGACATAAAGGTCAGGAGGGATGGGCAGGACGGTATTTGGCACACTCATCACTTCTCACCTGAAAAGTGTGTAGGTTCCCATCACATTAAGCCACTCTCCAATCTCCAGACATCCACTGGATATTATGGAGCTTCATTATGATATTATGTGATGTCTGTACAAATTCTACAGGCAAAGAGCTCAGTCCCACAAGACCCCTTCCTCCCCATTTGCAAGTCTCAGACATTAGTCACAAGTCCTGGGCTGGGACCAGAACTTCTCACCCATAGCTGTAAGTCCAGGGTTCTCATCTACCCTTACTGTGTCTGGAGAGGTTGCTGAAACAGCTCACAGAGCTCAGGGAAACATGTTTTTAAAAATGTGTATGTGGTATGCATGTGTGTGTATGTGTGGGGGGGCATATGTAGAGGCCAGAGGTTGATGTCAGGTATTTGTTTATTTTTTTTGAGGTAGGTTCTCACTCTAGCTCAGGCTCTCCTGGAATTCACTATGGAGTCTCAGGGTGGCCTCGAAGTCATGGCGATCCTCCTACCTCTGCCTCCTGAGTGCTGGGATTAAAGGCGTGCACCACCACACCCAGCTTAGATGTCAGGTATTTTAATCACTTTGTACATTATTTATTTATGAGAGAGAACAAAGGAATAGGCACTCCAGGACCTCCAGCCATTGCAAATGAACTCCAGACATGTGGGCCACTCTGTACTTCTGACTTACGTGGGTACGGGGGAATCCACCTGGGTCCTTGGGCTTTGCAGGCAAGCACCTTCACCGCTCGCTAGGCCATCTCTCCAGCCCTACCTTGTTCTTTGAAACAGGGTCTCTCACTGACCCTGTAGCTCAGTGGTTTGTCTAGGCTGGCTGGCCAGTGCGTTCCACGATTCACTGGCTCTTCCTCCACCTGCTGGTCCTGGAATGACAGGCCTGGTATTTTTCCGTGGGCTCTGGGGATTTGAACGCGTGTCCTCATGCTTGCACGAGCAGACGTTTTACTCACTGAGCCACCTCCCCAGCCTGCTTTGCTTTGGCTTACTGGTTTATTATAAAGCACACACTTAGGAACAGCCCGATGGGAGAGATGCATGGGTGAGGGAAGGCGTGGGGGTGAGGGCCAGAGCCTCCGTGGCCTGGTCTCTGGGCTCCTCCCCTTCCCCGCAGACTAGCTGCAGCGTGTGTGGCATGGGTCCGTCCCCTCCGCTTCTGTCGCTTCTGTCGTCGTCCTCGCACGGCGGTACGAACTCAGACGGTTACCCGTCACTTTCCTGGTGTGTGCCCTTGACGCTTTTGGTTTTCTCACTCCCTATTTTCCAATTCGGGGTTCCCCAGCCAGAATTGTCAGAAGGACCTCCAACTTCACTTCCCTTTTGCTCGGCATGGGCAGGCAGTGGGGCAAACCACCACAGGAGCAAACTTTTCTTTCAGGCCTGGGCAGAGTAGGGATCTTGGGGGGTGGGGATTGGGTTTGATCTCTTTCCTGTTTCAGTAATCTCTGCTTCCGATCTGGGCCCGAGCAGAGTAGCTCCTTGAAGTGTATTAAACAAGCACTTGAGGTCTCCTTTGAGGGAAGATCAACAGCCCCTTGATTGTTTACTTCCCAGCAGCTAGGCTGGGCTTTCTCTCTCTCTCTCTCTCTCTCTCTCTTCCTCCCTGTGTGTGTGTGATACGTGTGAGTGTGCGTGAGTGTGCACATGCCACAGCACGTGTGTGAAGGTTAGAGAACAACTCTTGAGTGTTGGTCCCTGCCTTCCACCTTGTTTGAAGTGGGGTCTCTCAACTATTCACACGGTTCACTGCTGAGATTCCCCAGGCTGGCTGGCAAGCCTTCTTCCTGGACATGCTGCTGCCTCTGTAACCGCTTCTTGCTGCTTCATATGCAAGCTGGGGATGCGAACTCGGGTACCCAGGCGTGTGCAGAAAGCCCTTTGCCCCTGAGCCAGCCCCGCCCCCAGCCCCAGGCTGCGGTTTGTGTGCAGCTGCAGCTGTGGCAGCCCAGCTCATTTGGTCAGGCTGCGGAGGCTTCGGGCTGTCCCGGTCACAGCAGGGCCTGGCCTGCGGTACTGGAGCCACACCACATGCTGTTCCTGACATTTGAGTTTTTAATCAAACTCCATCGCTCAGGATCATGTTAGACTTAGGAGAGTTTCAGCGCATCTCCATGCTTGGCCTGCAGCTGTGTTTGCAAAACTTCTCCATTTTCTTCTCAACTGTGCCCCACGCTGGACCCGCTCATCTGCAGCCATCCGTAATCTCCGTTTTAATTAATCTTTCAAAGATGCAGATTAAGCTGATTGCTTCGCAAGTTGAGTTTTGGTGTCTGTACCTTTCAGCTGCCTTACAGAAGTGATTAAAATAAGGCTTTTCATACAAGCATTTGGTGCCCAGTTAAAATTATTTTTGGATCTTGTCTCAATGGTTTATTTCCATCATGTGCCTGATTTTGACATGAAAACTGAAAATGAGGAGAGTACAGGTTTTTATCTTGCTGTATGCAGTCTTTCATTCAGGCATCCTGGGGTACTCGTGGCCTCGGCTTCTGCCTGTTCTGTTGGGCCTTCCCAAGGTCACCACAGAAAATTACCAGGTTTGCTTCTTTACCCATGACTCTGCAAGAGAACCATCCATTCCTGACTCATTCCAAGCAAAGGGCCTGTGGCCACTATGCCCGGGCTGACCTTTACACTGAATTTAACCCACTGTGTTGCAAATGTTTGTCTGTTGTCCAGTCAGCCTTAAGGAGACGGTTAGTGTTTCAGGTCCCTTCCGCCAAGTCCCTCTGGGCCTATAGCCCTGGCATACAGAAAGTACGAGGTAAGGACTTGAGTGAACAGATCTCCTTGAAGTATGTGGAAAAGTTGACATAGGGGGTTTTGCTTAGAGCCAGATGAAAAAAAAAAATGTTGGTCTGAAGGAGCATTTGTTTGGCCTATATCCTATTTAAATTCTTTTGAATCAGCATATTAAAAATTAGGAAATTTCTACATAGGAAATGCGGATGTCTGGCTTTGTTGAAGCTACAACAGAGGTGGGGGAGTGGGCTTCCTGACAGCCCTTCTCTGCCAGTTGCTTACTTAGACCCTAAGTAAAAGCCATCTCTAGGCTGGAGAGATGGCTTAGCGGTTAAGGTGCTTGCCTGGGAAGCCTAAGGACCCCGGTTTGGTTCTCCAAGACCCACATAGGCCAGATGTACAAGGCAGCTCATGCGCCCAGAGTTCTTTTGCAATGGCCGGAGGCCCTGGCACACCCATTCTCTCTTTTTATCTGCCTCTTCCTGTCTTTTCCCCTCTCTCATAAATAAATAAATAGATAATAAAAATATTAAAAGAGCCATCTCCCCCTTACATGCTTCCAGTGGAAAGCTGAAGATTTTCATCTTGACTTAGGCGTGGCAAAGGATGTCATTTCCAACTTATTGTAAACACTGGCATCTTTAGGATTCATTAAAATTTTTTTTGTTGTTTATATATCTGACAGTGTCAGAGAGAGAGAGAGAGAGACAGAGAGAGAGAGAGGGAGGGAGGGAGAATGGGTGTGCCAGGGCCTGTAGCCACTACAAAGGAACTCCCGATGCGTGCGCCCCCTTGTGCATCTGGCTAACGTGGGTCCTGGGGAATTGAGCCTCAAACCGGGGTCCTTAGGCTTCACAGGCAAGTGCTTAACCACTAAGCCATCTCTCCAGCCCCAAATGTTGGCATGTTTAAGTCAAACACTGGCATCATTATTTTAACTCTAACTATTTAAATGTCTCTAAATACCATATAGATTTGATACCCATTATTATGTATTTAGGACATACTAGAATAAGCTTTTCTCTGACCACTGGAACTTCTAACCTTTTCCCCCACCTTCTTTAGGTTCCTGTTCTATTCCCATGGAATTTTAATCTAGGTTATCATATTTATCTCTGCAAAAGTATGTATATACATTTAAGTTAAATTTCCTGTGGCTATTAGGGTCTAAATATAGTTTTAAAAACAGGCGGGCGTGGTGGCGCACACCTTTAATCCCAGCGCTCAGGAGGCAGAAGTAGGAGGATCGCCCTGAGTTTGAGGCCACCCTGAGACTCCATAGTGAATTCCAGGTCAGCTTGGGCTAGAGACCCTACCTCAAAACAAAAACAAAAACAAAAAAAAACAAAAGAACCCAAGAACAAAAACAAGCAAGAAAACCTGACTGTACGGGCTAAAGGAATGGCTCAACGGGAAAGTATGCTTGCTGTGTAAGCACAAGGACCCATGTTTGATCCCCAGGACCCACAAAGCCAGGCGTGGCTCTGCATGCCTGTGACCCCAACACCGAGTGGGCTGAGGGCAGGGTGAGTGTTGGGGCTCCCAAAATGGTGTCCTTCGGGCTTAGTGAGAGCCCCTGAACCAGGGAAACGAGGCAGATGAGCAAGAGGAGGAGCCCCAGTGTCTTTCTCTGGCCTCTGCAGAGGTGCACGTGAGGTGTGCACATCTGTACCCACACGTGCGTGCTCACACAACACACCACATGTGCTGTAGACACACACACAAGACTCCTCATACGTAGTTATCCTTGCAATAATGACTATTACATATTTGAATGCCATAACTATACATTTTGCCAATAGATTAAAAGCGCAGTACAAAATTCACTCAGAAGTGTGGAATTCACTGAGCTTTTCTCTCTCCCTCCAACTGTTCTTGACCCGCTGTGGTCGACTTAGGACTTTTTGACTTTGTGGGGGCCTGAAGCAATGTGCACTGTGGAAACCACACTTTGAAGTTTGGGTCTTTATCTGAGCTGCTGGTATTCGGTAATCCGCCCTTTGTCAGGGTGTGGGGTGTGGGGGTGAGTGCCAAGATCTCCCACAGTGCTACCCACGCCCATGGGAGAGACCGCTGAGACTCCGGAGCGCTTGGTGGTGCTGGGCGCTCAGGGTCAGTGAGTTGAACACGTTGAATTTACTTCCAACCCAGTTTTTATGATTTACATGTATTTTGTACGTGTGTGCAGACTTGTACATACAGCACTGGGGTAACAGGCGTGCGTAGGCGTGCCTGGCTCTTTTTGTGGGTGCCGGGATTGAACTCAGCTCCTCAGGCTGTGAACTAGGCGTTTTCCCCTGCTGTGCCATCTCCCCAGCCCAGATTTATATTTTGTATTTCTCCTTCTGGAAATAAAATTTTACCGGGAGAGGACTAAGGTTTATTGATCTTTCGACTTGATGTAATAAGTCTAAACTTTTCCTTTCTACATTTTCTTTTCATTTTGATTGGCATCAGACATAGTTGGTGCCATGATGTTTGCCAAGTGTGGGTGTCCAAACCTGGAAAACGTGATAAAGAAAGGATTAAAAATAAAACCCATAGACGGCATTGTGTTGACACCCTTCCCCATCTCCTTGTCCCTTCCATCCCCAGCGGTCCTCTGCTCACTTTCATGCCGTGCGTGCTCGATCGCTTCCCCTTCCCTCAAATATCTTTTTCCATCCTTGTCATTCCCCTTCTACTTTCATGGCCTGTGCCCACACTCACATCCACCCATATATGAATATATAAAAATTTAAAGCTAGGGTCTGCAAATGAAAGAGAACAGGGAGTATTTGTCTTTTTGAGTCTGGCTTATTTCACTTCACATAATAATGTTAGATTCATCAATTTACCCCAAAATTCTATAATTTCACCTTTCTTTATGGCTAAATAAAATTCTACCATATATATATTAACCGTGTTGCCATTATCTATTCATCCATTGATGTACATATACGTTGGTTTTGTTTCCTTTCTATGTGAATGTACAAGCTTCTCTGTGGTGGGATAGAGATTCCTTTGGACATACACCCAGGAGCTGTGTGGTCAGATGATCTAGTTTTTCTTTTCTTTTTTTTATTTTTTGAAGACCCTGCACACTTATTCCCATAGTGCTTGTACCAGTTCACACCCACGCCGGCAGTCAGGGCATCCCTCCCCCACATCCTCACCAGCTCTTGTCATTTGTTCTCTTGATGACAGCCATTGTGACTGGGACTTATCAAGATGTGGCCTCATCTTAGACCTGAAGCCTCTGCGGTGTGTGTATGTGTGTGTGTGGGGGTGGGTGTGGGTGGAAAGGGGAAAGGTGGGTATCAAGGGTTCTAAGTGCAAGAAGCCTATGACATGGCTTGTGTAGAAAGTCCACGTGGTATGGTGCAAGCTTTGTTCAGACACAAGTGATGGCGCCATTGGCTGTGAGTTCAGTATGAATGGATGAACATCATGTGTCCGCGAAGATGTCTTTAAGGAAAAACTCACGTGAAGCAAGGTTGCATGCTGGTCCGCTGATGTGGCCAGAGCCTTGCAGGAAGCTTGTCCTGTGTCCCTCCTAGGAGCAGTGGTCACCAGCAGCCCATTTAGCATTGTCCATGTGTTTATGAAACAACGACACCAAACAATAAGACATTTCCACACGGGCGTCAGCGCTTTTGGTATTTAAGAATTCATTTCAGGTAATGTCTGTCTACGCAGGCAGAATTTCACTCAGAATTTGAAGGGAGTGAGAAATGTTTTGTTTTATTTTTACAAGATATCTGGAAGCTGTTTCCTAAAAGTGACATCCATTAATATCTTTCAAGTGCATTTTCGAGAGCAGTGTTCTAATGATAAGAAATGCTTTTGCCATTTATTTATTTGAAAGCAGAGAGAGAAGAGTGATAGACAGATTATTTATTTGAAAGCAGAGGGAGAAGAGCCATAGACAGAATGGGTGCGTCATGACCTCCAGCCACTACAAATGAACTCCAGTCACATGAGCCACTTTGTGCATCTGGCTCTACATGGGTACTGTGGAATTTAACCCAGGTCGTTACATTTTGTAGGCATGTGCCTTAAGCACTGAGCCATTCCTCCAGCCCTGCCATTTCTTTTTCTTTTTTTTTTTTAAATTTTTTGCTGGTGCTAGAAATTGAGCCAGGGCCTTGTGCATGCTAAGCGTATGCTCTCCTGCTACGCCACACCCTGCCTTGACTTAACCGCTTAAACCTCGCTATGAACTTCCTTCCTCTGTGCCCTTGGACTCCGGGCAGTGCAATGGCAGGCTGGGCAAAGGAGGACTCCTCTTGCCCGACTGAAACCTGTGTCGTGGGAAGATAAAACAGCTCAGAGAAGGAGTGGAGTTTGGAAGCTGCACAGTCGTTCTAATTCCTATTCAGAGCCGTCCTTCCTTTCTTGTCTGCAGTCACATGGCTTCAGCTTTCTTCCTTAGTAGCAGCTAGACTCACAACCGAGAATTTCTCCAATGGTACAAAAGAAGTAATTGGCACATTTTGGAGACACTTACGTTCATAGGAACCCCAGGTGGATTTAGAGATGTGACTTACCCCTTGCATCTCACTGCGGCCTTTGTGTTGCCATGAAAGGGGTGCTCACCATCTTTGCCCAGGGCATGGCATAGATGTTACATAAAATGGAGAAAGATCTCTGGCCCAGTTCAATAATTAGGCACTGATATGGACTTGAGGTGAAATATTCTTTAATGGCGACCACCATTAGCTGAGACTGGACAGCCGCAGAAAATCTGTCCTAACAAGGGACGTTCCTTGCCTTTACAAACTTTTTTTTTTTTTTTTTGGTTTTTCGAAGGAGGGTCTCACTCTAGCCCAGGCTGACCTGGAATTCACTATGGAGTCTCAGGATGGCCTCGAACTCATGGAGATCCTCCTACCTCTGCCTCTTCAGTGCTGGGATTAAAGGCATGTGCCACCACACCTGGCTTTCTTTACGAACTTTTGAGGGGAGGAGTCTCTTGACCAGAGATGGGTGGATATGATTACGGTGGTTAGCATGAGGGGCTAGAAGGAACTAGACAGGCTGTAAGGTCATAAATGAGGGCGTTAGCTGGCCCTGCCGCTCAGCTCAGGCTGCCTAGCGTTCTCTCTTGCTGTACCTGCAACCCTTCCTCAGCCTCTGCACTGATGCCCCTCACAGGCCTCCAGATGAGGCTGACGTGCCCCTGATGAGACCAGGGAGGCTCTGTAAACCACTCTGGTCACAGATCACATTATTGCCTTCCTCCAAGTTTGTGGGGCCTAGTGTCAGTTGATGGCATCGGGACAGTTGAAATATTTCCTTTGTTTTTGGAGGAAAAGAAAAAGAATCAATGAGAAAAAAAATAGACATCTCGTTACCTGAGCTTGTTTTTTTTTTTTTTTTTTTGTGTTTTGAGGTAGGGTTCACTCTAGCCCAGGCTGACCTGGAATTCACTATGGAGTCTCAGGGTGGCCTTGAACTCACGGCGATCCTTCTACCTCTGCCTCCCGATTGCTGGGAATAAAGGCGTGCACCACCACGCCCGGCTACCTGAGCTTTTGAAGATCAAGAAGTTGAGGAACAAATTGCTAATTGAGCAAATGCACTTACCTTAATATCCTGAAGTGTATCTGATTTATTTTGAAACTATGGCATACCTTGTAAGTATGCATACCTTTTAGTAGGTGCAAAGATTTCACCAAGTGTAGAAGAGCTAAGAGAGAAAACTGTTTGTTATTCTTCAATATTGTACAGGGCTCTACTAAGATTGCGTTACCCGGGCATGGAACCCAGGGCCTTGCTTATTCCAGACAAGTATTCTGCCACTGAGCTACATTCTCAGCCCTTGGGACACCCATGGCATGGACTTTTCCATGAAAGACAGAATCATGGAAGGGATAGCAGAAATTAACTTTCAGGCCCGGGTATGGTGGCACATACATGCCTTTAATCCCAGCGCTTTGGAGGCAGACATGAGTGTCACTGTGAGCTTGAGGCCAGCTTGGGACTACAGAGTGGATTCCATGTCAGCCTGGGCTAGAGTGAGACCATACCTCAAAAAAAAAAATCAAGTTTTAAATTACAATAAAGAAAACTATTTCTGAGTATGGATTCATTTTTTAAAAACTTGCTTTGATAAGGGATTGCCCCATTTGCGAGTGAGGGCTTCTGAACGTGCGGATCACGTGGCCAGTGAGGTGACAGAATTTTCATCTGAAGCAAATTTTGGTTTGGTCTGCGCCATCTTAATGTGGGTAACGGTGGTTTCTGTTGGACCTTTGGAAATACTGACAATAGGTGTCCTCTGTACTCCCTCTGGGGACATCTACAACCAGCCGTGGTCCAGGCATCTCATTTTCCACAGCTAAAGAGTTGAAGTTGCCTGCTCATGTCAGATAGAGGGACTCAATAGGGTGACATATTGTCTCGAGAGCAGATATAATCCTGAAAGCCTGTTGAGCCTCTCATTAAGCTTCGGTGTCATGTTCTGTGTAGCAAACATGGTGATGCATCCGTTTTATTTATTTATTTATTTGAGAGCAACAGACACAGAGAGAAAGACAGATAGAGGGAGAGAGAGAGAATGGGCGCGCCAGGGCTTCCAGCCTCTGCAAACGAACTCCAGACGCGTGCGCCCCCTTGTGCATCTGGCTAACGTGGGACCTGGGGAACCGAGCCTCGAACCAGGGTCCTTAGGCTTCACAGGCAAGCGCTTAACCGCTAAGCCATCTCTCCAGCCCTGATGCATCCGTTTTTCATTTCAGTCCAGAGGTGGCAATGAACAACAAAACTCTGCTATTTATTCAGACTCATGCCCACAGTCCTAAATCGCCATACACACACACACACACACACACACACACACACACACACACACACATATATTTAAAGTAGCTAGACTCTGTTAGAGCTGAACACTGAACAGCTAACACATCTGTAGTTGTTTTATACTGGAAGTGCCTGAGTGTCAAAAGCTCTGGAAAAGCCTCGTCAGTAGAGACCTGCATAAATATGAAAAGCCTAGTGAGAATGGGCCAGGGGAGGTGAGGTTCGTTGGAGACAGTATCTATGAAACAGGAGTGTGCTAGGCAAACACACAGTGTAAACATGACATGGTGATATTGTTTAACCCTCCTGTACAAACAAACACTCTGCTGTTGTATCTGCGTATGTAGCTAAGTGTTTATTATAGGTAATTCTTATCAGGGCCAACAGGACTCCTGCGTAGTAATAATAATTTACCAACCCTTGAAATATCAAAAATATTGATATATTTTAAGGCATTTAAATTTCACTTACCTACAAATATTTTGAAAGCCTCGAAGGAAAGGGTGAATGATAGACAGCAGCCAACTTGCTTGTGCCAGTGTAGACAATGGTACCCAATGTGGAGAGGGCACTAGAATTCTGCCGGATATATAACTGAATGTCTGAGTAAGTCAGGTGGCGTTGGGTTTAGGTGTTACGTGGTTGAAGAACGTGGCACATTGTGTTTCTCTGTGAGATACCTGTTGGTAGTTATTTTAGTATTTTCCCCTGGAATTCTATTTTTACTCACCCCAGATCGAAAGGGCAATGATAGACCAAAGAGATGTCACCCATGTCCAACTTGGTGAGCCATTGAGTTGACTGGGTTTGTTTACAAAAGCCTAGGCGAGGGTTTACTGTACAGGAGCACGGGTGACCCTGGGCAGCTGCATCATGGATACAGTCCCCAGGCCAACATGGGTGAGGGGCTCGTGAAAACTGCATCATTGGAGGTCCCCATGCAACTTCAGGCAGCCTTACCACCAAAAGGACTGTGCGGAGAGGCCCTGGGTGTCTTACAGAGTCTGTGAGCTCAGGAGCCTTGTCTGCCCCTCCACTAGGGAATGTTTCACCCGGAGGAGACAGCTGCACTTTGGCGGAGGGCAGTTCTTGCCTGTGGTGTGCTCCCCTGCGTCCTTGGCTACCACCGACTACGAGCAGTCATGTCCATTGTCGCTGTCACAAACCACCCGTGTTTCATGTTACCTGTGGGAATTGCTCCCATACGTAGTTTGGGAACCAACATATGTCACCAATACCCAAAGCAACTACTTACACCCGGACTGCTGCATCGTTAAAGATCTCCCGGTGCTCATCCCACACTCCCATGGACTGTCTTAGTCTTTCCCCTGCTGCTCGTTTCCTGATTTCTCTTCCTCTTTGCGTGGGACATTGAGGTCAACCAAAGTGACTTGTCACAATTTCACCTCTTCAAACCACAGCTTTTCCTTTCTTTCTCAGGAAACATCCTTGTGCAAGGTTCCTGCTCTTCCAAAGGACCCACTTCTCCAGCCACTTCAGCGTCTCCCATTTGCTTTTTTCTATCCTCTTTCCCCTCGGCCTACAGTCATTTTCTTATCTCCCTAAATCCTAAGGTGCATTTTTAAAAGAATAGCTTTCTTTAGAGAGATACAGAGAAGGAGATAGAGAAAGAGAGAGACAGAGAGACAGAGAGAGAGAGGGAGAGAATGGGTGCACCAGGGCCTCTAGCCACTGCAAACGAACTCCAGACGTGTGTGCCCCTTGTGCATCTGGCTTTACATGGGCACTGGGGAATCGAACCTGGGTTCTTAGGCTTTGCAGGCAAACATCTTAACTTCCTGGCCATCTCTTCAGCCCCCAAGGTGCATTTTTGACAGTCTTCTTCTAACACCACCATCTTTCCACCGCTCTTGTTCTTTATGGTCCTGGCCAGAAGTCTCACCAACTTTTCTTCAGCCTGATGAAAAGAACATGGGTCCTTAATCCACAACCCTTGGTGAGACCCAGCCCGTTCGACTGTTCTGACCTTGGTTAGAAAAATGGGGGTAGCACCAGCTACCAGGGAGAGAAAAGTCCCTGGAGGCTTGAGGGACACAGGACCAGGGATGATAGACTACAGATGCAGGAGCAGCCAGGGTTGAGGGACATCTCATATGCATATGAAATGATGTCACAGCCAGAGACTTAGCTCACTTGCTAGAGTTACTCCGTAGCATGCATGAAGCCCCATGTGCGATCGAGTAAGGCAGGAAGAAATAGATAAGCAGAACTGGGCATCAGCGCTGACCTGCAATGGCAGCTGGAAGGTCAGGAGTTCAAACTCCAGGGCAGGTAGGAGCACAACCCGGACTGCATGAGATCCTGTCTCAAAAAATAAATAAATAAATAAATAAATAAAAATAAAAATAAAAACAAGACAGGAAAAGCAAGCACACCCGAACTGAACAAGATCATGGCCCATGCCCTAGCTTGAAGTCTATTGGAAGCTTATCAGACCTCAGCAAATCACCGCCGGCTTTCTTCCTGCTCACATTCCACGTTCTCACCATCTTCTGTTGGTGGTGATCTCTGCCCCTCCCTGCCTTCTTCCCCTGCCGTGCTTGCTTAGCTCTTTCCTATCCTTGCCTTATCTGACTAGCTCCCTGCCGTCCAGTTCCGGCCTTCATACTTTCATGGAAACCCCTTCTTCTGGAAGGTTCTGCACGGCGCTTGCAGGGATGGAGGAGGCTGCTTTGGCTTCGCCCGCTCTTGTCTCACAGGCAGACGCTGACGGGATGGTGAAGAGCTGGCAGATGGAATGTGGAATCTGGGAGGAGATCTGATTCGCTCTTTTACTTGGGGTTGCTGCTGAGCACATCATTCCGTGTTCTCCATCTGAGTGCTACCCAGTCCCCAAACCTGGGGAAAACCAGACTGCACTTCGTCCACACACGTGGCGCATGGTTTGCTGACTCTACTCTGGGAATGCCATGATTGGGGCATCCACACCGTGAATCCAGGTATGCATGTGGTATGGTCAATTGCCTCTGAGAATATTGGAACCAAAGATAAACACACTCAGATATTTTTCCCTAGAATTGTTTGTATCTAGTGCAGATGGGGATTAGGGTCAGGGATTGTGGCCCATGGTGGCATTGGGGAGCTCTGCAACTCAGTTGTTATACACAGCGCCTGGTCCCATGGCATCCTTGTTGCTTGGGATTTTTCAGGTCATGCCCTTTTCAAGTGATGTGAGCTATCCTTTGCCTCTTGGGATTTTTGTTCCTTGATTATCTATTTATCCACTTCCATGCTTACCATCTATAAATGTCAAAATAGCACCTTGCCTGGTCAGGCTGCAAGTGAGGTGTTGGAGTAAAATAAGTAAGATCCTCAAGGTCCCTGCCACTGTGGGCTTGGCTCTTGTGGTCATAGGTAGGAAAATGGGCCGTGGGCCATGAGAATGTACCCACACCTGTGTTGGCTAGAGAATCAGGGGAAAAGAAAGGAGGATGGAGTTTCACAAAGATGGATGTATCAGGAATCCCTTTTGTGCCATTGGAAATACTTTAAAAATATTTTTATTTAGTTGAGGAAGGGAGACAGACGAGAAAAAGAGGCAGCCAGAAAGTGAGAATGGGCATACCAGGGCCTCCTGCCACTGTAAGTGAACTCCAAATGCACACACCACTTTGTGCGTCTGGCTTTACATGGGTACTGGGGAATCGAACCTGGGCCACCAGGCTTTTCAAGCAAGTACCTTTAATTGCTGAGCCATCTCTCCAGCCCCAATATTTTTCTTTTTTAAAGATAGCCTATTATAGTCACAATACTGTACGATCAGCACCATTTCTAAAATGTTTTCATTAACCCAAGCAATATCTACCAATTTTCTCTTCCCCACAAACCCTGCCAACTTCTAATATACTTTCTGTGCTCTTAATTTTCTCATTCTAGGGATCTTATAAGTATAATCATACAGAATTTGTTCTTTGGTGTCTGAAATCTTTCATGGCTAATGTAAGGTTTCACATCGTGGCATGCACCAGAACTTTGTATGGTTAAATAATATTCCTTTGTATAGCTATCCTATAATTTCATTGTCTACTTTACCTGAAAAAAATCTTGATAAATACTTTAGTATTTTCTCAAGACTTTCCTATAATTCTCATTAAAGTTTTCTAGTATCCAATATTGCCAGTAAGTATTTCTTTTTATTTTTATTTATTTTTGGGAGGGTAGAGTCTCACTGTAGCCCAGGCTGACCTGGAACTCACTCTATAGCACCAGACTAGCCTCGAACTCAAGGCAATCCTCCTACCTTTGCCTCCTGCATGCTGGGATTAAAGGTGTGCACCACAACACTTTTGTTTTTTTGTTAAAATATTGGTTTGTACTTATTTATTTGAGAGAGAAGAAGAGAGAGAGAGAGAGAGAGAAGGAGGGAGGGAGAGAAAGAGGGGAGAAGAGGAGAAAAGAGAAGAAAGGAAGAGAGAGAGAGAGAATGGGGCTGGAGAGATGGATTAGTGGTTAAGGTGCTTGCCTACAAAGCCTAAGGACTCATGTTCCATTGTCTAGATCCCACACAAGCCAGACACACAAAGGCGAGGCCAGTGCAGGATCGCACATTCCCTCTAGGTGGAGCAAGTGTCTGGAATTTGAGTTCAGTGGCTGGGCTCCTGGTGTACCCTTTCTCTCACTTGCTCTCTCTCTGTCTCTCACTCTCTCTAAAAAATTAAAAATAAAAGAGAGAGCGAGAGAGAGAAAGGGCACACCAGGGATTCCAGCCACTGCAAATGAACTCCAGATCCATGCGCCACCTTGTGCATCTGGCTTATGTGGCTCCTGGGAAATTGAACCTGGGTCTTTTGACTTTGCAGGGAAGTGCCTTAACCAACAAATCATCTCTCATCTCTCTAGCCCTCAGTATTTCTCAATTAATTGACTTTGCTAACAGTTTTGAACAAGATGTTAATGGGAAATGCTACTCCCTGGAGTATGTGCTTTTTCTTGGGTCTGTATATTTTTGTGTCTTGTAAGTTGAGATCATATTGTTGGTAAACATGTCTGGACAAGCCAGTGTGCGGGCAGAGGCAGAATTGTAAGGATTTGGGCAGTTCACCCAATTACCTGCTCCAAAGGAGATTAGAAGAAAAGCCAGTCTCTCCTGATTTACTGAGGGAGTCTGCTCAAAGAGACTTGTGTCTGTATCTGTGCAGTGAATGTGTCTCATGAGACCAAACCAACACAGGAAATAAAAGGACTTCTCTCGAGGGCCAGTCCCTGGGGAAAGTGTATTCGTACTTATTTTGGGTTCGCTTCACAAAAGGAGTTCACATCCAGTACGATAATGTGTCTAACAATAGTTATTAGTTCTCTCTTAGCTGGAATGAACATGGATTCCATATTATCATGACCAAAGGCACAGAAATTCTAGACCCGTTGAGGCTCGGGAACATTTTCTCTATCTCTGGAGATTGAATTCAGGTTCTTGAACATGCTACGCAAGTGTTCTACCAATGAGCTATATCCCTAGCCAGAGGCTTAGTTTTATCTTGAAACATTTTCATCACTCTGCCTTTTTATTGACTATGTCCAGCCAGTGTGTAGATTCTTTTCAGTGCTCTTTTAAAATTAGCTCTAATTGCCAAAGGCAGCAGTGTAATGCTTTCTTGTGGTGTCCCCAGTGTGCCTGCTACATTTCTAGACTGTTCCTCACAACCGTACACTCTCCTGCCTGTGCAGCTCCAATCCGACATTGTGATCAGAAATCCACTGGGCTTCATTTCTTGCTCAAAATTGTGAGCGTGTCTCGTGGGCTTCCCGTATGTCACTGTCACCTCAGTGCATGTTGGCTCATGAAGTATTAGCGTGTTGAGCAGGGCTGAGTATCAAGGGATCCTCTTTAGGACATAATGACCACTGTTAGCTCTCTTGGTTTCTTTTTTTGTGGCAGGGGGAGGTTGTTTGAGATTGAACTCAGGGACTCCTATAAGCTAAACACACACTGCCCTAATGAAATTTATCCTATGCCCAAGTCTTCCATATCTTATTTATCTTTTTAAAAAAAATTTCATAGGCCTATCTGAGCATTGGCAGAATGCCAAGAACTTGAGCTGGCTTTAATTAAAAATGTATTTAGACTCCGCCTTCGAGCTTTAGACTGGGTGGTCATGATACGAATCCATGTTCCAATACCTATCTTATACAGGCTTGCAAAAGCAGTTATGGGGTACTGTGTGCAGTGATTCTGCAGCCATGGCCTTTGGCCCCAAGTGCAGGTAACTTTCAGAGCAGAGCTGGTTCACAGCAGGACTGTCCTTCAGGCCCTTCAGCGAGACACTGCTGTGTCCACCCACTGGGGGCGGTTTTTGTTTTGTAGTTCTGAGGATGGACCTGGGGCCTTGTGTTGCAGCCCTAGGTTTTTTGACACAGGATCTCTCATTGTGTAGATCAGGATGGTTTTGAACTCATTATGTAGACGAGGCTGTCTTCAAACTCATGACCCTCCTGTTTCTACCTCATGACCATGGTTTTCTCAGTAGAAATCTATTATAATTGCATTTTAATCTTGTGGTGGTTTGATTCAGGTGTCCCCCATAAACCTGGGTGTTCTGAATGCCAGGTTCCCAGCTGATGGAGATTTGGGAATTAATACCTCCTGGAGGGAGTGTATTGTTGGGGGTGGGCTTATGGGTGTTATAGCCAGTGTCCCCTTGCCAGTGTTTGGCACTCTCTCCTGTTGCTATTGTCCATCTTATGTGGGCCAGGGGGTGATGCCCACCCTCTGCTCATGCCATCATTTTCCTCTGCCATCATGGATCTTCCCCTCGAGCTTATAAGCCAAAATAAACCTCTTTTTCCCCACAAGCTGCTCTGAGTTGGGTGATTTCTACCAGCAATGCAAACCTGACTGCAACAAGTCTATAGAGATATTGTACTTTGTTTCTTGTGCACGTGTTGTTGATAATATTTCAAAGTTGGAATCAGAATAATTATCCCCAAACAGAAGGTGGAACACTAGCTTATACCTTTTGTTGGCTAATTCTTACTTGGAGTTTGCTTTTGTTAGAGTGAATTGCAGTCTCAGTGGAATTAACTGGCTGGGCAGAGTAGAGGCTGTATAGTAGAGCCCTTGACAGCACAGATGTCCCCTTCCCACATGGAGGTACCAAAGTGGGCTATGCGCTCCTCACCGCTCTCCTTCCCGGTGTTGCCTGGAACCGAACCTGCACTGTGAGGCGGTGGCATTGGCAGCAGTTGACACTGCTGAGAGGAAGCCAACACCTGCACGATTTCCCCAGCTGTCTTCTACGATAAACACTCAAGAAAAAATGTGAAATTGGTGTCTATTAAAAATGAAACAAGAGCCGGGCGTGGTGGCGCACGCCTTTAATCCCAGCACTCGGGAGGCAGAGGTAGGAGGATTGCCGTGAGTTCGAGGCCACACTGAGACTCCATAGTGAATTCCAGGTCAGCCTGGGCTAGAGTGAGACCCTACCTTGAAAAACAAAACAACAACAACAACAAAAAAACTGAAACAAGCTGGCCATGGTGGTGCACACCTTTAATCCCAGCACTTGGGGGGCAGAGGTAGGAGGAGTGCCATGAGTTTGAGGCCAACCTGAGACTCCACAGTGAATTCCAGGTCAGCCTGAGCTACAGTGAGACCCCACCCCCCCAAAAAGAAAGAAACAAGTCCTGAGTTGTAGCAGATGATAGGAGGAGTCTAACAAAACAAGCCATGGTAGAGTGGGGGTGTTTGACACTAAAATTTCCAGAACCCCCCTCCTTTTCTCTTTGATGAATCACTTGCTGATCTATATTTGGTCCTCTTGGGTTCTTCCTGTCCCTGGAAAGAGTTCATGACATCCCCCAACATCTACCAACTGGCCCTTGATCAACTAACGCATGGTTCCGTCCTTGCCCATCTGGAGGTTATATTCATAGGGTTAGGCTTGGGGACCTGAGAGTAGAAGTGAGTGGGAGCAAATGGAACATTCTATAGAAGTGAGGGGTGTAAGTGCTATAGCATAGCAAAGCGTAGCACAGCATGGGGGGATGATGTATGCATGACGGTGACGGCGTGAGCACTGCCGATGTGCGATGGTGGGGGTGATGAGGGTGAGGGTGGAGGTGTGAGAACGGCCGATGTGCGATGGTGGTGGTGATGAGGGTGAGGGTGGTGGTGTGAGCACCGTCGATGTGTGATGGTGGTGGTGATGAGGGTGACGGTGGTGGTGTGAGCACTGCCGATGTGCGATGGTGGGGGTGATGAGGGTGAGGGTGGAGGTGTGAGAACGGCCGATGTGTGATGGTGGTGGTGATGAGGGTGAGGGTGGTGGTGTGAGCACCGTCGATGTGTGATGGTGGTGGTGATGAGGGTGAGGGTGGTGGTGTGAGCACTGCCGATGTGCGATGGTGGGGGTGATGAGGGTGAGGGTGGAGGTGTGAGAACGGCCGATGTGTGATGGTGGTGGTGATGAGGGTGAGGGTGGTGGTGTGAGCACCGTCGATGTGTGATGGTGGTGGTGATGAGGGTGAGGGTGGTGGTGTGAGCACTGCCGATGTGCGATGGTGGTGGTGATGAGGGTGAGGGTGGTGGTGTGAACACTGCCGATGTGCGATGGTGGTGGTGATGAGGGTGACGGTGGTGGTGTGAGCACTGCCGATGTGTGATGGTGGTGGTGATGAGGGTGAGGGTGGTGGTGTGAGCACTGTCGATGTGTGATGGTGGTGGTGATGAGGGTGAGGGTGGTGGTGTGAGCACTGCCGATGTGTGATGGTGGTGGTGATGAGGGTGAGGGTGGTGGTGTGAGCACTGTCGATGTGTGATGGTGGTGGTGATGAGGGTGAGGGTGGTGGTGTGAGCACTGTCGATGTGTGATGGTGGTGGTGATGAGGGTGACAGTGGTGGTGTGAGCACTGTCGATGTGTGATGGTGGTGGTGAGGGTGAGGGTGGTGGTGTGAGAAGTGCTGATGTGTGGTGGTGGGGGTGATGAGGGTGAGGGTGGTGGTGTGAGCACTGTCGATGTGTGATGGTGGTGGTGATGATGGTGAGGGTGGTGGTGTGAGCAGTGCTGATGTGCGATGGTGGTGGTGATGAGGGTGAGGGTGATGGTGTGAGCAGTGCTGATGTGTGATGGTGGTGGTGATGAGGGTGAGGGTGGTGGTGTGAGCACTGCTGATGTGTGATGGTGGTGGTGATGAGGGTGAGGGTGGTGGTGTGAGCAGTGCTGATGTGCGATGGTGGTGGTGATGAGGGTGAGGGTGGTGGTGTGAACACTGCCGATGTGCGATGGTGGTGGTGATGAGGGTGAGGGTGGTGGTGTGAGCACCGTCGATGTGTGATGGTGGTGGTGATGAGGGTGAGGGTGGTGGTGATGAGGGTGAGGGTGGTGGTGTGAACACTGCCGATGTGCGATGGTGGTGGTGATGAGGGTGAGGGTGGTGGTGTGAGCACCGTCGATGTGTGATGGTGGTGGTGATGAGGGTGACGGTGGTGGTGTGAGCACTGTCGATGTGTGATGGTGGTGGTGGTGAGGGTGAGGGTGGTGGTGTGAGCACCGTTGATATGCGATGGTGGTGGTGAGGAGGGTGACGGTGGTGGTGTGAGCACTGTCGATGTGTGATGGTGGTGGTGATGATGGTGAGGGTGGTGGTGTGAGCACTGTCGATGTGCGATGGTGGTGGTGATGAGGGTGAGGGTGGTGGTGTGAGCACTGCCGATGTGTGATGGTGGTGGTGATGATGGTGAGGGTGGTGGTGTGAGCACTGTCGATGTGCGATGGTGGTGGTGATGAGGGTGACGGTGGTGGTGTGAGCACTGTCGATGTGTGATGATGGTGGTGATGAGGGTGCCGGTGGTGGTGTGAGCACTGTCGATGTGTGATTGTGGTGGTGATGAGGGTGACGGTGGTGATGTGAGCCCCGCGGATGTGTGATGGTGGTGGTGATGAGGGTGAGGGTTGTGGTGTGAGCAGTGCTGATGTGCGATGGTGGTGGTGATGAGGGTGAGGGTGGTGGTGTGAGCACTGCTGATGTGTGATGGTGGTGGTGATGAGGGTGTGGGTGGTGGTGTGAGCACTGTCGATGTGCGATGGTGGTGGTGATGAGGGTGACAGTGGTGGTGTGAGCACTGTCGATGTGTGATGGTGGTGGTGATGAGGGTGAGGGTGGTGGTGTGAGCAGTGCTGATGTGTGATGGTGGTGGTGATGAGGGTGAGGGTGGTGGTGTGAGCACTGCTGATGTGTGATGGTGGTGGTGATGAGGGTGAGGGTGGTGGTGTGAGCAGTGCTGATGTGTGATGGTGGTGGTGATGAGGGTGAGGGTGGTGGTGTGAACACTGTCGATGTGTGATGGTGGTGGTGATGAGGATGAGGTTGGTGGTGTGAGCACTGTCGATGTGTGATGGTGGTGGTGATGAAGGTGAGGGTGATGGTGTGAGCAGTGCTGATGTGCGATGGTGGTGGTGATGAGGGTGAGGGTGGTGGTGTGAGCAGTGCTGATGTGTGATGGTGGGGGTGATGAGGGTAAGGGTGGTGGTGTGAGCACTGCCGATGTTTGATGGTCGTGGTGATGAGGGTGAGGATGGTGGTGTGAACACTGCCGATGTGCGATGGTGCGGGTGATGAGGGTGAGGGTGGTGGTGTGAGCACTGTCGATGTGTGATGGTGGTGGTGATGAAGGTGAGGGTGGTGGTGTGAGCACTGTCGATGTGTGATGGTGGTGGTGATGAGGGTGACGGTGGTGCTGTGAGCAGTGCTGATGTGTGATGGTGGTGGTGATGAGGGTGACGGTGGTGGTGTGAGCAGTGCTGATGTGCGATGGTGGTGGCGATGACCGTGTGATGGTAGTGATAACGTATGGTGGTGGTGATAATAGTGATCATGAAAATGGTCATAAAATGTTTGAAGGAGAGGTTACTAGTCAGTTGGTGGTCATTATGAATCTTGAATTCCTGGATTCAGAATAGTCCTGGCTTCAAATATTCTGTTCCGTTGTCACCCTATGGTTCAGATCAACATTGCTCCATCTTTTTTTTGGAAACAACTATGTCAGCCATATTTTCAGAGTTTGGAGATAAGGAGCCTGAGCCTAATCAGGTTCTCTGGAATTCTGAGGTATGAAATAGTGTGCTTTATAGTAGTGGTTTTCAAGCTTCTCCTGCAGTGACCTCTCACATGGAACTCTTCTTAAACCTTAAAATTCCCAGCTTTAGCCCCAGAGTTGCTAAGAACTTAAAAATTTACATTGTGGGCTCCTGATGGTGTTGACAGTGCTCAGTCTGATGCACACACATGGAGAACCACTTGTTTGTCTCACCTCTGCTTCATCTTCCAGACAGTTTTCACTGGTATGAAGTAAAATGAGAATAATAATGTGGTGGGTTATTCAGAAATCCAAATGTATTTAATGGAATCCTTTTCTCCTTGGTGACTTCTTTCCTACTTTCTTTTTTTAAATTTTTTTTATTCATTTGAGAGCGACAGACACAGAGAGAAAGACAGATAGAGGGAGAGAGAGAGAGAATGGGCGCGCCGGGGCTTCCAGCCTCTGCAAACGAACTCCAGACACATGCGCCCCCTTGTGCATCTGGCTAACGTGGGACCTGGGGAACTGAGCCTCGAACCGGGGTCCTTAGGCTTCACAGGCAAGCGCTTAACCGCTAAGCCATCTTTCCAGCCCCTACTTTCTTTCATGAAATACTGGTGATGGTACACTAATTTGGATGCATTGGTCATACTTACAAAATTAATAATTGATAACTAATCTGACCGTAGGATTTAGAGGAACGTTTTACAACTCTCTAGAATTCAAAAGTTTGAGGACCATAATCTAAGAAGTATGCATTTTACTATTTTTGTTTTGAACCTTTCTTTTAATTAAAGTCGGGGGAAAGGAGGTTGATGAAAGAAGATGTGCTTATTTTGTCTAAGCCCTCTCTGGCTTATTTTCTGAAAATAATTGTGATAAACTTCTTGATTTGCAAAACCCCTGTACCTTTCAGTCAACTCACAGTGCAAAGAAGACAACAGCCTGTGTACACAGGTGTACTGGGTGTGACACAGTTTTATCTTTGTTCTCCTCTGTGGCTTTTAGAATTAGCTGAGGAGCGTCCTTGGCCACAGGCTCCTGGCCTGAGCTTTTGACCTGATGGGTGAGTTAGTGGGCCTCCCTATCTCATATTCAGAGGGAGATAGCCTTTGTGTGCAAGCATTTTTCATTTTTGAATGTTTTATGATTTACTTAAGCTAGACACTTGGATAATTGTAACACAAATGTCCACTTGTAGTCAACCCTGCGAAGTGTTCTGATGGGCGGTATTTTGGAATACTTTTTGGCACAGCATTGAAGAAAATGCAGCAACTATTCCACATTAATTTGAACTTGAATAGTTTCCATGAAAATTCTCCTTAGTCACAGTGGTCCAGCCTTTGGCCTTGCTCAGTTGGATGATTGATTGCCTTAATTTGCCATTTGGCTTTCTTATGTAGACATAGGTTTAGTTGAGGTTGTTCAGATCTCTCTTGATGACCAAATTCAGTCCAAAATTGAGGAAATAAATCAGAGAGTCAGTTTCTGTCCATGTTCAAAAGGTTCCACAGAGCGTTCACATGCATTTTCTCTCTCCCTCTCTCTCTGTGTATATGTGTGCGTGTGTGTACCTGCATGCCTACATGAACGTGTGGAGGCCAGAGGACAACCTGCGGCTGTCGGTGGTGCCCTCCACCCCGTTTGAGGCAGGGCGCCTCGCTGTCCACTGCCGCATGCACGTGCTGGCGGGCCTGCGTGCTGCTCCTGACTCTGCCTCCCACTGCCGTCGGTGTGCTTGGGATCACAGCGATGTGCGTCACTTGTGTCTGGCTTCCACGTGGCATCCGGCGATCTGAGCTCCAGTTGTTAGGGCTTTCACAGCAAGTGCTTATTAACCACTGAGCCATCTGTCAGCTCTGTATTTGGAATTTTTATGGGAAGAAAAAGTAATTAGCTTTGTTTTAGTTTTTCTTAATAGTCCGTCTTCTTTCTGATCTTCCCATTGTTACAGACAACTCTCTCCACTTTCGTAGGTTCCGTTATGAATGTGAGGATCATTCCTCTTAGCATACTGACTTTTATCTCTGTAGAAGACTGGTCATGCATTCCTCTAAAGCCTTTTAAATATATATATATATATATATATATATATATATATATATATATATATGTATGTATATATATACATATTAATATTACTTAAAATGTATGTGATTTTTCTTTCCCTAAGCAAAGTTACTTAGTATATCACCCAACCATTACCTTTGGTATCTTGGGCTACGGGAAGGTAAAAGATGTTTGTCTATATTTATAGTTTCTGAAAATTGTTTATGTGTGTGTGTCATGGTTATTTTATATATATATGTGCGTGTGTGTTTTTGTGTGTGTTACATTATTAGTCTAAAATTATGTCTTAGAAACCACTCCCTGTTTTTTGAAGTCAGTTATAATTATGGTTATTTTGTCTTCTTTAAAAGTTAGGCATTTGTGGGGTAGAAATACTTCCAAATTTGTGACTATTCTTGTGCTAAGACTTATGCAATATCATAGAATAAAGAACCTTTTTTCCAATATCTTTGAATATCATCTGCATTGACTTTTTTTTTTTTTTTAGCATTCACATCATTTTTCCCTTAGGATATGTAGGGGAAGTCCCTGTAAATGGCCAAGTTTCTTTTCAAAATAAATCAGCATTAACTATATTAATGGAGAGGTCTCTGGAAATGTCAATTCAGATGGAAATGTTCAGCTTGGATTGAGCTTTCTGTGGAATTATTCATGTAATGCCATTTGCGTTCCCCAAGATTTTGTATTATTAATAGAATAGACAAATCAGCATTTTGTCTGTATGTGAGACACTGCTTGTTTTTCCTGTCTTGATTGCTGGTTGCACAGAAAATTTGGGCAAGGATAGATAGCGTCATTCTGAGAAGTCAGGGTAAAATGACTCAGGACCTGCCACCCTTTTGGGAGGCCTTCGTTTGTGAGCAGTCTGAATGGGGCATGGCAAGTAAGGACATCTGGGGCACCAAGAATGCAGGTGCTGGAATCACACAGGTTGTGTGCTGGGGAGCCAGGAAAGAAGGGCTTTGTCTGCAGCGTAGAACTGCCATTGTCAGGGCTCTCAGTGAGTCCCCCCACCTCCCCCCACAGACAGTTGCAAATGGTTCTTGGCAGTGGAGAGAACCAGAAACACTCCCCCACCCTGCATGACAGATTTTTCCAGCATGGTTAGAGCTGTGCTTTGCGTGTCTCCTGCTGCGCTCCCCGGCTCATTTCTTCACTTCTCTGCGACCCTCATTAGCTCTGTGGCCCCCAGCTTCTCCACGGCTCCCAGCTTGTCCCGGGTGTTGCACCTGGCATGAGCCTCTCTGGGTGTGGCCCAGTGGTGTGTTGGCACCTCCCTAAGCTTTCTGGTGCTGGACATGCTGTTGGGGAACCCTGTGCAATGTGGTTGGGGGCTCCAAAGTCTCGCTTCTTAGGTCTGGGTCCTTGTTTCACTGCGAGACTTTGGACAAATCCCTGAAAGTTCTCTTGATCAGTCAGATGGGACAGTAACAATATTTGTCACCTGGGGCATTCCATGGAAAAACCTTCTCACTGTATTTTCAAAAAACTTTATCAGCTATTATTATTATTTGAATTACTGCCTAAATATAGGGCTATGGGCCATGTGATCTCCTGAGTTTCCTTCTATTCTATGTGTGCATGTGGGGGGGGGGGGCGGGGCATGGTGACAGATGCCTGTCATCCCAGCACTCGAGAAGCTGAGGCAGGAGGATTATGACTTTCAAGTCATTCTGGGAAGAGAGAGGGAACAAATGAACACAGACCCAGACCCAGACACAAAACTCGTGCCACCAGCACACTGCCCATGGGGGATGTTTGAGCAGCTTTGGTGCCATGGCTCTGAAGAGAGCCAAGAATGTTTAGTGGTACCACAGTGCCAGAGAAAGCAGTGTCAGAGGAAGAGAACAAAGGCGGGACTCCAGCAGCAGGAGGTGGCCAGACTCTCTTTAGCCTTTACCCAGGGGCTTGCAGGTGGCTCCACAGAGAACAGTTTCTGGTGATCATGCTGGGGTGGGCTGGAAGCCTTCCTCCCTCCCCGCAGCTTTTGGACTGGGTGCAGATTCCAAACTTCCCGGGCCGGGCAGGCCTGCAGCTGGCTATGTCCTGGTGGGTGAGGAATGTAGAAGGCCCCTGGGGTACGGCTGTGGGTAAGGGAGCAGGCGCCAGTGTTTTCTTTCAAAGAGGGCTGTCTAGGCTGACAGCTCATGAAGTGAACAAAAATGAAGAAACATCCCCAGGTGTTAGATAGATCAAAATCTGCTGCTCAGCCTTCAGAACCATCCAATATCCAGACGAGAAAGGGGTCAGGCCATCAAGAGCTATGTACGGGGCTGGAGAGATGGCTTAGCGGTTAAGCGCTTGCCTGTGAAGCCTCAGGACCCTGGATTGAAGCTCGATTCCCCAGGACCCACGTAAGCCAGATGCACAAGGGGGCGCATGCATCTGGAGTTCGTTTGCAGTGGCTGGAGGCCCTGGCGCGCCCATTCTCTCTCTCCCTCTATCTGTCTTTCTCTCTGTGTCTATCGCTCTCAAATAAATAAATAAAAAATGGACAAAAAAAAAAAGAGCCATGTACGTCTAGAGAGGTAATAAACACGATAGGGTGACCATGTGCTGGGAACAACAATGAAGATGAACTCATAGTAATTCAATAGCAGATTTGTATAACTGCTAACTTATTCTGCATGACTATTTTCTCTCTGGATAAATAGCACTTGACTAAGTTGGTGGCATAGACTAGATATTTTCACAGTTGATTTTTTTTTTTTTACCTGATTTAACATGAAGCATATATTTGTTAGTTTTTTTTTTGTTTTTTGTTTTTTTTTTTTTTTCCTCAGGGCCTTGTACTGCTAGGCAAGTTCTTTATCACTGAACATCCCCAGCCCTCCTTTTTTTTTCTTTTTTCAATTTTTTTATTAACAACTTCCATGATTATAAAAAATATCCCATGGTAATGCCCTCCCTCCCCCCTCTTTCCCCTTTGAAACTCCATTCTCTATCATATCCCCTCCCCATCTCAATCAGTCTCTCTCTTATTTTGATGTCATGCTCTTTTCCTCCTATTATGATGGTCTTGTGTAGGTAGTGTCAGGCACTGTGAGGTCATGGATATCCAGGCCATTTTGTGTCTGGGGGGAGCACGTTGTAAGGAGTCCTGCCCTTCCTTTGGCTCTTACATTCTTTTTGCCACCTCTTCTGCAACGGACCCTGAGCCTTGGAATGTGTGCTAGAGACATTGTAGTACTGAGCACTCCGGTCACTTCTTTCCAGCACCATGGTGCCTTCTGAGTTATCCCAAGGTCGCTGCCATCTGAAAAGAGAAGATTCTCTACCAAAAGTGAGAGTAGCATTAGTATAAGGGAATGAACATTAAGAGAAGTGCTTACTGGGCAGTTTGATGAGCATAGTATATACATTTAGCCAGACAGCAGCAGATGTTACACCCCTAGGGCTCATGACTATGCCTGTTGTAGGTTTTCAGTATAAGGGATGTGTTTCCCTCCCATGGAGCAGGCCTCCAGTCCAATTTAAGGGCAGTTAATTTCCACCATGACAGATGTGCCAGTGTTACACCCGTTGGCTCATTTGGCCTGGCTTGCCAAATATAAGGCTTGCAGTGTC
The DNA here is from genome assembly GCF_020740685.1 of Jaculus jaculus. Classification (NCBI taxonomy): domain Eukaryota; kingdom Metazoa; phylum Chordata; class Mammalia; order Rodentia; family Dipodidae; genus Jaculus; species Jaculus jaculus. The sequence goes on along the minus strand of NC_059116.1, from coordinate 67,899,289 downwards.
CACTGTTGAGTATCTTCACTGGTGATTTCTCTCTCTCCCATTGAACTGCATGCAGAATGGCTTCTTCCAGCTTTTTTGTCAGCTGGTCTACATGGAGGAGGTTATCAGCTCAGTTCCAGCAGGATTTCTCAGTGGCCTTGTAGCCCAAGTATGTGGAGTCTTTAGCAGTAGGGTCATACAATGTATTCCTGGTGGGAAACCAAGGCCCAGCCCTCCTTTTACTTTTTATTTTGAGGCAGGGTCTCACTAAGTTGACCAGGCTGGCTTTGAACTTACTCTGTAGCTCAGGCAGGTCTTGGACATGTGATTCTCCAGCCTCGGTCTCCCAAGTAGCTAGGCTGTCAAGTATAGGTGTGCTTGGATGTCTTATATCTTGTCTTATTTACCCATTCCTTTGTTGATAATGTTTGGTTTATTTCCATTTCCCCCACGTGTATTGAACATAATCTTTTGCAGATTCCTTTCTACAATCCTGGTAATTTTCTTGTGATGGATTCTGAGAAAGAGGTTAAGTTAAAAGGTACCCATACAATTTAAGGGCTTTCATGGTGTCATCACTGGCTCTCAGAAAGGTACTTATTAATTTACACTCCTACTAGTCATGTATGAACATGTCTATCCCGTTGCATACTCACCACTGATTCACATGATAGCTTTTTTTTCTAACATTGTCGTATAAAGCAAAATTGTGTTACATTATTAAAATTAATCAAGGTAGGACTAGAAGACACTTGATTACTCAATTGAGCAAAGGTCCTGGGAATTGTATTCATCCAAAGATTTCAGCCCCCCACATTGGGGGTGACAGGCAGTGATGGCTGTTTGCCTGTTGAGACATGTTCTTTAGGACTGTTGGAGGTGAAAGGCTATAGCTGAGTGTGGCGTTCTTGAAGGCTGCGTGGACATAGCAGCCGCCTGATGATTTTTACTTGACTCTCTTGATTAAATGAAGTTTTCAGTCACTTTTTGACCTTACACTTAGAATGGTACCTGAGAAATCATCCATTTCAAACAGTCATTTTAAATGAATGGCAGCCAACCTGCCTTATAAAATGAAACCTTGGGGAGAGGAGATTTTATAAGCTTCAATGACTTTCATGTAGTTTATTAAAATTTGATAGGCATGATCTCATGGATAGTTGCCTCTACCTAGTGCCTCGTTTATTTTAAGTTTTAATTATTTTTAAAGTAAAAAGAGAAACTGGAGAAGCCAAACCCAATGAGGTGATGTTGGCTACCTGGAGCCACTTACTACATGGAAGACTAAGAATAGAACCAGGTTGTCCCCATCCACATACCTGTTGACTTTGGGCTGTAATATTTTCCAGTGTCAGATAGTAACATTTTCCAAGTTACTGTAAAAAATGGGAAAATCCACTAGGTACCAGAGCCAAGTCCTGTTTCCTGACTTTTCCACAGGCTTTATGGATAACATGCAGGGCTCAATGAGTCAGAACCAAGGCCTTCCTAGTGCACAGAGCCTTGAACAAACAGCTAACTCCCCACGGGGCCTTGGTGGATTGTGAATGAAGCCAGAAAGTGATTCAGTCCTAGATCAAAACAGAAAACACTTGCAGACACACCACAAAGCAAAAATAGAGTTCTTATTATTTCTCAGCTGCAGAAAAATGGCATTGGGAAGAGTGGTTTTTCAGCTCTGGAGCAATTTTAAGATCTGTATTGGGTGTTTGTATAAGGTTTTCTTTTGTGAATAAATCATGACCCCGACAGCTTGTTCCCCAGGACACAACTCTAGGTGTGTCTTGCTTTCATAGCAATGTCAATAACTAAATTGAATTTTATAAAATTTTTAGGAAGAAATAAAGATTGAATAGGCTAGGTTTTTTAGTTAAGTGAAAAATTACATCTATGGAACTTCTGAAAAGATGGCATTTTGGTAATAGATGACGTGGGAAGCATGATGTAGTAGCCCTTTGCAAATAGTACCTCAGTGGATGGCCCACTTTAAATGAATGAACACCATTTAATATTATTTTGCAAATGACCACATTTACATTTCCTGACTCTAGCAAGGCATTGTGGGAAGTGGATTTCCTGAATTAGTACAATCTTGAGATGACCAAAGGTTACTGGTTTAACTAACCCCTTTGTTTGCTTGGGGCTTTTTGGTGGACATTATTTAGAAACACTCAATACCCAGACTTTTTTGGAGACTTGGGTTAGTTTTCTTTTTTTTTTCCTTCAAGTTTTTTTTTTAAATTTATTTATTTATTTATTTATTTGAGAGCGACAGACACAGAGAGAAAGACAGAAGGAGGGAGAGAGAGAGAGAATGGGCGCACCAGGGCTTCCAGCCTCTGCAAATGAACTCCAGACGCGTGTGCCCCCTTGTGCATCTGGCTAACGTGGGACCTGGAGAACCGAGCCTCGAACCGGGGTCCTTAGGCTTCACAGGCAAGCGCTTAACTGCTAAGCCATCTCTCCAGCCCTCCTTCAAGTTTTGTTTGAGTGAGAGAGGGAGAGAATGGGCATGCCGGGGCCTCTAGCTTATGGCCAACGTATGTGCCACCTTGTGCATCTGGCTTTACGTGGGACCTGGAGAATCGAGCCTGAGTCCTTAGGCTTCACAGGCCTTAACCACTCAGCTGTCTCTTGAGTCCTTGGGTTTAAACAGCCTGTGCCGTGTACAGGGCTCCCATGTGATCTAGGGAGATGGAAGGTTTCAGAGAAGCAAGCGCAGTGACTCTCCGGCCTGAGAACAACTGCAGTTTTCTCCCACCATGCATCAGATGTCTCTGGTTTTGAAGTCATAGAGGACCTTCATCTTTTCTCTGGGTTTATACTGGTATGTGGGAGACCAAAGGTGGAGGGCTCTGGCCACCAGGTGAGGAGGAGAGTGGCTGGTACCTGTGGGTTCCCACTACGCCACAGCAGTGTGTGTTCCCTAAACTTGCCTCTGACCTCCATCTGGCCGGGATGGCCGCCCTCCTTTCCCTTCTCCAGGGATACCCCTTCTGCGGGTGTGAATGGTCCTCTTGGGGCCATAGGGGCTAAATGACTTCGTGGTTTCCCGGCAAAGCTGACTTGCAGAAGTGTAAGGCTGGGGGTATGTTGGGTCAGATGACTGGCATTCCTGTCTGCTTGCATACTCCAGGGAGGCAGCACTTTCTCTCAAGCTTGGCTCAGCCTGTGCTTGGCTCAGAGCGCTTTAGAGCAGGGAGGAAAATGACGTTTACTAATGTATCGCCCAGCTTAGATGACAAGTACTGAGGACTGAACTGTTTGTGGGCAGAGCAAGTCCAAGGGCTTCTTCAGGAGTTCATGGAGCACAAGCCCAGGTGTTCCTTGCCAACAGGGTCACAGATTGATTTCTGCCTTCCATCACTGTCCTGCAGGTACTGCCAGGCCATTTTACCTGGACTGTTGTTTTTGTGTATGCTGTGGATTGAACCCAGGGTCTCATGCGTGCTAAGAACACACTGTACACTAAGCTATACCCCTTTGACACATGTGCCGCCCTCTTGTGGCACATGTGTGACATTGCGTGCTTGCATCACTGCATCTGGCTACATGGGACCTGGAGATTTGAACATAAGTTCTTAGACTTCACAGGCAAGCGCCTTAACTGCTAAGCCTTCTCTCTAGCCCCTAGATCCCCCCCTTTTATTTTTTTTAAAGATTTTATTTTCATTAATTAGAGACAGAAAGAGGGAGATAGAGAGAGAGAAACTGGGCATGCCAAGGCCTCTAGCCACAGCAAACGAACTCCAGATGCACCACCATGTGCATATGGCTTATGTGGGACCTGCAGAATCAAACCTGGGTCCTTAGGCTTCACAGGCATGCACCTTAACCGCTAAACCACCTCTCCAGTCCTAGATTCCTTTTTAAAAAAATTTTTCCGAGGTAGGGTGTCACTCTAGCTCAGGCTGACCTGGAACTCACTATGTCGTCTCAGGGTGGCCTCGAACTCAGGGCAGTCCTCCTGCCTCCCAAGTGCCGGGATTAAAGATGTGAGCTACCACGTCCGGCTCCCTAGATACCTTTTTAATAGTTCCCTGTCACATCCTTGTGGTTTTATGCCATACCTTTGAGGCCAAGCATGTGGGAGCAATTTTTCATTGCTTTGTGGCAGTTCTACCCTAAGAAAATTCTCTAGTTCAGCTGCCAGCGGTGCTGGGGGAAGTCTGTTGGTGACAAATCTTGGTCAGGCTTTAGTTGTACTAGGCGAGAGAGAATAGAGTCTTGCTTTTCAGCATGTGTTGGTACTGGGATAATTACACAGGGATTGAAAAACAACTCAGTAGCTATGACTGGAGGTGTACCTCGCTCCCTGGGTGAGAATAACAGCTGGACTTTCAAGCTGCAGCTTGTTGTTGGAACAGCCAAGGAACATGGACGAGAAGCTTGCCAACTCCCCTGAAGACCTCCTTACCGATAAATAGGAAATACCGGCTGGGTTCAGGGTAACACTTCACCAGGGCGTGCTCTCTTTAGGAAAGCTGCGGGGAAGGTAATGGGTTTATTTGTAAAAGTTGACAAGATATCACTTGTTTTGGGAGGGGTTGCATATAGGTACGTGGAGCCCGTGTTTGAATAGAGAAAGCATGGATTAACTTTTTAAGCTGTCAACTAATTATTAAGTGTGAAAGAATGTGTTAGTTACTTTTCTTGTTGTCGTAACAAAATAACTGGAAAAAGCAGCTCGCAGGAGGAAGTTGTACCCTGGCCCATGGTTTGAGGGGATAGAGTCTATAATGGGGGAGGGGTCGTAGTGTCTGGAGCCGGGAACACTGACTTCGCATTTGGGCTTCACAGAGAGAAGCATGCTGGTTGGTGCTCAGGCCCCTTTCTCCTGGCCTCCCTTTCTCCTTAGTCCAGGCCCCAGCCCATGGTGTGACACAACTGTCATCCTCACTGGACACACTCTCCCGTCTCCTAGGTGGCTCCAGCCAAGTGGCCAGTGAAGATTCACCACCACGAAGACCTCTTACCATTTAGAAACTGTTTTGTTGGACGTCTTCTCTGTTCTCACACAGATATAGGGTAGCATTGCTTGGGGCTGGCGAGATGGCTTCAGAGTTAAAGTTGCTGACGCCAGAGCTCAGAATCCCCCACGTCCACGTAACACTGGATGCAACAGGTCCATGTGGCTGTAATCCTAAACGTGCCTCCCACCAGGGGACGCACAGTCAGGACAGGCCTGAGCCTTGCAAGCCTGCGAGGCTGCTATTCACAGTGGCAGAAACAAGAGGGACCCCGTCTCAGGCAGGGGGGAGGTGTACACTGTATTCCACACGTGGGCCGTGGCGTGCGTGCACCCACTTTGCCACCCCCCCCCCCCCGCCACGTGTGAATGTTGCTGCTTCCTTCTGATTTTGTTTCTCATTCACATTTTTAAAATCTGCATCTTAATTAGCATACAAAATAACGGGTCTCATCAGGATGTTTTTGAAAAATATTTATTTGCAATGAGAGAAAGAGAATGGGTGTGCCAGGGCCTCTAGCCACTGCAAACAAACTCCAGATGCACGTGCCACTTTATACATTCAACATTATGTGGGTCCTGGGAATCAAGCCGGGGTTGTTAGGCTTTGCAGGCAACTAAGTGCCTTAACTGCAGAGCCATCGCTGCAGCCCATCGTTAGGACATTTTTATATACACATATAGTATAGCTTGCTCATATCCCTCCCATTATCCTCCTAATCCCTCCTTTCTCTTGTTTCTGGTTCCCTTTTTTACCCTTAATAGATGTCCTTATGCTTGCATCTCTCTCTGTCTTTCTTGCTCTTATATATTATCTATCTTCCTGCCACTTATTTATTTACCCAACCATCTATCAATCAGCTATTTAGTTAAAAGTAGATTCTGCATATGAGAAAATCATGCTATTTTGTCTTCTTCCCCCTTTATTTTGTTCCCCTTTCCCCAGTTCCTTTAACTCTCTTCGTTCCCCTTCTGGTTAAAAATATGGAACACGTCACGAATCTGCGTGTCATCCTTGCATGAGGCCATGCTAATCTTTTCTGTACCGTTCCAATTTTAGTATATGTGCTGCCAAAGCGAGTGCACGCATGGGTGTTTTAATATTACAGAGTATGGAGGAAAGCAAGCTGAGCATGCTGCCTTCTCTGGACTTCTAGGACTTGAACGATTTCCTCTTGTGCTCTACATGGGTCTAATCTAATATAACGAGTGCCCATTTACTTAAGGAAAGGCCCTTTGAAATTCTAGCCCGGATAGATAAATTCTGTTGCCGCTGGGCATGCTGTCATTTGTGGCTGTGGATCCAGGTTTCCCAGGCTCACAACACCTCTGGGAATGTCTGTGAAGCTTCAGCCTGCCTTCCTCCAGATCGGAGCCAGCCGGATGTGATGGCCTGAGCGGCTCAGATTTGGAGACCAGCAACATTTCCCTCAGCATTATTCCCTCAGCCATGAATGCTTTTGCCCAGCTAATTTTGTTATTTTGGGGTTTGATTTCTGTGGTGCCAAAAATCAAGAAAAACACCCTGGATGGTGGATGTTTGTACCAGAAAGGCCCTTTGCTAGTGTCCGGATTGCTCAGTTTGCTTCTGTTCAGGGAAGGCCAGTGTCTTCCCTTTCAGAGGCCTGTCCTCGTTCAGTGCCGTTCAGCATGTTGGGATGCATCCTTCAAGGACAAATGTCTTTCCCTCTTCTTCATCCTCCAGCGTCTCCACTTCTTGCAGCCCATATGCCCGGCTGTCCAGGGGAGCTTCCCTGTCCAGCACAGCCACCACTGCCCGATCCAAGGAGCCCTTGAATGTCAGCACGTACGTGATAATTTTAGACCCACCTTTCCAGCATAGGCTTCCTTCCTGAGCTATAGCTCCTCCATCCAGGGGCTCCCTGAGCATCTCCAGATAACCACACCAGTGTGCCTCAAAGCAAGCCCTGTGTCCTTGGCCTTCTGTCTAATGGGCTTCCTAACCAAGTCCCCAAACGCTGGATGGCCCGGACCGTCTCCTCTAGTTGCACAGGTCTGACATTGAGTCAACAAATCAGTTCTTCCTTCTTGGCAGTTATTTTCCCCCTCATTTCTAATCACCCTCTCAAGTCTGATTGATACTGCTTCTTAAATTTTGATTTCAGCCTCTTGAATGTGTCTGTTTCTAGCCTCTCTCTTCTCTTGTCTCACTCTCACACAGCTAGAGCCCTAGTCATTGCTCTTGAATCTCCCCACTGTATCTGCGGTGGTTTTCCCCTTCGCTCTGCTATGGCTCCTCCTTTGCGTGTTTTCTAGGATGGGCCCAGAGCGATTTTACAAAGCCCACACCCCACCATGTTGGTTCTTGGCTGGCGTGAAAGGATCAGAGACTTCCCACTTCCTGTAGTGCTCCTTCTGTTTTTATTATTTTTAAATTTAAAAGTAGGTATTTGTACATGTGTGCATGCATGTATGTGTGTGCATGGGTATGACCATGGGTCCCCCGGACCTCTTGCTGCTGTGAGCAAACACCAGATGCTTGTACACTTGTGTCTGGCTCACGTGGGTGGGCTGGGAATCGAAGGCAGGCTGGGTTGGCAGACTTTACAAATAAGCACTTATAACCACTGAACTACCTTCCTAGCCTCCTCTTCTTGATGTATGTGTGTGTGTATATAATTTATTTATTTATGAGAGAGAGAGGGAGGAAGGGAGAGGGAGAGAATGGGTGCACAGGGCCTCCAGCCACTGCAAACAAACTCTAGATGCATGCGCTGCCTTGTGCATTTGGCGTACATGGGTCCTGGGGAATCAAACCTGGGTCCTTTGGCTTTGCAGGCAAGCATCTTAACCACTAAGCCACTCCTCCAGACCCTATCTCAATTTTCTATAGTGCTAGGGATACAGATTTGGGAAGCCGTGTCTGGCTTTTTATTTTATTTTATTTTAAATTTTTTTGTTGTTATTTTATTTATTTTAGAGCGACAGAGAGAGAAAGAGGCAAAGATAGAGAGAGAGAATGGGCGTGCCAGGGCCTCCAGCCACTGCAGACGAACTCCAGACGCATGCGCCCCCTTGTGCATCTGGCTAACGTGGGTCCTGGGAGAATTGAGCCTTGAACCAGGGTCCTTAGGCTTCACAAGCAAGCGCTTAACCACTAAGCCATCTCTCCAGCCCCGTGTCTGGCTTTTTAAAACTGTGAGTTCTAGGTGTCATGGTTAGAGCCTCATGTTTGCACACTGAGTACTCTCACCTGCTGAGCCATCTCCTCGCCCCAGCAGCTGCTCCTTAAGCCATCCAGTAGAGCGGCCACCGGCTGAGGTTGTCTAGAACAGTCCTAGATCATGTATCCTTGCCAAGTAAACACTCCACTACTGAGATTCTTGATGGGATGTCACATTTTTTGTTCTTGGTGGTCCTGGTGTTCAAAATCATGGCCTTCCATATGCTCGGTGAGCACTTGACTATGGCACCCATGTGCTGTCCCCCTTTTGGAGAAAGACCCTTGCTAAGGCAGGACTCTCCCTGTAGCTCAGGCTGGCCATCACGGTTGCCCACTTCAATGTCTAGCGTCCTGGGCTTGCGCCTCCTTGCCTGGCAGGAGCCCTCACTCTTAAAGACGTGCCAGCTTAGGTAGCAAACTACAGGCTGAGTAGACTTCATCCAAAGGTCTGAATTCTGAAACGCTCCAAAATCTCACACTTTTGGAGCACTGATAGGACCGTACAAGTGGAAAATCCCACGCCTGAGCTCACGTGATGGGCAGCAGTCCCAACACAGCCGCATTAAAGAGACTGTATAAAACTGCCTTCTGCCTATGTCAACTTATAAATAAATTTAAAGTTTAGACCTGGGTGCCATTCCCCCAAGATACCTCATTTTGTGTACACAAAGATTCCAGGAGCTGAAAAACATACAAAATCTGAATCCCAAGCATTACTGATGAGAGGAACTCAAACTTGCTTTCGTGATGCATCACCACACCCCGATTTCCTTGCCTCCGCCCACCCTGCCACATTTCCTCCGCCACACTGAACGGTGTGTTTGGCTTTCTCAGCTCTCACTCGTGTGCACCCATTTTTTTTTTTTTTCTACTCTGACCCTTCATCTTTTCTCTCTGGCTGGCTCCTGTGAGTCTTTGATTTCATTCCCTCCATGACCTGCATTCTTGCTTCCACACTCAATGTGGCCCACTTTCCCTTATTTTTCCCCGGTGCCTGTACTTAGCTCTTTGAACCTTTTAACCTCACATCATAACTCCTTATTTATTTCACCACTCAGCCAGATTCTAATGTGAAGGCAAATACCATGTCCTTGTCACTGGTCCCTGAGGTTGCTTGGCATTGGCTACATCACAGATGCTTGATAAAGATTTGTTGGACAAGTGAAATGAATGGGTGAGACAAAAGTCAGATTCTTCTCAAATAATAATATATAAATAGGCTGCTGTTCTAGTCCGTATTCCCTCACAAGAATACTTAATCTTGTGTAAGGGCATTTTTGAATGCCTTGGTGGAAGAACTGAGAATACAGATTAGGACATTCTCATCCTGCTATTAAATAATTCAGGTTCACCACGATTATACTGGCAAGCACCCCATTCCAGGTAGGTCACCCTTTTAACATTAAGCTAACTTTAGATTCCCTGCTTTCATCCCACAATTCCCTCCTTAACATACTGTTCATGATAAGCTGTTATTTGAGCATTGCAGTGAATTCTCTTTAATGAGACATCTTGAAACACGGCATAGTTAGGCCTGACGTAAAGTCAACCCTAACACCAAGGCAACGCATATTGCTCAGGACGTTTTGTTGTGGTTGTTGTTGAGGCAGTGACATTTTTGCCATCGAGGAGGTTTCCTGAGGACAACTGAGAAGCCCTAGTGAGCTCATTCCAGCTGGGTCAGGTGACAAGATTGCCAGAGGGACTCGTGGCTCTGCCATGGGTTGGGGTCCAGGACTACATGAGGAGGAGAAGGGAGCCAAGTGGCAGTGCAGATGCCATGTGACCAGCTGCCTGATGCCCCTCCCACCACAGCTAGGGTGGCCCTCTCTGCCAAGCCGTCCCTGCCGGGAACTGTAAGCGCGAGGAAAGCCTTCCTCCCTTAAGTTGCTTTTGTCAGGTATTTGTCGCAACAGTGAGAAAAAGGAAGACAGCTGGCGACTTTGCACTGAAGAGACTGAGGCACGAGAGCTGCCTAGACCGTGCATGACCACTCATTTCCCCACCGGCACTGGACCCAGCCAGCTCGGGCTGAGTATCCGATGCTGCCGTTGCAGCTCTCTGGGGCCTTTCAAAACCTAGAAGCTTTGGTGTAAGTATGTGATAAATAGTTTTAACTCCCTTTTTTTATTTTTAAGCAACAAGGTAGATTAGTCTCATTTTCTTATTTTGTCAAAATTTATTGCCTCCTCCACCTTGTGCTTATTGCTTTGTTATTGAAGTTGAGAAAGGAAGACAAATTAAAACAATAAAGCAAAATGTTAGAGGGAGTTTTGCGGGCAAGTGAATTAAACATCGGCACCTCTACATATGGCTCTTGGAGCCTGGAGCTATTCACAGCTGTGCTGATCAATGGTTGAGGTGAAATGGACCAGCTTGGAGCTCTACCTTGCTGCACTGAGATGATCCTGTTGCCAGCAGGGACCGGGGTGTATGGAGAGTGCCTGCACGGGGCCGGAGGCCGTGTCTCAGGTGAGGGGTGAGGTAGAGAGACAGAGGGATTGGGTGGAAGAGCGAAGAGGAGGTGAGTCTCAAACTCAACCATGAGACTCAAGTAGACATGCGACCTACCCTCACTTCCTCCATGATACAGCTGTGTTCAGTGCAGCCCACCGGGACCCTTCTGAGGGCCTGCTGAGCACTGAGGTGCAGGCGTGGAGTCTGGGGTGCTGAAGGACATGTTCCCTTCCTCTCTGGGGAAGTAACTGAGGACAGCCATCATTGCTTGTGTCAGGAAGATCTCTTCTCATTCCAGTAACCAAGTCTGACTTTCTTCTCTCTTTGCTCTTTCCCTCAAGAAACTCCCTGGGAAAGCTAGAAGGTATGGCAAGGGGCCAAGAGTTTTGTTTGCTTTTTGTTGTTGTTGTTTTTTAATATCATAAGATTTACAACTGCCTCATTCCACAGAGGACTTGAGGGCATCTTGGCAACCTCTGCCACCTCCTACCTCCTGCCTCTGACGTCATCAGGACTCCAACGGTGACTCCCCCTTTAGCTGTGAGGTGGGGTCTGGAGTCAGGTCACACCTTGGGAAGGGCAGCCTCAGAGGCCTGGCCGTGTCTCCTTGGCTGCTTTTGGTTCTGGTGTTGCGCTTTACTAAGAAGGAAGGGGGATCCTCGTTTTCACAGTCTCTGTGCAGATTGGGGGAACGTTTCTCTGGGAACTCTGGCTTGTTTTGCTGACGGTGACCGGAGGGTGGGGGTCCTTTTGCTCGCAGAGATGGGTTGGACCTTGCTGCTGGTGGGGATCCCGCGAGGCTGCATTCCGAGGCGCTGTTCCGCTCTCTCACGGTGACGCTGTGGATAATCCCAAGGGTGACTTTTTCTGCTGCCTGTATGTCTCTGGCAGCCCCGTTGGGGTTTGGTTTGAAATTGAGGCCTGTTGCTGCCCCTCCAGGGTGAGAAGCGGGGAATGAATGAATGAACCCTGCCGGCGTGCTGGCACTTACCTCTCCTGTGCCCCGATGACTCTCCGTGGTTGACAGCTGACTGGTTGGTTATTTGTCACTGGTGCTGCGCTCTCACTAGGTCTGGTCTAGACGTGACCCCTCCCCCGCCAGCCCCCAAAGCCAGACTTCACCTGGCTGCTTCCGAGATGGTGCTGAGTCAGCCATGGGTGCTGCAACAGAGCAAAGACGCCCTCGGGGGTCTCGTGCAGGTTCTGCGGGTCTGGAGGACGTTCATATAGCTCACCAGCAACCAAGTACAAGCACAGCCGCGCCTACATGCCTCGGGGGTTAGGGGTAGCTGGGGCCTGAATTATGTCACATCACCAATAAACCACGTGCCAGGTACCGAGTCAGCTTCCATCCCTTCAGCCTCAGAAGGGCCCTGGAGAATGGTCTCAGACCACGGCTCCCCCAGCTACAAAGCATCCCACTTAACTTCCTTTAGTGCCTGTCTTCTCCTGGTGACATACCTTTGAATGTCATCACTTCCAAGGGGCCCTTCAGCAGACCACAGGGTTTCTTTAACAGGGTCAATATGTTTCAGTATTTTTTGGTGTGTGCACATGTGTGTGCAGACGCGCATGCCCTGCGCTCACACATGCAGAGGCCCAGGGAGGACGTCAGGGAAGAGCCGCGTTGCTCCACCGTCTCACTTCCTCGAGACAGCGTCTCTCACCGAGCCTGGAGCTCACGCTGAGCTTCGGTTAACTGGCAGACCCGCAGCTCCGGTGATGCTCCTGCCTCCGCTCTCCTCGGTGTGGCAGGTAGAGGCACGCCCAGCTCCTTCGATGGGTGCTGGGGATTAAACTCAGGTCTTCATGCTTGCACAGCAAGCATTCCTACTCACGGAGCCAGCTCCCCAGCCTGGGCTTTTGTGTTTTTTTTAAAGTACTTTTTCAAACACAATACTCAGAACTTTCTTAAGAGTCCTTTCCTCCCATTTTGCTTGGCTAATTGTGCCCATAAAAGAAGCATGAAATGAGGTCAGGGGAGCAAAATCTGATAATGCATGGGTTTTGGAGCAGTTCAGAATGTGCCTGATTTGATGGACCAGGATCATGGTGTTTGGATTATATTTGCTATAAGAAAACCCCAGGAAGCGAGGAGAAATAGGGCCATGGGCATTTTTTAATTTAATTTAATGTTTTAAATATTTATTTATTTAAGAGAGCAAGAGAGAAAGATGGGGAGAGAGACAGAGAAAATGAATGGGTGCACCAGGGCCTCCAGCCACTGCAAATGAAATCCAGATGCCTGTGCCCCTTGTGCATCTGGCTTACATGGGTCCTGGAGAATTGAACCAAGGTCCTTTGACTTTTCAGCAAACGCCTTAGCCACTGAGCCATCTCTCTAGCCCGAGAACATTTTTTTAATGATGATCCTACAGAACAGCCACATGCTTGGACCCTGTTCTCTGGCATCCATTAGCTCTGTGTCTTCTGGGCTGCTTTGGTTTGGAGACCCTTCACCTGAGCATGCTTGTGGTTGGGGTCCTGAGCTAGCCACGCTCACATTGCTGTGGCCACGGCACATGGCAGAGGCGGCTTGAGAGGAAGGGGCTCACAGTTTCAGAAATGCTCTCTAGTTGTTAGGTCCCATGTACTTGTGTAGAACATCATGGCCCCGGGAGTGTGTGGTCAAGAATGGCTGGCCACGTCATGATAGAGCAGAAAGCAGAGAGCTGTCAGAACCAGGGACTGGGCTGTAACCTTTAAAGGCTCTCCCGTGGTGAACTATTGATGTAAGCTAGTTCCTACCTCCTAAAGGTTTCATAGCCCTCCAAACTAATGCCCCCAACTAGGGAACAAGTGCTCAAAACATGTGCCTGTGTGTGGGGGGAGGGGCATATCAGATTCAAACCATGACAGATCCCAACACATACTGAAAAGGGCTGTCTTTGGGCTTTTAAAAACATTAAATTAAATTTAATTAATTAATTTTTTTATTTTGAGGGAGGGGGAGAGAATTGATACGCCAGAGCCTCAGCCGCTGAAGTTGAACTCCAGATGCTTGTGCTGCCTAGTGGGCACGTGTGACCTTGTGCTTGCCTCACCTTTCTGCATCTGGCTTATGTGGGATCTGGAGAGTCGAGCATGGGTCCGTAGGCTTCTCAGGCAAGTGCCTTAACTGCTAAGCTATCTCTCCAGCTCTCAGCTTTCCTTCTAGAATCTTCACAAGAATCTTTCAGGGCTTGCTGCTTTCTTATAGCCTGTATTAAGGGCCTTGGCATTGAGCTTGGGTGGTGGAAGCCCCATGGATGGACACTGTTTTAGTATTAGGCGCCAGGGTTACAGCTAGTTATCCAGTTGGCATTGTGATATAGGCCATTATATTTTTTGTTATGTGTGTGCATATCTATGTATGTTCACATGTGTGTGTACAGGTGCATGTGTGTTCATGTGGACATCAGAGGTCAACGTCAGATGTCTTCTTTGATCACCCTCCATGATATTTATTGAGATAGTCTTTCACTTAACACAGAGCTTGCTGATTTTGTTAGTCTAGCTAGCCAGCTTGCCTTGAGCATCCTCTTGTCTCATCTTCCAAGCACTGGAATTGAAAGGCTGGTCATCATTGCCATGGGTGCTAGGGAGTCTAAATTTAGTTCCTCATGCTTATGTGGCAAGCACTTTACTGACTGAGCCATGTCCCCAGCCCATCCTAGGCCATGCTTTCTGTTAGCTATGAGGACTCATTGCTGACACAGAATGTGGCCTTAGGGATGGTACTTCCCAGCAGGTAACTGAATATTACAGAGATTTAAAAGACCAGGTTAGTATATCTCCAGCTGGAATTGAAAAGTTGAAATAGTCCTTGAGCTCTTCACATCCCTAGCAAATGACACTGTGGCCATTGCAAGTGTATGCCTTATGTTCACCAAGTAGTGCTCCCAAATGCTCAGTGGCCGTCCAGGAGCCTTAGTCACTTCTGGCCTGTGCCAGGAGCTTTGAGGCTTGAAGGATGCCAATGATGAGTTCAGAAGATTGGCCTCGGGTGTGACCCAAACTCCCTGTGAAAAGGGGAGCAGCCTGGGAGGAGTCAGGAGAGTGGGGGACCAGAAGGCACATTGCAATCCTAAGCAAGAAGTCCTGCCGTCCTCAATAGACCTTCTGCAGATGCTGATCTTTCCACAACCGCCTGCAGCTCCAGGGACCTCTTGTCAACATACTTGTCCCGTCTGCTCTTCTCCTGACCTCCCTGGCCCCCGAGTGGCCTGTCTCTGGGCAGCCAGGTCAGCAGGTTTGAGGGTGACTGGGTCATCAATCTCTGTGGTTATTGTCAACTCCCTCCTTTGCAGTGACACTCCTGCTCTTTCATGTCAGAAGCAGTTCCACCAAGGTCCAGGCCACCCTTGTCTGCATTTCTGAGCAGGCAAGGGGTGTAGGGCCCCTGTGGCTAGGGAGGACTTTCAGAGGTCTCAGGGAATGCACACATTTTCTATGTGCCGACAGAAGCCTTTTGTATTGTGCTTGTGTTCCTGACATATCTTGGCATGTCTCTCACACACTTACATATAATATATGCATGCATTAAAATTTAAAAAATAAACATAAGAGCAGTTTTTGTTACATAAAAATTGAGCAGAAGCTCCAGAGAGTTACCTTTCCCACTTTACTATCCCCCTCCAGAGGGATGCGTGGTCACAGATGATGTACCCGCGCTGAACTCACATAGGGCTCGCTCTTGGTGTTACACCCCCTATAGGTATGACATGCATCATCTGGTATGGCACCAGTGCCATCTGCTTGGAATCATAATTGGCTTTTCATGTCAGGCTCTTTATTGAGAACCGGTCACATAGACACCCTTACCTGGCAAATACTGATTCCAGACTCCCAGAGGGAAAGCAAGTGTTGGGCACAAACCACATAGTTTGCGTAAGTACTTTAGGCAGAGTGAGTCAGTCTTTGCAGTTAGGGCGGTGGGAACCCTTCCAAAATCCAAGTCCTTGGATGCCAGGGACGGGCTAATGACGTCTTGGTATATTGCTCAAGCTGACTTGAAACTCGCAGTTCCTTACATCTCGGTGTCCCAGTTAGTTGGAATTACAGAGCAAGCAGGGTGATCAAACGGTGGCAGCCTAGCCTATCACGTTGACTTTTTATGTGCACCCCACTATGAGCCAAGCTTAGCACGTCATTGTTCCTTCCCTCTGAGCATTGGTCTCCATCTTCTCTGGGTTTATCCACTGATTGGCACATCAGCCTTAGAGGAGAACCCCATGTTAAGACTTTTTTTTTGGCATGCTTTGCTAACCTCTGATCCTTTACTTCACAATAGGTAGGTGATCTTTTTCTTTGTCTTAGTGAAATTATTCATATAGCCGTTGTCCCCTCTAAACCGGAAGAATGAAAAGACATGTTTCTAGCCCTTCATTTAGTTCCTTTCTTAGGAAGATTCTAGAGCTCCTTGTTTCTGAAGAATTACAACAGTTAAGGTTCTTGGACATACCTTTTTCATGCTTGTCATTATTATAAGTATTTTTTTTCTTTGTCCCACTGGTCTAGGAGTTGAACATTTCAACGTATTATTTAAAAGGTATTCAAATATGAAAACAGAAATTTGCTAGCTTCCCTGACTTGTTACCCAGGAGTTGTGCTGGCATTTTTGGTGGTGCATTAGGAACTTAGGTTGAGGTTGCCCTGATGTACACAGAGACTTAGAATTCTCACCAGAGATCATGAGTTCTCCATAGAGAAATCTTACAGCTTTCCTCCTTGCCTCACAAGTAATTGAATTTTGATGAAAAATAACACCACAAGGCAATCTACTTGCCTTTGGATGTTAAGTGCAAAGTGTGCCCTTGGATAATACTATAATACTTTAATCCTGTAGAAAGGTATCATCCCTCTGTTTGCTTTTAGCTTTCCATGGAATTTCTCCAAAGCTTCTGCCTTCTAGTAAAGACGTTGTTTCCATTTTCTTTGCATGTTTATCCAACCATACTCGTATCCCCCCTCACATGGAGGAGACTAACGGGTAAGACAGGCACCGGGCACTAACCGCCCATGACTACCAACAGCTGGCCTTCTAAGTCCCAATACCCAGGCTCTGTGAGGACTTTGTTTTGAAAACTATGAGCTTTGAAGTCGCTATTGACAGGTGCTTTCTATGGCTCCAAAGTCTGCGTGCATCCCAGAGACCTGGCCAGTTGTTTGTTGTGGTTTCATGTTTGCTGAAAGCTCTAGACTGTGGGTGCCTTTGTTGACGGGAAGCCAGGCAGTGAGAGAGAGCTGCATGCTTTTGTCATCGTTCTCTGCCTGTGTGACCTGTTCTGTGTGCAGGCAGCTCCGTCACTGCTCAGTGAATTACGGAGCCCGACCAGATGTGACTGCAGCGTGGTGCCCGCTTATTGTCTAACTTGCTATTCTATGTCTGCCGGCATTGGGGGCTGGTTGTGGCAAGAACTTGGCTGCTTTTGCTTCTTGACCCTTCCTTGTCCCCTGCAAGTTAACATCACGGCTGTGAGAGCTGCTGAACACATTGCACTGCATTGCTGCACCTCTGAATGGATTGAACTTGACCTTTCCTGGAGTCCTCTCAGTCTTGGGAGATTTTGTTTGTGAAAACAAAACGAGGAAGAATGTAGTGCCTGACTTTTGTCTTCCTTTCTCACAGCAAATTCTCTTTCTCTTTTACTTAGTTTTTTTTCTTCATTTATTTATGAGAGAGAGAATGAGAGAAGCAGAAAGAGGCAGATATAGAAGGGACACAGCGGGGCCACAACCATTGCAAATGAACTACAGATGCCTGCGCCCCCTTGTGCATCTGGCTTACGTGGGCCCTAGGGAGTTGAACCCGGGTCCTTTGGCTTTGCAAGCAAACGCTTTAACTGCTAAGCCATCTCTCCAGCCCCCCTTTTACTTTTCTTTTGGGAGGGCAGCGCTAAGGGGATTGAACTCTGGACCCCTGTTTATGCTAGGCTACTGCTACACACTGAGCCATACTCCCGGCTCAGCAAGCTGTCTGTAAATGTAGAGACACAGGTAGATTCCTTAGTCAGAATTCATTCTCTCCAACTCCTTATTAAAGTTACATTTTGTGATCTACCCCCTCCCATTAGACCCTCCTTATTATTGAAAATGGGTAGATCACAGATGAGCCTAAATAATGGTACCAAACTGCCTGTATTTACTGAAAAGAAAACTAATAAATTAAATTTAAAAAAAATAATAATAAAAAAAAATAAAAGTTCAGAGAAATTAAAAAAAAAAAATAAAGTTACATTTTGATCATGTTGTAACTATGAGCCAGGTAATGTCTGTCTCCTGTTGTTCCCAGCGTAAGTTAGTTCTTTTTGGTGGTTTCTTTTGTTTGGTCCATTTGGTATGACAGAAGTCAAGCTATTTTCGCCCGTAGTCTAAACATCACTTTTATTTTTTTAAAAAATGTTTTATTTATTATTTATTTGCAAGGAGAGAAATGGAGGGAGAAAGTGTGCCCCTGGGCCTCCTGCACTACAAGCAGAACTGCAAAGTGCATGTGCCACTTTGTGCAGCTGGCTTTGCATGGGTACTGGGGAACTGAACCTGGGCTGTCAGGGTTTGCAAGCAGGCACCTTTTAGCTGCTGGGCCATCTCTCCAGCCCTCTAAACATCACTTCTCTACATATATTCTATTCTGTATTTGAAGATGGCAATTGAAACCCCCAATGAATTTGAAGTACTGAACAGGTCAATTTCACTGGTCTCCAGAACATAAAATGGAATGGAAACTGTATTGAATGATTTTTTTTTATGCACAAAGTATACAAAAAGGAGGTTTACAATTTATTTTTAAAGTTATAAAAGCAAATTTCCTTGGTGGCATAAAATCACATTAGTAAAAATTCTTCAAGTCATATTACAGCATGAGAACGGGGACATGGTTCAGTGGTAGATTGCTTGCTTAGCATGCACAAGGCTATGGGTTCAATTCCCGGCACCATCCATCATCAAAGCAGAGCAAAACAAACAAAAAGCTTTAGAATTGGCCAAACTTGTCAAAATATGCATCAAAGGCTCAAAGAGTTATTAAAGTGGTCATTATTAGTAATTTGCCTTCATTTTTTAAAGTTATGCAATATGGAATTTTATTCTATTAACTTCTACTCATTGTTGGTCTTTCTGGGTTTTACCCCATCCTTTGAAAATTTCCTCTAGACCTTCCACCTGTTGGAAATATGTCTAGTGATGCTGTTCTTTAGTTTCTGGAAGATCATGTATGGAATATTTTTCCAACTTTTGTTTTCAATTCTAGCAAGGAAAAAAATCAGAGTTTGAGCCACTGTTGAGCTCTGTGAGAAAGTGACACAGAAGTGTGGGACGTGCCTGTGTCAGGAAGGAAGAGAAAGGGCGGTGAGTCCAGCCTTGGCTATGCAAGCATGAGGACCTGAGTTCCAATCACATCAAACCGGGGGCTGTAGCGCAGGCCTCTCTAATCCCAGCTTCCTGTGGCAAGCAGGGAGGCCGGGACAGGAGAGGTGAATCCGGCAGTGAACAGCCAGAGAGCCTGCGTCAAGCAAGGAGGAAGGCGAGGACCCATGACAGAAGCTGTCCTCTGACCTCCACGCGCGTGGCACGCACACACCGGCACTCAAATGATCATGCTTGCATGTGTGTGTGCGTGCGTGTGCACACATGCCCCAAACTAAAAGTGGCAAATAAAGAATGTGAATGCATCTAGAAATGCCTCAAATGGCCAAATATATATGTTTATCTTTGCCTCCACCTCATCTCATGCTTTCTTTCATACTTCTCCCTTACCATTTTTGTTCCTTTCTATGTTTCCACTTCCACCTTGAGCCATTTTCTTATATTTTCTACATATCAGCTCACAGTAGTAGGAAAGAACAAACTCCATGCTAAAATGTATCTCTTGGGCTGGAGAGATGGCTTAGCGGTTTAAGCGCTTGCCTGTGAAGCCTAAGGACCCTGGTTCGAGGCTCGGTTCCCCAGGTCACGTTAGCCAGATGCACAAGGGGGTGCACGCGTCTGGAGTTCGTTTGCAGTGGCTGGAGGCCCTGGGGTGCCTATTCTCTCTCTCTCTCTCTCTGCCTCTTTCTCTCTTTCTCTGTCATTCTCAAATAAATAAATAAATAAAATGAACAAAAAAAATGTATCTGTTTTGGCAAGGTCTCTGGAAGACAGATGTAAAGAAATTTCTCTCCCATGGTAAAATTTTGGCTTTGTGACAAAAAATGAACTTCAGATGCATGTGCCACCTTGTGCATCTGGCTTACATGGGACCTGGAAAATTGGATCTGGGTCCTTAGGCTTCACAGGGAAGCGCCTTAACCACTGAGCATCTCTCTAGCCCTGCAATATGTTTTTTAAAATGTGAGTGTGGTGTGTGCATGTGTTTTTGCATGTTACGTGTATGTATGTATGTGTGTGTGCATGCGTGTAAAGGCCAGAGATTGACACTGGTGTCTTCCTTAATTACTCTCTACCTATTCTTGTGTGGTGTGCGTTTTGGGAGGCAAGTCTTCTCATTGTCCCTAGAACTCACCAATTTTGCTAGACTGGCTAGCCAGTAAGTCCTAAGGATTCCCCCATGCCCAGACTATCAGTACATGCCACCACGCCCAGCATTTATGTGGGTACTGGGGATTGAACTGACGTCCTCTTAAGCACTACCCTGGAGCCATCTCGCCAGCCTCACAGTCTAATATAGTTACCTTCCTGCAGGCACGGACTCTGTGTTCTGCTATTGGCCTGGGGTTGGTGATGGTGATCTCCACGTCCCTGCTTCTGAGATGTCAAGGAGGAGAACAAACTGGTTAGGATTCATGTGAGGTCCACAGTCAGTGAGGCCACCTGGGAACCGGTGTAAATATCACATGGCCAGAATGTAGTTTGACTTGGCTGTGGTTCTGTCTTTTTTTTTTTTTTTTTTGGTTCCTTTGACATGATGGGGCTCATTCTTGCTGACCCTTGACCTTAGCTTGCATCTGTGTGAACACCACAGGTACAGATTGTGAGGGACGCAGCCTGCAACATGGGCGTGGAGAAGGCAGTTACAGCGGGCTGGACCATGGACAGACCTCCTCTGCGCAGCGCTGTCTAGCACGGACGACCTGCTTTCGTAGACTGGAAACTGTCCCAAGGCCTTTCCTTTCCTGACTTGCCGTTAGCCGTTGAAACCTTTGCTTTCGCACGGTCTGCAGTAATAAAAAGCTCCTAGTCTTCCTAATATGAAAGTCATAAACCATGCCTTGACAACCACAGAGAATTCTATTTCTCATTTAGTTTTATTGTTAGCATTACTCTTAATTGCCTTCCTTATCTTCAGGCCTGACTGTTGTTTGCTGGGATGAAGCTAACAAGGTTTTGAAAGCCAGTTCAGAGGGGAATGAACGAGGCAGTCACAGTAGCAGATATAGACATGTTGTTTGGCGTTTTGTGAATGTCAGCTACTAATTTTAACAATAATAATTTTTTTGAAAGGAACAAGGAGTTCCCAACTAGTGAAAGCAAGGTATTCTGTGTGAGAGGCCCTTGTTATTTGTAGATATCAGCGCTTATGTCTGTTAAATGTATATTGAGTGCAGGCTCTTGGCCTCAGCTATTTTTCTATGACTACTTGAGGAAGCAGATGTTTGCAGCAGACATGGTAGACATGGTCTAAAACCTTTCTCTTCTTATAATCTGAGCTTTTGCAGCAATGTCTCTTGCCAGTAATTCCCAAGCTTTCTGGACTTAGAACGCTCTGTCCATATTGATTTCTGTTTAGTCTCCCCTTCCCTCCATGCCTTCAGATGTGAGATGCTATGTCTTAAAGTTCCTTTGAAAACTTGGTGACGACCTCTAAGATTGTAGGACACCCTCAGCTTGCTCCACCTGGGAATAAGAGCAATGAATGTAAGGAAGGGACTCTGGGAAATGATAAGAGAGTATTTCAACAGGCAACTCCTCAACTTATCCTCAGATGCCTCATCTCTTCTTGACTCAGTTGTTTGGATCCGATTACTACTACTATTATTATTATGATTAGTTTTACTATTATTTTGTGTTTTTCAAAGTAAATTTTTATTTTTTATTTATGGCAGAGAGAGAGAGAGAGAGAGAGAGAGAGAGAGAGAGAGAGAGAGAGAGGGAGAGAGAATTGGCACTCCAGGCCCTCTAGCCACTGCAATCAAACTCCAGGTGCATGTACCATCTTGTGCACATGTGCGACCTTGTGCACTTGGCTTACATGGGTCCTGGGGAATTGAACCTGGGGTTTAAGGCTTCACAGGCAAGTGCCTTAACTGCTAAACCATCTCTCCAGCCTCAAAAGTAAAATTTTAAATGCTCTATTTTATTTGCATAGACGTGTGCATGTGCATGTGTGTGCTATCTTTAGGAATGTGTTTTTTTTTCTCATGTGGATGGTGGGAATTGAACTCAGGTTCTTGGGTTTTTGAGGTAGACACTTTATCCAATGAGCTATCTCTCCAGCCGTTTTAAATTAAATATAATATATATGTATATATGTTTATAAAAGGACTCAGTAGGTAGTTTACAGGACACATGCTGGGTAGTCCAGCAAGGGCTGTCCAAAGGCTGGAGTGTGGGAAGTTTGGTCATTATTACTCAGTCTACGAGGCTGCACGCCTCAGTAGTCCCAGTCTGACACTGGAGGTCGGGAGGATTGTTGGAGAGCCGCTGGTCTTTCCTCCATATTGGAAGGCTGATGGAACTGGGTTCCAGTGTCCATGAAGGTCAGCAGCAGCAGCAAGTAACGCAGGCAACCAGGCCTATTATTTTTGGTTTGGATCTCATTTTAGCATCAAAGGCATCACTGTGAAGAAGTAATTAAGTTGTGAGGCTTCATTCTTTGTCAGTGCTGGGAAAGTTAGCAAAGGTATGCATGTCAGTGAGGTCTTACGCCTCTTTCCACCTTGGTTCTTGGCTCGCATGTGATTTCTTTCTGCAGAAACTCCCTAGGAATCCTCAGAGGAGATGACTGGCACCTTTGCCACCATGACTGCCAGGATTTATAACATACTGCCTCACTACTCAGTTCGTGGTCAGATCTCCCCAGCTGAGGTCCGGTCAGGTGCCACATTCACAGTGCCACAGTTGCCTCCTTGAGGGGCAAGGAGACAAAACTAACCAAACAACCTCACAGGTTAGTAGAAGAAGATAGCTTTGCCGGGCATGGTGCCACACACTTATAATCTCAGCCCTTGGAAGATACAAGGAAGAGAATCGAGTTCAAGGCCACCTTCACTACCTAGTGAGTTGAAAGTTGTTACAATTAATATGTTTAAATGTGTCATTCTGGTTTTGATATTTAATTAATTGGATTTATTTTGCAGGGCTGGGGATGAAATCCAGAAAGTTGTGCATGCTAGGCATGGTTTATATCACTGAGCTACATCCCCAGCCCTGATTTAAAAAAAATTTTTTTGTGTGTGTATTTATTTATTTGAGAGTGATTGACATAGAGAGAAAGAGGGAAGGAAAGAGAGAGAGAGAGAGAGAGAGAGAGAGAGAGAGAGAGAAACAGAGAGAGAGAGAAAATGGGTGCGCCAGGGCCACCAGCCATTGCAAATGGACTCCAGACATGTGCGTCCCCTTGTACATCTGGCTAATGCAGGTCCTGGGGAATCGAGCCTCGAACTGGGGTCCTTAGGCTTCATAGGCAAGCGCTTAACCGCTAAGCCACCTCTCCAGCCTCGTGATTTCCCAAGTACTGGGATTAAAGGCGTGTGCCGCCACACCTGGCTAACTGTTCTCTTTTGACGTGCTGTTCTTGAGGCCGCAGAGTCATGGTGCTGTCTCTGGCTCTCCTCCTCTGGGGCATCTATTTCCCTTTATCATAGTTTCACAGACTGATTTATTTAGAAGGCTGAGAGAAGTAAGCGTTAATATTGGTGAGGTGAACAAATATTGTGTCATTCACTCTTTAACAGGTAAATCTTTTAAAATTATTTGTCCACAAAATTTCTCCCATGAATATTAAATGAGCAAATATGCCAGTCATTTGTTGGTGTTTGGGGCAGATAGAGACAAGTGTGCATGTGTGTGTGTGTGTGTGTGTGTGTGTGTGTGTGCGCGCATACATGTTGGGAGGTAAGGTGGGAAAGGAAGATGGATGCATTTTTTGATCTGTTTTGCAACATTTTTCTTGAGAACGTCAACACATGATATTTGATCATATTTCTGTCCCATTACCCCCTTCTGCCCCTCTTGGCACCCCATTCCGCTGAGCACCCACCTCTTTCCAAGTTGTCCTTTCTCGGGTTTGATGTCCCATTCACTCCTTTTGTCCTCCCCTCTCTTTCGTTGATGGGCTCAGAAGAGTGCAGGTCTTGTGGAAGTATCGGCAATCACTGAGGTCATGAATGCGTCATTTTCGTCATGTCTGGAGGACAGTGCCCCAGAGTACGCCTTCTCACCCTGTGGCTCTTATATCCTTTCTGCCCCCCTTCCACAGTGTTCCCTGAGCCTTGGCGGGCATGATAGAGATGCCTCGTTTAGTGCTGAGCTCTTAATGGCCTCTTAGTTTCAGCTTTGATGGCTTTTGGCTCTCCCCAGTGTTGACCGCCCTCTCTGCAGAGACATGTTTCTGGCTGGTGGTGAGGACAGCGCTGATTCTTCCTGCAGTTCCCTCTGCAGTGTTCCCGGAGCCCTGGTGGGTGTGGTAGAGACGGCTCACCCAGGCCTAAGCACTGCGTTTTTTTCTTGTCACCTTGATAAGTCTTGGGTCTATTCAGTATGTTTTTATACTAATTAATTTATTAGAGAGAGTGGATTCATCAGGGCCTCTTACCACTGCAAACAAACTCCAGATGCATGTGCCACTTCGTGCATCTGGCTTTCCATGGGTGCTGGGGAATCAAACCTAGGCTGTCAGGCTTTGCAAGTAAGTGCCTAGAGCCACTAAGCCACATCTCCCCCCGGGTCCACCCAGTTTTTATCAGCATCTATGAAAAGAAGGCTGGTTGATCTTGGTGCTAAACTTGATTCACTGGAGGAGCATCTAGGAAATTGGTAAAGCACACCTCTGGGTGTATCTGAGATGGCATTTACGGGGGATTAGTTGAGTGAAGGCTTGCTATGATTGGGAGTGGTGCCTTTCCATAAATTGGGATTCCAGATGAAGTTAAGTGAAAATGGGAAGGAGCCTGCTTGCACAGGCCCGTTTTCTCTTTCTCCCCTCTCTCCTCTCTCTGCTTCTCTGCTTCCTGGCCTGCCCTGTGATATGAGCCGCTTTGCTTTGTTGTGCACCGCCTGCCATGATGGATGGAAACCTTGTGTGCTGATTTGATTCAGGTGTCCCCCATAAACTCAGGTGTTCTGAATGCTAGGTTCCCAGCTGATGGAGACTTGGGAATTAACGCCTCCTGGGGGCAGTGTAGTGTTGGGAGCGGGCTTATGGGTATTATAGCATCTTTCCTCATGCCAGTGTTTGGCACACTCTCCTGTTGCTATTGTCCACCTGATGTTGGCCAGGGAGTGATGTCCACCCTCTGCTCATGTCATCATTTTCCCCTACCATCATAGAGCTTCCCCTCAAGTTTGTAAGCCAACATAAACTTTTTTTTTTCTCTCTCAAAAGCTTCTCTTGGTCGGGTGATTTCTGCCAGCAATGCGAACCTAACTGCAACACCTTGGGATCTGTGAACTAAAAATGCATCTTTCCTTCTTAAAGTTGCATAGGGCAGGTACTATTTGCTCACAAAGCCAAGTATCCAAGAGGGCAAGGGGCTAAAGTATCTGGGAGGTTCATTACTTAGAGAGATTTTAGGCTTCTCTGGAGACTGCCTGTATCCTGGACCATCACTGGCCTAAGCACAGCCCCCCCCATCCCCCTGTCCCGGGGATCTGAACATTGCATACGCTGTGCACCTGAGGCAGCCCGGCTCTGATGCTGGTCCAGGTGCCCGGCCCTCACTGCAGGAGGGGCAGGTCTGGGGCCCGGAGAGAAGCTGCTGTGGAGCTGGAGAACGAGGAGGCCAGCGTGCACGCAGCATGTGGACGTGGACAGTGTTCTGACCCCATGCCTTCTTTCAGCTACATTCTGAGAGCAAAAGATGGAGCTGGATAATGGCCTTGGTTCAGTTTAATGGAGCAGAAGAGTGTGTTACATATTTTTGGCTATTTAAAATAATTGTGGTAAAATATATGTGGCATGAAAGTGACCATTTTAAGTGTACACCGTTCAGTGACATCGTTCATTGTACATTGCTTTGTGGTCATTGCCACCGTCCATTCCAGCACTATTTTTTAAGCTAATCAAACAAACTCCTACCCAGGAAATACTAACTACCTCATTCTTCCCTCCTGTCGCTTTATTATTATTATTATTTGGTTTTTCGAGATAGGGTCTTACTGTAGCTCAGGTTGACGTGGAATTCACTATGTAGTCTCAGGCTGGCCTTGAACTCACAGTGATCCTCGTACCTCTGTGTCCCGTGTGCTGGGATTAAAGGTGTGCGCCACCACATCTGGCTTTATTTTCTGTTATTTTTTTATGAGAGAGAGAAAGAGAGAGAGAAAGGGGGGGGTAGAATATTAGCACACCAGGGCCTCCGGCTACTGCCATTGGACTTCAGACACGTGTGTCACCTTGTGCACATGTGCGACCTTGCACACTTGCATCACTTTGTGCGTCTGGCTTATGTGGGACCTGGAAAGTTGAACCTGGGTCCTTAGGCTTCGCGGGCAAGCGCCTTAACCGCTAAGCTATCTCTCCAACCCCCTCCCATTGTTTTCTTTAGGTCTCTCAAATAAATGAAAAAGTATATTAACTGTCCTTCTGTGACTGGCATATTTCACTCAGCATTTCTCCGTGCTGCTGCATTTATTTTTTTTTCATAGGATTTAAACTAGCATGATTAATATTAAGAATGGAGCATAGGGCTGCGGAGGTTGCTCAGCAGTTAAATACACTTGCTTGCACAGCCTGTCAGCCTGGAGTCCCTTCCCTGATAACCACAGTAAAGCCAGATGCACAAAGGGGCCCACACATCTGCCGTTCTTTTGCAGTACGAGAGTGCTCATTCTCTCTCGTGCTCTTCAACAGAAATGCATCACTGGCAAAGGGTTTGCTGTCACCTGAAGACAGTAGCGGAAGCCTGCTGGTTCTACTTACTTAGTAGAGACTTCTTGATTTGAATACTGGCTGACCAGTACAGGACAGTGAATTGTAATTTACAAATAAGTTCACCAAACCCATTTAAAAATATTTTATTTTTATGTGTGTGCGTGACAGAGAGAAAGGTGGAGAGAGGGAGAGAGTGAGAATGGGCACACTGGAGCATCCTCCAGCCACTGAAAATGAACTTCAGACGCATGCGCCGCCTTGTACATCTGGGGAATTGAACCTGGTTCCTTTGACTTTGCAGGCAAGTTCCTTAACCACTAAGCCATCTCTCCACCCCACAAAACTCATTTTTTTAAGCCTATGGACATCCTACCTCCTAGATCAAGATATAGAGCGTTTCTAGCGTGAAATCCTTTTCAACACCCAGAGGTCATCATTCATCTGACTTACGTCATTGTACAATAATTTTGTCTGCTTTTTGGAGTCACACTTAAGTATTGCGAGGTCTACTTGTAGGAGTCGCTCACGGGGGCTGGGGAGACAGCTCAGTGGATCAACTGCTTGCCGCACAAGCGTGAGTACCTGAGTTTGGATCCCAGAGTCCATGTGAAGCCGAACGCTGTAGTGCGAGCGTCTGGAATCCTGTTGCACCTACAACGAGACTGCAGATGGAGATAGGAGAATCTCCTGAAAGCTTGCAGGGTAGCCAGGTGGTGAACACGGCGAACACTGAGAGACCCTGCCTCAAACTCGGTGGGAGGTGGGGTTGACATCTGCGCTTGTCCTCTCTCCCCCACACGCACACCGTAGACATACACGCCTGCACTCACACATGTGAACGCACATCACGCACACCAAAAAGTCATTCATTTTGTCTTGTTGCTGTATGGTGTTCCATTATATGAAGATTAGATTCATATTGATATTATCATTTATATTAGTTTTATATTAATATTAATATTATTTATATATAACATAAATGTATTTATATAGTATATACATTTATATTATATACCATTTATATTAGTCACTTTTTATGACCAAAACATCCAAGAGCATTGAAAGGAAACACAATTTATTTTGGCTTAAAGTTACAGGGGTTCACTCCCTTGTGGCTTGGTCCCATGCTTTTGGGGAAAATGTCACCATGACGGGAGGTTCTTCATCTCGGGGTGGACAGGAAACAGAGCAACAGGAAGGAATCAGGGACAAGCTGCCCCAGGGTACATCACCAGTGACCAACATCTTTCTAGCTGGGTCCCATCGCCTAACATTTCCAGAACCTCCTCAAATACTACCAACAGCTGGGGAGCAAGCCCTCAACACAGGAGCCCTTTTGGGGTTCAAACCACAATGGCATTCTAATTATTCATGGGTGTTTTGATCTCCTGTTTGGGGCTGTTAGGAATGACGCAGCCAGCGCATTCTGTGTGCGTGTTTGGTCGCCTGCGTTATCAGTGAGGGCGACTGTCCTTGAAATTGCCTACGGACCATCATATTGTCTCTGTCAGGTGATTTTAAAATAAGTTGAAGGTGGTATGCCAAGCCATGCCAAACAAAGGAGTGGCCTGAGTGCAGGAGGGTTGGTATTTGGCAAATCCGTGCAGACAGGATGGCAGACCATTGCTTGGGCGCTTCCTGCCGTCATCATGGCACTCAAGCGGAAAATCCCAAATCTCATTTTAGAGGGTGGTTTATTTATTTATTTTTCTTTCTTTCTTTTCCCAGTGCCTTCTCTGGAAGGGGTGGCAAAGAATCTTTTTGCTAATTCTGCAAAGAGACTTCATTTTCTAATAATAGATTCTTACTATGGAAAAAGTCATGAATTACTAAAAACCCCAAGGATGTAAACCACTTTTGGGAATTCCTTGTCCTCATGCCATTTTCTATATTGTAATGCAAACACTGTTTGCTGCTGACTTAGAGTTCTTGAATACTCTTTTTTAAAAAAAGACTTTTATTTTTATTTATTTATTTATTAGAGACAGAGAGAGGGAGAGAGAAAATCAGCATACCATGGCCTCTAGCCACTGCAGATGAACTCCAGATGCATGTACCATCATTGTGCATCTAGCTTATGTGGGACCTGGAGAATCGAACCTTACTCCTTAAGGCTTCACAGGCATGTGCCTTAACCGCTAAGCCATCTCTCCAGCCCCTTGCATACTCTTAAAAGAATTAAATTCCACCCATATTAACTAGAAGTGTGTTCTAGAGCGTTGTTCTCCCCTGGAGAATGTGCTGGAAGGACAGCGCTTTAGTCTGAGAGAAAGCAAGGGGAACAGGGAAGGTGAGCCGAGCGCCACTGGCAGAGGCTATGTTGATTTACATTTTACGAGTTTATTTATGAAAGGAAAGAAATAGGCTAGCAGTTGTTAGGATTTGAATCTGAAAGGTTGCTCACAGGCTCAGGGTTTGAACCCCCATGCCTGGCCTGGGGTGGTCTTTAGAAGGTGGGTCCTGGCTGGGGGAAGTAGGTCTCCCAGGGCCAGCGTTGGAAGGTTGTGGTCACTGCTGGTTCCAGTCTAGTACTGTCTGCCTCGTGGCTCACCACTAGGGCCAAGTAGTGAGTCTTTGCCACAAGTTCCTTTCAGCAGGGGCAAACCTGCCCTCATCATGCCTGCTCCCTGATGAGGGGGTAAATCCCTCTGAAATACTGAGCCCATGTAACCCTTTCCTTCCATTTGACATGGAGACCCCAAAGTAACTAATACGTGAGCCCTTTGGGTTAAAACGGGAAAACATTCTAGGGCTTTATACCACACCCACATATTTACAGCATCATCACCTTTTTTTTTTTTTTTTTGGTGAACAGCACTTGGTTTATTGTCAGGGAAATGGGTTTATAAGCAGTTGAGGGTCCTAAGGGGATTGGATGTACAAGGTTGCTTGCTGATGCCTAATTAGCAAATGGGGACATTCATTCCAGCACGTAGGCAATGGTACAGGGGGAGGGGCTTTGCAAAGGTGCTGGCTGATACCATATAAGGAGTTTCCTAGGTAAATGGCCAAAGGCCACAGGGTTATGGGCAAAGCCTATGTCTTATCTGAATGCCCAGGTATCATCACCTTTTTATAGTACCTAGCAATGTTTTTGAACAATCCTATGTGAGCTTGTATTGCAGAAACATTTACCTTTTGACCTAGAGGTCTTGGTTCTGGGTCCTTTTTCCTGAGGATCAACCTGCACATGGTATGAAATGAGCACAAGGGCGTCACGGAGGCTCTGTGCACGCCACCACCAGGATGCTGCAAGCCCTCAGGTGTCCACCAGTCAGCGAGGGGTTGGTATAAAGGCTCGCAGAGCACGTCTGCAGGGATGCTGGGCGGTTGCTAAAGGAGAGTGGTAGAGATCTGTGTTCTGATATGTAAGGATCTCCAGGTACATCCCCCAGTGTCAAAATCAAGGTGGAGAATTGTGTTTCTGTAAGAAAGGTGAGATAGGAAAGCGTGTGTCGGAATTTACTTGTATTTGCATCAAGCTGCACCGGAGGGAAGTACCTCATAAGCTTCTCTAGGACGTGCGTGGGTAGGGAGCAACTGCAAATGGGTATAGCAATGTCTTCCCTGCATGGCTCCTTTCATATTGTGTTGACCTTTGAATCATGCAAAATACAACCAGCCGACCACAAAAGTGACCCTGTCAGGGCAGGCCTTTGGCACTGAACTAGACCAGAGCAGGTGGTGGAAAGGGAGGTGGTCAGATCCATACCGAAGGTGAGAGGCCGTCCACTCCTTTTCTCTTCCCAGTCTCTTCAAGCCATTCAAGAAGCAAATCCTCATGAGTCTTGCCAGCAGGCCCGGAGCTATTTTAGGTGCTGTCAGTGGGAATGTTCAGGTCCAAGCTCTCATAGAGATGGTGTTCTTTTTTTTTAAATTTTTTTTAAATTTTTTTTTAAATTTTTTATTTATTTATTTGAGAGCGACAGACACAGAGAGAAAGACAGATAGAGGGAGAGAGAGAGAATGGGCGCGCCAGGGCTTCCAGCCTCTGCAAACGAACTCCAGACGCGTGCGCCCCCTAGTGCATCTGGCTAACGTGGGACCTGGGGAACCGAGCCTCGAACCGGGGTCCTTAGGCTTCACAGGCAAGCGCTTAACCGCTAAGCCATCTCTCCAGCCCGAGCTGGTGTTCTTGATGGGCAACCAGAAAGCAAATCAGAGAGAAATGAAGGAGAGAAGACACATGTGGCTGTAGCCTTGAGACTGAGGTGAGAGAGCCCCACTGAGGTCAGGGGAGGCTACGTGTGTGTGTGTGTGTGTGTGTGTGTGTGTGTGTGTGTGTGTGTACGCGTACACAAAGCTCTTGGTGTTTGTGATGCATCTATGAACAGTATTTTTGCCCACAGCATAAAAAAGTGTCATAAATTCTGGCATTTAATCTTTTGCTATGGTAGTTAGGATTTCACTTTACCCTAATATCATTATCACTTTAGTTAAGTTTCAAATACGAAAGTACAGCCTGGAAGGCCACTGTATCGTAACCCACTTCTGCTGTGTTGCTGAGAAGCTGGAATTTTGTTGGATCAATAAAAAAGTTGATTTGATCATCATTAGTTGGATGTTACAACAGTGGAGATGTGTTGGAGACAATGCTATCTTGGTGACTACAGCCACAGGTTACTAGATGGAGAAGACATTGCTATGACAGTTTTATCTTTTTTTTTTCCATTTAGGGAAACTTAAAACTTTATTATGATACACGAGGTGCAGAAAACTGGGGGAAAATCCCTCTACACATGTGCAGGTAAAACACAGGCATTCCATTCCATGTATCCTCAGGACAGCCATTGTCTGAAAATGCCATGGACATGCTCCCACAGCAGATAGCGTATATGTTTAAAGCATATTTTTCCTGTGTTTAGTATTTTTTTTTTAATAGGGAAAGAATGGGCATGCAAGGGCCTCTAGCCACATGCAAACAAACTCCAGATGCATGTGCCCCTTCATGCATTTGGCTTATGTGGGCCCTGGGGAGTTGAACCTGAGTCCTTTGGCTTTGCAGGCAAGTGCCTTAACTGCTAAGCCATATCTCTAGCCTGTGTTTGGTATTTTTATTATTTGGTCTTACTCTGGTCTTTTACTGCCAGATTTCTGTAGTTTCTGAGTCACCTGGAAAAGTCATATGTTTATTTGCAAAACTTTCTACTATAAACTTAGTTTTTTAAAAGAATTATTTTTTTTTTCTTTGTTTGAGAGAGAGAGAGAAAGACAATGAATGGGTGCACCAGGGCCTCTGGACACTGCAAACGAACTCCAGGTGCATGTGCCACCTTGTGCATCTGCCTTACTTGGGTCCTGGGGAATTGAACCTGGGTCCTTTGGTTTTGCAAGTAAGTGCCTTAACCAATAAGCCATCTCTCCAGCTCAAGCTTAGTTTTTAAAGAGAGATTTTTCTCTTCATCTTTGGTTCAGTGAAATTTTGGCGACATGGGAAATAATGAAGCACCTACATCAGTCGTATGAGAAGCAGTGGCCACAGGGCTTCCTGGCTCGTCAGGTAACCACAACTATGTATTTTCAGGGAGTACAGGAAACAACACTTGGGGCTGGGCAAATTTCTAAGTGTTGATAAAGGACTTGTTGCACAAGCGAGAGTTCCTGAGTTCAGAACCCCAGAACCCACATGAAGCGGGGCGCCATGGCAGGTGTCTGTGATCCCAACGTGCCTACGGTGAGAAGGGAGGCAGAGGCAGGAGAATCTCCCTGAAGCTCACAGGCTAGCGAGTCTCGCAAACACGGGGAACAACAGGAGACCCTGCCTCAAACAAACGGGAGGCGAGGACCAACAGCTGAAGTTACCCTCTGACCTCCGCAT
This sequence comes from Jaculus jaculus, assembly GCF_020740685.1. Classification (NCBI taxonomy): domain Eukaryota; kingdom Metazoa; phylum Chordata; class Mammalia; order Rodentia; family Dipodidae; genus Jaculus; species Jaculus jaculus. Next base: position 67,866,873 of record NC_059116.1, on the reverse strand, counting down.
CCACATCATCGACCCCACGCACCAATGCGTACGCTCACCAGAAGAGAGAGAAAAGGCAAAACACAACTCGGTCGTGTGAGACTCTTCTGCTAACGCATCCAGGCCACACAGGATCCACCTGTTCCTGGGCATTCTTAGATTTGTGATTTAGTTCGGAAAGCACCAGAAATCAGATTTGATTTGTTATACTTGCCCAATCATTTATGTGCATGTGGAGGTCAGATGGCAACTTTTGAGATGTCTGTACTCCACCTTCTTTGAGGCAGGATTTCTTGCCACCACAAAGGAACTAAGTGCATGCAAGGGTATGTCTCTGCCTCCCTTCTCACCAGAGCTCCAAATCCTCCTGGCTCTGCCCCCCACTGTCTAGGCGGGCTGGGATCTCAGGTGGACGCACCACTCTGCACCTGGCTTCACATGGGTGCTTGGGGATTGAGCAGGCCTGACAGGCTTTGCAAGCAGGTACCTGTACCTGTACCCATTGTCTTAAAGGTTAAAAAGATGCAGACTGAAACCTTTTATCATTACTCCAACTACTTTCTACCTACTGTAAAGGAACGCCCACAGGGAGCCCCCCCCCCCCCCCGGTCCCCTGTCACCCTAGAAAATGCAAAGGTGATTCTGCTCACTGGGTTTCCCTAGCCCCGGTTGCTCACAGGACTTGGAGCAGCTTGGAGGACGGGCTGTATTAGAACTTGGTCAGACGTTGAACTTCGGAGAGGTGACCCTGGCGTCCTTGCAGATGCTAGGGGAGGGTGACAGTAGCCACGCAGCCCGTCTGCTCTGCCCTCTTTATTGGCATTCAACAACTACTATCTGTAGGCCTTTGTCTGGGTTTGAATCTGAAATGTTCCCTACAGGCTCACGGTCTGTTTGCTTGATTCTGGCTGGTGGTGCTAGTTTGGGGGCCTGTGGGACCCTCAGTAGGGGGGCCTCCATGTCACCAAGCAGGTGACGAGGGGTGAGCCTCTGACAGTTCAGCCCTCGTCCTAGCCTGCCCCCCCCCCCCCCGCCCACTGCCTGATCTGCAATCACCCGAGGTGCCTGCTCCATGCATCTCGCTGCCGTGAACGGAGCCTGCTACTATCCTTTCCCCTCCGTGATGGCCTGAAGCCACCCGAGCCATCAGCCCCAATGAACACACCCGACTTGAAGTCGTTCTTAACGCGGCTTGGCTGGGGACACTGCGGAGCGGGTCGGCGCGGCTCTGCCACTCGTTCCCACTGTCACGCTAGCCGCGTGGGCAGGCCTGACAGAAACGTGCTCTGAGCTCCGCTTGGAAAGGCAGATCGATCTGGTGCTTTGTTTTTCCTCTCACCTGAGGCCAAATAACTTGAAGGCTGTGATACAAATACCTACCTGGGGTCTGAAAACGTACTTAAAACATCTTTCCAAGCTGGGCGTGGTGGCGCACGCCTTTAATCCCAGCACTTGGGAGGCAGAGGTAGGAGGATTGCCGTGAGTTCGAGGCCACCCTGAGAAGAATACAGAATGAATTCCAGGTCAGCCTGGGCTAGAGTGAAACCCTACCTCAAAAAAACAAAAACAAAAACAACTTTCCAAACACTCTTAAAAGTCAGTCACTGGCTATTTTCCCCTCTTGTTCTATTCATTGTGGAGTAACTAAGAAGAAATTAAATGAGATAATGTGTGCAAGAGACCCGGTCAGGGTCTTGACAAATGGATGTTCAGCCCCTCCTTCCTCCTCCCCTCGAGTTTTCTGTTCCACAATCTCTCCAGTAACTGAAGCTAGCCTTGCATTTGCAACCTCCTGCCCAGCCCCCTGAGTGCTGGGATTTTTAGCAAAGGTATGTGCTAACTCCTCCACTTCCCAACTGCAGCACACCACGCTCAGCTCAGGAACCCTTTGTAGCAACCTGGAGAGCGTTTCTAGGTGCAGAAAGTAGGACGTCTCACACACTCATCTAAGGAAGCTGGGGGCCCCTGGTAAGCACACCGTTTCACCTTGTGGCTTGACCCCTAAGACAGGCACTGTAGTTTCACAAGTTTAGCATTAGTGACTAATGTTAGAAACGACAGAAAGGAGTGGTCCCATTCATCCCAAAGTACATGCTGTTATATCTCGTGTTCTTTGAATTTGACCATTTACAACCCCTTACGGCTCACAGGGCAATTCCCTTAACCAGAACATTAATATTCTGCAACATGTGCCTTCCCTGGCTGTTCTGGATTTCAAGTAAGGACTAACCAAACTTTAATTCTCTGGGTGTACAGCCACCATGGGGAAGTCAGAAGAGAATGGTGGCTATAGACTTGGTTGTATCTTCCACCCATACAATAGTCAGGCTTCTGTGGATTCCAGTCAGGTGTAGAGATTACATGGTGGGCATCAAATTGAAGAATAAGGTAATGTGGTATCATTTCTCCTCTGGAGACAGGAAGAAGAACAGCAACCCTGCTCACCTGGGTCTTTCTGGAGAAACCACTAGATGCAGATAATCCCCGGTGACCAATGAACTGAGAAAATATTGCAGATAATGCAAACTGTCTAAAAATGCCAAGATTTCGCTTGGGTTGTTCTGAGCCAGTCTTGTCTTAAAAGCAACTGTGTGTGTGTGTGTGTGTGTGTGTGTGTGTGTGTGTGTGTGTGGGTGGGTGGATGTGGTGTATGTATTTGCTCATGTGTGTGAGCCTGCACGTGTGTATATGTGGGCATGTGTATAGAGGACAGAGGTTGGCACTAGGTGTCTTTCTGGATCATTCTCTACCTCACTTTTGGGGACAGAAGCTCTTGTTGAACCCAAAGCTCACTGATTCAGCCACACTCGCAAGCTGCCAAGTTCCAGTGACCCTCCTTGTCTCTATCTCCCCAACCCTGGCACTCCACGTGTGCAGGGTCGCTTTTTTTTTTTTAATTTGAGAGCGACAGACACAGAGAGAAAGACAGATAGAGGGAGAGAGAGAGAGAATGGGCGCGCCAGGGCTTCCAGCCTCTGCAAACCAACTCCAGACGTGTGCGCCCCCTTTTGCATCTGGCTAACGTGGGACCTGGGGAACCGAGCCTCGAACCGGGGTCCTTAGGCTTCACAGGCAAGCACTTAATCGCTAAGCCATCTCTCCAGCCCAGCAGGGTTGCTTTTAAAGGCACAATATATTTGATCAGTGGTCATACAGAGTGCATGTTTAAATATTTTCCCTGTGTTAAAAAATGAAGTCACTTATACCAGGGCTGCTTAAGTGGCTTTTCTTTTCTCATTGCCCATTTTCTGAGATTATCAGAAGAGATCAATTTAACAGTACCAGGCATAGTACATTGTGGGAATGGCATATGCATTTGTTGAACAACTGAACTATGGAAGCCAGCCTCAGTCCATGAAACCACCAATATGTAGGATAGGGTTTACAGGAAGCTTATAAAATAAGTTCTTTGGGGCTTTTTGTTATTAAGTAGAAACTTTGTATGGACAAGTCATGTGTTGGTACCATCATTCCCCTCCTCCCTGCCCCCATTCCACTGAGGGCCCTCCTCAGTGGTATTGCTGATATTCATCATGGGGAATGGCTTATAGGTTGTGAGAGCAGCATTCAGTCATTTTTTGGGGGGGCTATGGACAATGTCTCCCACCCTGTGACTTTTCCAATCTTTCAACCTCCTCCTTTCAACCTTCTTGCAGTGTTCTGGGGCTCTTTTGATGGGCAGCTTTTTTAAAAAAAGTTTTTATTTATTTATTGGAGAGAGAGATCGAGAGAGAGAGCAAGCATGTCAGGGCCTCTAGCCACTGTAAATGAACTGCAGATGCATACGTCACCATGTGCATCTGGCTTACATGGGACATGGAGAATTGAACCTGGGTCCTTAGGCTTCGCAGGTATGTGCCTTAACCACTAAGCCATCTCTCCAGCACCAGTGGGCAGTTTTTGCATAGAGTCGTATTCTTGGCCTCTGTTGGGATGAGGACGCTTCTGAGCTGCAGAGGAGGGGTGAGATTGGAATGATTAAGGGAGACCAAGGTAGGGAAGGGACGATATTCCCAGGGTGGCATGAGATGGAGAGAGAGCTGTGCCTGGGTTTTCCAGGACTTGCTATTTCTCAGTTGGGTGTCTTTCTTGCCCTCCACAGTCTTCCTGCCCACACTAGCTCAATCCAGTCCATGCGCTGGGAACACATGGAATCATTTGAGCTTTACAGGGGCCTTGGGTGTGGCTTGCACCCACATCCTTGACTACACCCTCCCCTTTCTGAGCTAGAATTTCCAGAATGTTTGAGAAAAATTAGCCTCTGTCTTTGTCATCCTTGCCTTTCCCTTCATGTGGTTGTTTTTCTTGGTGGCTTCAGGCAACCAAATATTTAGGTGTTGGAGACCTGGGGGTGTTTCCTATGCATGATTCCACTGCCTCTTCTCAGTGCCGAGTCTCATCTTGTCCCAGAAGCCCAAATAGCATCATGCCCAGGAAAGGCGGGGATAGGCATGAAGTGACTTTCCTGTCAGAGAAATGGTGATGGAAGGAAAACCTGTACCTGCCCTGATAAAAAAGAAGCAGGGTGAAGTGAGAGTGGGGTGCTGTCTAGGGAAGGGAGCCTGCCTGCTGGGGTCCTTGAATTCTGCTGCCTGCTGGGCCTCAAGGGGTCCTTCTGAATGGGGACATGGCCTTATTTCTATTTCGGGAGCGAAAAAGCCACCCAGCATTTTTACATTCCTGAACTAAATCTAGTGTTCTAAGTTAGAACGTAGAGGCTCTCTCATGCTTTCCTTTTCATGTAGTCTTAGGAAAGATCTGGATTTTAGCCTGTTTAAGTGACTCACGGACTTAACTCTTTCCTATGAGCTAGGCCCATCCTTTGGATGTGTGGGCAGCGTGGCATTACCACCTCCACATGTGCATATCAGACAGAGAGAGAGAGAGAGAGAGAGAGAGGGAGAGAGGGAATGAACATTTGCATTCTGTTCTCGTACCTGGCTTTCTATGCTCTGCCCCAGCCTGAAAAAATCCGCCTTTCCCAGGAGTCACTAATTCATAAACACATAACTACATAACAACTGCCTGTGATGTGGAAACCCTGAGACCTTATTTCCAGGAAAGGCTAATAGAATAAAACGCTTTTGCAAAAGTGTTTATATTATATTATTTCATAAGGTTTTAAGAACCCAGTTTGAAAATTTGTACCTTCTGGAGAAAATAACATTATATTGCACTTGGAGAACAATTTAGTTGAAATGCCCTTTCAGGGGATTTGGAAAATGCATGTGCTAAATTATTCTTTGAAGTCTTTGTGTATAACCCTTTCTTTCAGGACCTTGTTATTCTTGGCAGACCCCCCCACACCCCATTTTTTCTTGTATGGTTTACTAAGGTTATTTTTCCTAGGCATTGAACATTTTCTTTATAGAGCTTCGTCTGATACATAAATGGATGAATGACAAAAAAAAAAAAAAAAAAAAGGAAAAAAAGGGACAGTTTTTTGCTTGGTTGCTTTAGGTTTTTCTTTTGATCAGAAGAAAATATCTAAGAGATTCCAGGTGTTCATATATCAGTAAATGGCCAGATAATTTGGTTTGTCAGGTTCTCTCTGAACGTCCAGTGTTACATAAACGTTACCAGCCTTCACGCCTCCTGCCTTTCCTAGTGATTTTCTATGATGCTTTTGAAAAACATTGACTTTCTGTGTGGCACTTATCCTTATAGGCTTCCTGTTTGGACTTAGCGGAAATATGCAATTTTTTGCATATTGTGTAAAGACCGAAGAGGGATACAAAATGACCTCTAATTCTTCCACTCAGAAAAGTTTCTCTCTGTACATAGGTAATACAGTTACTTTTATATTGTGTTTTATTTCTGTACTTATTACAAAATGACCGATCTTGGTTATTTCTCCATCTTATAAATGAGAAAACAGTAGCTCTGCCTTTTGAATCTCAAGAAACCCTAACATGAGGCATCTTAAAGGCCCAAGGCCTTTCAACTTTAAACAAGGTGTGGTGTGCAACAGGGTGTGTTGGATGGAGGGTCCAGCAAGTGAAGGTGAATGTGGATGTGTGGGCAGTGTGGGCAGTGACGCGTATTGGTGAAGGTGGGTTAGCCCGGTTGGCACGCACACATCAAGAGGTAGACATGGCACTTAGACAGTCCCTGGCCACACCGTGAAGATGCCTGGACATCATGGTACTAACAACAGTTCATACTCACATGGTCTTTATTATGTCTAAGATATTGCCTGAGCGTTTCATAGCTGCCCAGTCATTTCTTAATGGTTCAATGCTACTTCTCTGTTGAGAGCAGAGCAGCTTCAAGCCAGAGTCCAGGCGGGGAGACTTGGTGGCCGAGGTGACCCTCAGCCCCGCCCTTCCTGCTGCCTCACACACTCTCCTGGGGGGCTTTCTCTGCTGGTTAGCCAGTAGGAGCCATAGGAAGGAGTGAAGGGGGAAAGCTCTGCAATTTATCAAGGTCAGTTTTCATCCTTAATACCAGGTAGAGAGCCAGGGGACTGCTTGGAAGTCCCATGCTGCTTTGTGGGGGAACATTCTCTGAACCTCCTTTTCAGAATTATGTGTACCTAAAAGGCAACTCTGGAATGGAGACTGTCTTTTGTGTGCGTGCGCGTGGGGGGAGGGGCTGGGGCTGCAGCCCAGAGCCTCATGCATGCCACGCGGGCACTCAGTCTGCAGAACCTGTTTGTAAACCTGCATTAGCATTTCACAAAGCTCCACATGCTAATGGAACTTAACATCTGCATTAAATAGTAACTGTTTATATACTTGAGTCCCTTTGGGCTTCTCTCGCAGTTCTGGGTCCATTGGGAGCCTTGTGGTTCTGCTAATAGTGACTTTGGAAAGTCACTTCAAGAGAAGGAAGGAGAGTAAGTTACCAGCTAGTCTGAAACACTGTGTCTCCAATATACCTCTGACATGGTTTTGTAACTGTGGTAATATATGCATAATATACATTTTTACCATTTTAAGTATTTTAAAGAAATATTCATTTATATCCAGAGAGAGAGAGAGAGAGAGAGAGAGAGAGAGAGAGAGAGAAAGAAAGGAGAGCGAATGGGCACACTAGGGATTCTAGCCTCTACAAACCTCTCGATGCATATACCATCATTTGGCTTTATGTGGGCATTGGGGAATCAAACCCTTGTCATTAAACTTTGTAGGCAAGTGCCTTAACCACTGAGCCATCTCCCCAGCCCCCACTTAAGTATTTTTAAGTATATAGTTGAGTGGCATTATGTGTACACACTACATTGTGAAACCATCACCATCCATCAGTTTTCTCTTTCAAAACTGAAACTCTGTACCCATGAAATAAGAGCACTCATTCCTTCTTTCCTTAGCCCCTGACAACATTCTACTTTCTGTCTCTCTGAGTTTGCCTGCTCTAGGAACTTCATATAAGTATTTGTCTTTCTATTATTAGTTTATTTCACTAACATAAAGTCCTCAAGGGTGACCCATAGTGTAGCATGGGTCAACATTTTCTTTCATTTTTAATATTTTGTTTATTTATTTCAGATGTACTACCTTAAGCATCTTGGCTTTACATGGGTGTTGAGGAATCAAACCTGGGTCCTTTGGCTTTGCTGGCAAACACCTTAACTGAGAAGCTATCTCTCCAGCCCCAAATTTTCTTTCTTTTTAGGGCTGTGATTTCATGGTGTGTCTGCACCACATTTCATCCATGCTATTTGTCCATTCGTGGGCGCTTGAGTTGCTTCTGTCTTTTGGCTTTTTGGACAAGCGTTGCTGTGAGCATGAGTGTATGAACCTCTGAGCCCTTCCGTCCACTTCTTCCTGAAATCGTATGAAGTCTTCCCCCGCACCTTGGTCCTGAGTCTGGACATTATAATTAATTTGTTCATGGGTATAGAAGTTGCTTCCCTCCCCTTCTTTTCCTGCTATGTCGGTTGAATCGTCAGGGACATAATCATGGAGGTGGACTTCCAGAGGAGTGTTCTAGAACTGCTTTTCTGCCCCAGTTAGAAGCATGGTGGACATATTTCATGCAGGGGGTGACAGCTCCAGGAGGTGATGTATTTGGGTGTGAAGTTGACTTGTGGGGGTTCATCTTGAATGTTAACTTGATGAGGTTGAGGGCCACGCTGAGGCTGGGGGAGGTGAGTGTGTGAGGGTAACAGGGAGAGTGCTGCTCCTCTGAGAGGCGGTGACCATTATGGATGAGAGACAGAGGAAGCGGGGAGAGATTAGAGGGAATGGGGAGAGAGAAATCGGAAGAAGGAGAAAAGATGGAGAAGGAAAAAAGATAGGGAGAGAGAGAGAAGAAAAGGTGAGGAAGGGAGGAAGAAAAGAGAGAGAAGGTGAAAAAGAGAGAAAGGAGAGAGACCCCAGAATAAATTGCAGATCTCTAGTTTGGGTGATCCGATGCCCATGCCCTGGCATGTGTGGGAAATGGAGAGGGTGCTGAGACCCCCAAGGAGGGCACATTGACTCTGGGCTTCTGGAGGGTGGAGGATGGAGTGCCACGACACCTTCAGATGATCTGCAGGGTTAGGACAATTACCAGGGCCGCTAATGGAGCTCAAAATGAAATAAAGCTGCTGTCTAATTATGGTGAATATGGAGTCCTATTCAGAGAAGATGGTTTTATGTCTTTCCAAGAATTTTTCTTACTATGTCAGGATCTTTAGTGACAGTGAATATTTTCTTGGTGTATTTCAAAGTAACAGATGAAACTGGGATAATCGTTTTATGTTAAATAAGTAACCCCACCTATTTTTCCACCTTGCTTTGAACTGGATTTGAGAATACTCACTGTGATTTTTCTCTTACTTGGCCCTCCTTGTCTGACCCTGGAAACTCCTTCTCAATAGACTGCCAGTTCTCATGTGGGGTGCTCTCAGCCTTCAACCGGGGTGCTTCTGCCTCGTGTCTTGGCGAGACCGGGTTAGATGTCACATGTCATGGTAAAGCTCATGGGTTCGTTCATACCTACTTGGATCTGGAGGTGCAGATGGAACACTCAGTAAGATGGGTGGTTGAATGCTCAGAGTTGACCTGAGGCTGATGGAAGACGTGGGGCTTCTGTGGTGTGTGTCTGTATCTGTAAGTTCCCCGTGTGTGCGCCTGCAGAGACCAGAGGGAATATGGGGTGTAATCTCCTGCCGCTCTCACACCTTATTTTCCTGAGACGTGGTCTCTCACTCAACCTGGAGGCCCCTGTGTTTCAGTCAGACTGGCTGACCGGGAGCCCCAGTGCTCCTCCTCCATGCCCCTCAGTGCTGGGCTTACAGGCACGCATGGCTCCGCTTGGGTTTTTAATGTCCCCATTCTTTTTTTTTTTTTTTTTTAATTTATTTGAGAGCGACAGACACAGAGAGAAAGACAGAGGGAGGGAGAGAGAGAATGGGTGCGCCAGGGCTTCCAGCCTCTGCAAACGAACTCCAGATGCGTGCGCCCCCTTGTGCATCTGGCTAACGTGGGACCTGGGGAACCGAGCCTCGAACTGGGGTCCTTAGGCTTCACAGGCAAGCGCTTAACCGCTACGCCATCTCTCTAGCCCTAATGTCCCCATTCTTGCACAGCCAGTGCCCTTAGCTGCTGAGCCAACCGCTGCACTGTGGAATGCATTGTGGAATGACATGTGTTCTTTGGGGGAATCTCAGGAATTGAACATTTATGGTTTAAGGTGATATATTTGGGTGTCCGGTTAACAAGGAGTAGACTTGTGATTGTTAATCTTGATTGGATCAATAGGCACTCCAGAGATTCGTGAAGCACACCTCTGGGTGTTATCTTCAAGGAGGCTTCCAGACAGAATTAACTGAGTGGAATTTCTACCTGGAATATGGGTGGCACAATCCTGTAGGCTGGAGGCACTGAAGAAAAAAAAAAAAAAAAAGGAAATGAGAGATGCCCTCGTGTAGGCATTCTTTCACTCTGCTCCAGAGTGTCGCAGTGTGGGCCGGCCTTCTCTACCCTGCCCTGTTGGCCACAATGGACTGAAAACCCTGAAACTGTGAACCAAAATTGATAATCCCTTCCTTAACTTGTTTTGCACAGGTATCTTGTCATTATGACCAGAGGCGTGGGGTTTCCTGAAAGAATGTAAGGAGGAGAGAAAAACAAAGATATAAGACCATTGTCCACTACTGTGTTTATTTTAGGTGACATATTAAAATTTTAGGCTGGGGCTGGAGAGATGGCTTAGCAATTAAGTGCTTGCCTGTGAAGCCTAAGGACCCCGGTTTGAGGCTCGGTGACCCAGGTCCCACGTTAGCCAGATGCACAAGGGGGCGCACGCGTCTGGAGTTCGTTTGCAGTGGCTGGAAGCCCTGGCGCGCCCATTCTCTCTCTCTCTCCTTCTATCTGTCTTTCTGTGTCTGTCGCTCTCAAATAAATAAATATAAATTTTTCAAAAAAATTTTAGGCTGAAGACTAGGTGCTGGCTGGCCTGGATCTCGGTCTTTCATAGGCACAACAGCCCATTTCAGAGTAAGAAGATGAGGTTTTGGTGGACAGGCTAGAGGGGACGAGATGCTCTGTGGAGGTCACGGAGACCCGGAAAGAGGAATGAAGAGCGAGACTGAGGAGGGAGGCTCTGTGTGAACATGAGAACTAGGATAGAGGGTGTGTTAATCGGCTTTCTGTCAACATAACCAGCTTGTTTAGAGAAAAGGCTTATTTTGACTCAGTTTTGGAGGGTCTAGTGTGTAATTAGGTGGACCTATTATCTTACGCCTCTGTTGGTGGTGCCAGATGGCCATAGTGGGGAACACAATTTCTCACCTTATGGCCATGAAGAAAGAAAGGAAAGGAAAGGTCTGGGGCCTCACTATGTCCTTTAAGGTTCTACTGTCTCCCAGTAATGCCTGCTTGGGGTCCTGGGAGCACTTCAGGTCCAAAGCACACCAGTTGGTGTCTTCAAAGTCAAGGGTTAGAGAGTCGAGGGAGGTGGGAATGTTCACTAAAAGAAAGAAGAGAATGTGATTGACAAGCGCCCCCTGGGAGGCCCTCACGACCTTGGCAGGAGTTGTTTCAGGTGAAAGGTGATAGGGAATCCAAGATGGAAATCATCCAGCCATTCTTCCAGCATGGTTCTCTTTGTCTCTGAATTCCAGACGTTATCACTCTAGATAGTCTCTCTTTACATCTCCCTTTCTTACTGAAAACCCCTTTCAGCAATTGAGCACACTTCCTAAAGCTGTCCCTTGTTCATTGTAGATATTCCCATTTAAATACTGGCACTTGTACTCTGCTATCTCTAGCTGTGTGTCTTTGGAATCATTTCCTCATGCCTAATACCATTTTTTTAAAAGATTTTGTTTTTATTTATTTATGAGAGAGAGAGAATATGGGCACACCAGGGCCTTCAGCCACTGCAAACGAACTCCAGATGCATGTGCCACCATGTGCATCTGGCTTACGTGGGACCTGGAGATTCTAACCTGGGCCCCTGGGCCCTTAGGCTTTGCAGGGAAGCACCTTAACTACTAAGCCATCTCTCCAGCCCCTGTTGCCATCTTTTAACAGCAAAATGAGTTATCCATTTATTTTCTGGGATTCCAGGTTTCCAAGATGCTCAGGGAGTCAGTTTGTGGGCATCCCCATGCATCCTGAAAGCTGGATCCTAGGTACCATGTATCGGCCACTCCCAAATCCTGGCAACTGAACTCCAAACCTGCACCGGGTGGTGTAGTGTACGGTAGAGTGGGTCAGTTCCTCCTAAGTTCTCGCCTAGGCCCTGTTTGGCAACGCTTCCCTGATTCTAGTCCTCTCCCGGCCGTTTCTGAGTCACCGCTGTTTTGTAAATCTGTTCCACTGAAATCGATGGTAATAGCTACAGCACACTGCGTACCTACCGCAGCTGGGGCTCTGTGCCAAGTGTTTGATGTCACTTGTCTCATTTGGTCCTTACAAGGGCCCTCTGAGGTGAGCCGCATTCACTTCTGTGGATGGAAAAAGCAGCGACTCAGCAAAATCGAAGGATCTTTTCTGAAGCCAGTGACTAACCAGCCTCAGCGTGCCCTGCGCGGGAATCCCCTGGAGGAGTTACGCTTCTCATCCGTGTCGAGGTGTCGCTGGTGTTTGTTGGTCTGGGTACCGCAGAACACTTAGTTTCATTTGTGGGGGCAGGGCAAAGACTCACCTTCCTACGCCCCTGATTCCGCAGAGCCTCCACGGAGGGAAGCCTGCTTACAGCCCAGGCTGGACCAGTGGCTTCTCAGTTTCAGGGTTAGTGGCCCTTTTCTCTTTGCCACATCCTGAGGCAGGCAAGTGCACCAGGGCACAGGACACGGTTCAGGGAGCTCCTTGTCTGCACGGAGCTGAACCCACCAGTGACATCCACTAGCATGCAGCCTGCGCTGTGTGGAGTACCCCATGCCAGTTACCCGCAATTACGCCTGCGGTCAGCACTCTCTGCTCCCCTGCAAATGCTCCTGCCTCGCAACGGAGGAGCAAAGTGCCTGGCTGGGGCCGCGGTAAACGCACATCCAGAGACCCTTCCTCGGTCCTGTCTCTCTCTCCCACGCACCTCTGAGTGGGCGAGCTCTCAGTCCACACCAGGCGCCTGATCCCTCTTCCTCTCTCTTGATGCATTGTTAAAATTACTTCACTTCACATACTCGAGGGACAAACAAAATACTATGGAGCTGGGCCTGTTCATTGGCAATGTCTCCCTTGGCACGTGCTGTACGAGGCAAGTTCTCCCCACTCCACATGACTCTGCGAACGTCGAAGTAACCTAACCGAGGGCACTCCACGGCCCGGGCCCCTGACCAGCGCTGTGTCGGGCAGAGAGCTGGTGCTGGAAAAGTGCACGTCGGATGCACATGGCACTAGATGGGCATGTCAGCTACTAGCAGTCTCCAGTGGGACCTGGGTGTGGTGTGGGTCACTGGAGACGCTCTGAGAGTACGTCCTCTCGGCCATCTTTTTAGCATGGAAGAAACATGCCCCTGTTGTGCATCTTCTGCTTTTCCCACTGGCTCCCACATTTCTAAATCTCCACTGTAATGAAACGCGTCTTCCCCCAAGGGAGTGTTCTCGGTATTTATAGAGCATCTTATAGCAACAATTACCTCTTTAATCCTCTTAGCGCTCTGGAAAGGGCCGTGAACCCACAAAGCCAGCTCGGCTCCTGTCCTTTCCTCACCCTGCCCTGGCCCCTCCCGCTTCTCTGTGTGCACCGAGCAGCACTGTGGGAAAGAGGTGGGAAGCAGAGCTAAGTGGGGAGGACCTGCCATTTCCTGGAATCCCCTCTGAGCTGGGTAGCCGGTGAGGGCTGCTTGGGGACCTCAGGCCAGCTCTTCGTGCTTCCCGCTCCCTCTTGAGTCTGGGGAGCCACCCTGTCCTTAAGGGTCCTCATTAGCTCCTTTGGCTTCCCGCAAAGCTCCCTGAAACCATGCTGGAGTCAATCACAGCACTCATTTACCTCTTCTGAAGAAGGGGAGGACCATAGGGGTTAAAGGAAAAGGAGAGGACGGACGGGGAAACTTCCAGATGCGCCTGGGCTTTTCCTGTGCACGCATTCGCCGCCACGCCTGTTGCGCATGCCTGATGGGCTGCCTGCTGTTAGCACTGGTGTTAGGAGCATAATCCACACTCACTGGCCCAACCCGAGAGCTGATCTGAGCCACCTCAACTCACCAAGCAGCTGGCTTGCTGGAATACCGGCCCAGGACGCTATGGTTTAGGAGACCTCCTGCCTTGGGGTGGCCAGTCATTTCTCTGTCCAGATTGTGTGCTAGCCCAGGGACACAAGAGAGACTGCAGTTAGAGAAGTGCTTGCCCTTAGCTTCCCTTCTCAGTGACAGAATCCAGCTGCCTAGGCTTTCCCTTCCTGCAGTGAGACACTTCCTGCTCAGCCACACCCCTAGGGCCAGCTGGGTGGAACCCCCAGATTCCAGTTTTTGGAGGCACAAGTCTATATTTTCAGACAGCCATCATTTGGTCTTATGTTTTTATTTATTTTTGTTGTGGTTTACTTTTTGAAACAGGATCTCTCTATGTAGCCCAATTTAGCGTTGAATTTAGGAATCTCTTGGTTCTGCCTCCAGATAAGTTTTTGTCATTGTTTTCAAGTTAGGGTCTCACTCTAGCCCAGGCTAGACCTGGAACTCACTCTCGTAGTCCCAGGCTGGCCTCGAACTCACAGCAATCCTTCTACCTCTGCCTCCTGAATGCTTGCATTACAGGTGTGTGTTGCCATGCCTAGCTTCAGAGAAGTTTTATTTTTAAATTTATTTTGCTATAATGGTGATTAAACCTAGTGCCATATACTTACTAGCTCTCTACCACTGAGCTGTATTTACAGCCCTCAATTTTGTTCATTCATTCATTCACTGGCAGGATTTCATGTAGTCAAGGCTGGCTTTAAACTCTTAATCCTCTTGGCTCTGCCTTGCAAGTGCTAGGGTTACAGACATATACCACCACACCTCACTCTGATTTTAATTTTTCAATGCCTTTTTTTTTTTGCATTTTCAAGGCATGCTTTTTCTCTAGTCAAGGCCGACCTGGAATTCACTCTGTAGTTTCGGGATGGCCTTGAACTCACAGTGATCCTCCTACCTTGGCCTCCCAAGTGCTGGGATTAAAGGCACACACCACCACACCTGGCCTGATTTTGATTCTGCTAATGAACACGTTTCATAGTTGGTAACTGGTGGCTGCATGTGGGCAGCAGGGTGTTGTCTCCAGCTGAGGTTCTGAGACGTAGGAAGGTGTAGCCCAAGCTGATTGCCCATCCACATCTGTCATCCATGAGCTTTGCAACAAGGAAGAAAGACAAGTGCTATACCAGTTGGGCTCCGAGTACTGGGCACAGACCACCTCTCCGCTGCCAGTGCTCTCCTGCCCCCTCAGCGCTTCTCTTCGGCCCCCAAGACCCAGGCCCTCTCTCGCCCCCAGAGAACGACAAACACGTGGTCCGTGCCTTAGGCGGCAGGAAGGGCAATGAAAGGAGATCCTGGAATGAGACAGGAAGAGGCCTGAATTAAGACTTTGAAAATTGGTCATCCATTAATTCTTTTACCTCCTTCCCTGCTGGAAGGCAAGGAAGGAGCAGACGTGGAATATTGTCATTAACCTCCTCATAATTATAGGAAAGAGCCAAAGTTCTTGGAAATGCCAACAAAGTCAGAGAGCTGCTGGCAGCTGAGGGCGTTTGCTCTTCCAAGATGATCCGTGGAAGCCAGGCAGGGAAATTAGCTCACGGGAGGGGGCATACACTCGGAGGACCCTGAACGGTGGAAGTGAGGCTACCCCTGGGCGTCTGATGTAGGCAGAGTGTCTTTGGGTGGCGGAGGTGGGGGGGTAGCTTGGTGGAGTTAAGCTTCACCCAGACCTCTCTGTAGATGGCCTCCAAGTTTCTGACACATGTCACCCAGCTTCCGCGGAGGGCGGGGCTGTCGTCCGCTGCAGCTGCAGCTGCTTCTGAGGTTCTCGGGGTTCCCAGCCCCAACACAGGGCAGGTACAAGGAGGAGGCCGCAGTCTCTCTCTTGATTGGTCTCTTTCGTACCCCTCCTCCTCCTGGCTTTTTTTCTTTCATATCACCAATTACCAGCCAGGGTGGATTTGCTTTTGGGATTTGTGTGCTGAGCCCAGTAGGTGGAGAGGAGCTTTTCTGCGAGGAATGTGATTAGAACGTTTTACATGTCTCCTCTGCTTCTCATCCTGGTATTTCTAAGCAAGAATGCAAACAGGCCTGAAATAGTGTGTAAGTGTAACAGAAGCGAAAGGGTATTTTTAGCAAATATGGCCAAAGTAGCTGACTGCATTGAGTTGGAGTGAGGGGAGGGTGCCATGCTGGGGGGCTGGCGCAGGAGACTGCTTTTCAGCTAGCTGTCCTTGGAGTTCTGGAATGCCTGGCCGGCGCTGGGCTGCTGGGGCGTTTAGGCTTTGAGGGATTTCGTGTTAGTTGTAGGGCTTCTCATCTGCCTGACAAGGAAAGGGGCAGAGGGGCAGGCAGTGCAGCAGCACTTGTGAGGCCCGAGTCCTCTGGGTTCATTGCCAAAGCCCTTCTAGTTGCAACCAAGGCTACTGGCCCCCAACATGCCCCTGGCTGAAGGAGAGTGGCGGCCTGGTCAAATAGAGTGTGACATTGAGGCCCAGGCTCTAGGTTGGGGCTGTAAGTCCTTTACTGTTCCCATCAGGAAGGGGAGACTTGAACTGTGATTTTCAGATCATGGTGCCCCTGGCCACTCAGGTATCTGTCATGTAGCTTCTTGTCTAGAAATAGAGTGGTAACTCCATCTTCTTTTATCTTTTCTTTCCTTTTCCTACTTCTTTTCTTCCTTCCTTCCTTCTTTTTCTCTTTCTCTCCTTCCCCCTTTCTTTTTATACACATGTGTGGTGTGTGTGTACATGTGTATTGATGTGTGTGTGTGTGCGCATGTGTGCGTGTGCATGCATGCACACATATGCATGTGCCCGTAGAAGCCAGAAGTTGACATTGGGAGTCTTCCCTAGTTGCTCTCCACCTTGTTTTTAGTTTTGGTTTTTCGAGGTAGGGTCTCACTCTAGCCCAAGCTGACCTGGAATTCACTATGTAGTCTCAGGGTGGCCTTGAACTCACGGCGATCCTCCTACCTCTGCCTCCCAAGTGCTGGGATTAAAGGCATGCGCCACCATGGTTTTTGACCTGGCTTTCCACCTTGGTTTTTGAGAGAGGGTCTCTTGCTGGACTTAGATCTCACTGATGGGTCTGGACTAGCTAGCTGGTAAGCGCCAGGGATCCTGCTATCTCCACCTCCCTAGCGCTGAGACGATGGATGCATGTCACCACACTTAGCTTTGAGGTGGGCGCTGGGATTTGAGAATGGGTGCTCCAAGGCCTTCAGCCACTGCAAATGAACTTCAGACACATGGGCTACCTTGCGCATCTGGCTTACGTAGGTCCTAGGGAATCTAACCTGGGTCCTTCAGCTTTGTAGGCAAGTGCCTTAACTGCTAAGCCATTTCTCCAGCCTCTTCCCCTTTTTTTGAGACAGTCATACTGAGTAGCCCAGATTGGTCTCAAACTTGTAACTCAAGAGTGTTCTCAACCTTGAGACCTTCCTGCCTTAACCTCTTGAGTGCTAGGATTTCAGCTGTGTACCACCATCCCTGACTTTAAGGATGTTTTGAATCAGATTAACATCCGAATGTGCACATGGAATAAAGCATATCACCATCCCTAACATGGGGATGTCCCACCCACTCATTTGGAAGCCTGAGTAAAAGAAGAAGGCTGGAGTCTGAACAGGACGTGATGTTTCCTGCCTGGTGGCCTCCGACCTAGGACACTGACCAAAGACCCAGCTTTGCCTGATTCTCTGACCTGACCATCTTCATACTGGAAGTTTCACCCATAGCTCTCCTGAGTCTCCAGCTTACAAACTCTCCTGCAGACCCTAGAACTTTCTAGACTCTTGTAACAATGTGACTCCTAATAATCAGTCAACCAGTTTCCCTCCTTCTTTCCCTCTCTTCCTGCCTCCCTTGGTTCTGTTTCTGTGGACAACCCTGACTATGCAAGATAAACTCAAAGTTTGGGGCCCAGCCAAAACCATACTTTCTCCATTACAGTATTTAATAAAAGGTCAATAAATAAGTGGAACAGTAAAATTTGGGGGCTCTGGTGGTTTAACTTTTTGTATCAAGTAATGGGTCAGAAACTTAAGCCACATGGCCCCACTTCTACAAAATTCCTGGCACAAAAATTTGCAAAAGGAGAAAATTGAGATTCCTTCTTTCTTCATTCTTCTTTGGGGGGAGGGGCAGTATGTGTGTGAGTGTGGGCATGCTTGTGCCATGGCACAGGTGGAGGTCAGAGGACAACGTTAGGTGTTAGTTCCTGCCTTTCACCTTGCTTAAGCATGGGTTTCCCATTCGCTGCTGCATTCACTGGGCTGGCTGGCCTGCAGGCTTCTGAGGGACTCTCTTGTCGCCCCCTTCTTTCTTGCTGTGGGCGTGCTGGGATCGCAGACGCCTGCGCCATACAGACTCGCACTTGTATGACAAGCACTTTATCCTCAGAGCTATCTCCATAGTTTTGGGATCCCCCTTCCCCGTTTCTTTGGCTTTTTGAGGTAGAGTCTCGCTGTAGCCTAAGTAAGGTGATCTGGAATTAGATTCAGGCTTGCCTTGAACTCACAACGATCCTCCTACTTCTGCCTCCTGAGTGCTGGGATTAAAGCCATCACGCCTGGCTCTGTGATTGTTTTAATGAACCATTGTCCTCTTTTATTTGGAGACGTTTGATTTATGCAAACCCTTTCAGGAGCACATGGATTAAATCAATTGAGCCTACCCCATGATTCCTAGCTTCTAATGAAAAAATTGAACAGCCTTATCGACTTGTATGCAAGGCATGCAATTTGCCGACCGTTCTCTTCAGGCCAGCAGGACATCGGAGTTGCCCTGGGGCAGGGAAAGCTTGAGTAGATTTGTACTGTTTGAGTGTATTTGAGTTTTACTTCATTGGATTGACTCTAAAGCTCTCCCCAAGTCCTTTCTAATCATCCATTGCCTGTAGGGAGCTGCTGCTCTCCATTGTAGTGACATACATTCCAGAAGAGAGAAATCAGCTCAGTGGATTCTGTGAGGGGCTCCGTCATCAGAAGGATGCTGTTAGGCTTGGAACAGTTCTGAGGAAGCTGTAAGAGAAGGTTTGCCCTTGGTATTCAACAAACGTCAATATCTGAAATGGAGAGTGGGGGGTCTAGGGGACTGAATTACGTGTAGTGGTGAAATACCTAATGTACGATCATATTGTATTGCTTTTCTGGGAAGACATAAAGAAAGGTCTATTAATCTCATGTAGGGCACTGATGGATCAAAGGAACGGTTCTACCCAAGTTTAGCCTAATGAGCCAGTTAGCGTGTTTGGCTCACATCTGGAGGCATGGGTGCTCACAAGCCGTAGTAACACTGAAGAGTCCTGCTGGACGATGAGGAAAGCTTCTCAATAGCTGTGTTATTGGAATTCCCACCCCCAGCCAGCCTTCCATCTCCCATGTATTTCCCATTGAAGCACAAAGCAGGGTCAGGCCTGGTTAGTACTAAGTTCGCTCTGCTTAGCTTCCAAGGTCATATATGAGATCAGGCACATCCAGGGTGGCATGACTATAGACCCACCTACCATGAACTCTAGCAGCTCCTGTACCGCCGTGCAGATAAGGACAGGAGGGCATGGAAGGCAAGACTCTCTGGTGACCCTCCCAGTTCCTAAGAGACTATATTAACAGTCACCTTAGAATTGCCATAAATATAACCATCACTGTATTTGCTTACTCCATTACCGTTACTGTGGGGCCAACATATTATATGTCTCTGCAAGCTCTCTATCTGTCCCATGGTGGCCAGTGTCATGTCAGGTCCAGGAAATAGCTTCACTAGAATGGCTTATTAAGTCGTAAGGGAAGCTTAGGCATTCATGGCCCTCCGTTCCAGTTCAAAGAACACTGGCATTTTAGGATGCCCAAAGAGTGGCAGCTGTTGATGAACTCAAGCTCTGTCAGACAGAACTCAAGTCCTCTCCCCCACGAATGCCAGAACCCTCTTTCCCAAGCTCCATTCCCTTCACAGCATCATCTGCTGAAATTCTCACACCACCCTTCTCTCTAAGGTGGAAATGACCTGTAACACCTTAATAGTGTGCCACTTACAGTGGCAAGTCTGAGGTTAAGTACCCTGGTGATTAGTGGCTGAGCAAAATTATTTTTCCTGAGGATGGAAACCTTTAAGCTCTCTGAAATCATAGCAGTGCAGAACCCATGTGTGATGGTGTTTCAATGTCCCCCGGTGATTTCCCCATATTCCCCGGATGAGTGGAACATAAGAAGGTGGCCATGTCTTTAGTGAGTCTTCCACAGAGCTCAAAATGAAAGCTCGACACCTCTCACCGCCGTATAGCAGCCAGCGGTGCGTCCAGAAAGTGTGAGGGCAAGCATACATACAGGCTGGCTGTGTGCCATCAATGACTGGGATAGTCCCCCACCTTCGCCATTATTCATGCCAACTGTAGTGTGTCCATCGCTGTGCTTGTTCATAACCTCTGTTCTGCTCACTGTCACTGACCCGTACAAGCTTTTGCCTTGAGCTGTCATCTGAAGCTGCCGGAGTTTGGCTCTCTGTAGCAGTGCCCGCTTAGAGGAAGCTCGCTCCGCGGTCTGCCTCAAAGACGTTTCCCCACAGGCTCGGCTTTCCAGCTACCGGCAGAGGGCGCTCTGCTGAGGGAGCTGTGGTACCTTGAGGAGGAAGCAGGTCACTAGGGGGCTGGCCTTGGAAGATGAAACCCTGGTTTTGGCCTGCCTTCTCTGTTTCCTGGTCTGTGATGTAAGGAGCGTCCACTACATGCCTTTTCCTCCAAAATTCCACAGTGCTTATCTGCCATGGTGGGTGGAAACCCTTGACGCAAAAGGGCCTTCTTTCACGTCAGTTGTTTCTGTCAGGTTCTTTTGTCACAGCAATGCAGAAGTAACTTAATACACGGCTCCAGAGGGAACATGTGCTGATGGCCCCCTCCTGCCAAGAGCTCAGACATTTCTGGAACTGAAACGTTTGGATCAAAGACCTTACTCCAGTTCCAACACTGAGCCCAAGAGAAAGGAATGTGCTTCTCTGCAGGACTTGAGAGGCAGCCATGAATGGGGCAGTCACACTGTCACACTTCACGGTCCAGATGCTGAAGGTGTTGGTAACGCCTGTAGGCCACTGCCAGTTGATGTGTCTCCAGTGATTGTGGTTGGGGCGTTGTTTCTTCTGGATAAGCTTTTGATGGCTCCTGAGTGAGGGCAGCTGTCTTCTTATACACTAGCCCTTACCTCTGCTAATGTTGAGTCTTAACTGAGTGAAGCCAGGAGCCTCTCGAGGGCCTTTCCTCCCTGCCCAGTGTGAGTGGCAGATCAGTGCTCTGAAGAACAGTGTGACCATTCACTAGCAGTGCTGCCTGGGAGCTATCTTCAAAGCGAACTGCCTGCCGGGTATTGCTAAGGTAATCTTACTTCTTGATTCCTCTATTACCCAATGCTGTTAGGATCCATGGTATGGAAAGAGAATCAAAGACCTTTCTCAGCGTAGTGGGAAGATAGAAATGGGGGAAGGAGGTATTAGCACAGACAGAAAAAGTCAAGGGTGGGCTTTGAAGGCCTACCTTACACTACAGCCTTCCTCTCCACCGGTCTTGCTTTCCTACTGTGATGGAGGTAGGCCATGCTTGAATGCTTCATTTACTGAACATTGCAAAAGAAAGTCACACACTCATGTTGCGGATTTGAGCAATGCTGAGCTGAGATGTCATCAGGCTTTCACAGCAGAGTCTTTTGGTAGCAAACACACTCAGACATAACTGTGAGTCACCACAGGAGGTGGTCATGCCTCTGTAGCTGTCTGAAGATGGAAGTCAACTTGTGTTAGAAATTATTGGGATTAATAATATGAGCCCTTGCGTGGCAGGGGCAGGAGGGTTGCCCCAGGGTTGAGGCTAGCCTGGTCCACATAGCATCTTACAAGCCAGCCACAGCTACATGGCTAGACCCTTTCTTGAAAGAAATAACTGGGACCATTTGACTTCATTGTTCTAGCAAAGTATGGATCATTCTAAATTGAGTTCATCAGAGCAGCTAAGGATTTCTCTAAACCAAGGACATAAATGAAACCAGATGACAGTGCCTTTGCTAGGAAAACCTCTAATTTTACTAGCTTTTTAAAATTTGAAAATGATTGTACCCTCAAAAGTCAGGATCATTTAAAAAACACATTTGAGGTGATACAAGGATAAGAGAATGTTTCTGGTTTTTTTTTTGTTTTGTTTTGTTTTTTTCTGTTGTGGCAAGTAGAGGGTCAGCAAAATTTCTGTTGCAGAAAATGTCATCAGACATCAGAATTAAAGACAAGAGAGGGAAACATCAGAGTTGGTCCTGGGGGCTGAGAAGATGGCTCAGTTGGTGAGTTGCTCGCATTCGAAGCCTGAAGATCGGAGTTTGAATCCGCATAAAAGCTAGGCACGGTGACACACATCTGTCATCCCAGTGCTGGGGAGGTAGAGAGGCAGAAGAATCCCTGGCACGTGCTGACCAGCTAGTCTAACCAAATAGGTGAGCTTCAGACCGAATGAGAGGCCCTGTCTCAAAACAATAATAATAAGACGGAGAGCAATTGAAGAAGACACCTGACATTGCTCTCTGTCTTCCACCCTCCCCCCCACACCACGCTACTCACACACAAAAGAAGATAGGGTTCGTCCTAAGGCTGAGTCCAATCACTTGCCAGCTGGAACTGGGCAAGTTGTGCTTGAATTATGCAACATAAAGGGGTGCTGTGCCCCACAGCATTGCAGAGACTTCGTTGAGGTAATACAAAGCACTTCACATAGTGCCCAGCATGGAGAGGACTCCTGCTAATGGCTAACCTCTAACTGCCGAGCTATCTTCCCAGCCCCTTAGTAGATACTCTCAATATGCCCGAAGTGTATCATACACATTGTTACTCCTATTTGCCTACCCGATGCAGCTTTATGGACAACTCCAGCAGTTCACCAACTGCCTGAAATATGTGGACGGACCACAGATAAGAAAAACTGAGTGGATGCAGTTCTGATCTCCCCATTATTCACTGCTGAAAAGATGATATCAGGATTGGTCCTGACCACCTTGTCAATCATTGGCAGAGCCAGGGCTAGAAGTTCCCAGGGAGTTTGGGTCCCATCCTCTTTCCCACAAATCTACATTGCTTCTTGTCTGAACTGCTCTCAGTGACACTCACATGGAAGTGATTATTGTCTCACTGTGTCTCACCTAGCCAAGCTAAGGGCCTGTGTGCCCTTATTGCTTATTGCGTGCTTAGCTTTCATGCTAACTCTGGGAATGGGAGAGGAAGGGAGTGTTTGTGACACCATTATAGGACACATAAGGGCTTATCTTTCCCATTGCACTTCCCAATCTCATTGGTAAGCCATGTTTTCATGTAGGCTTGTGAGTGAACACAAGGTGGGTTAGTTTGCTAGAGTTGTTGTAATTTTACCAGTAAAGGTTCTGTGTCTTGTCTCCAAGTTCCAGATCCTGGGAGTTCAAGTTCAAGGTGCTGGCTGAGATGTTTCCTTCTGGGTGCTGTGGTGAGACACTGTTCCAGAAGATTCTCCTTGGCTTGTAGATATGGTCATCTTCCTTTGTTTTCTCACGCTGTGTCCCCACCTATTTGTCTCAATTTCTTTTCTTTATAACAATATTATTCATGGTAGGTTACTCCCTCCCATCCGTTCACTTCAAATTGATCTACATCTGTAAAGACTGACTCTTCTAAAGTCGTATTCTGGCCATTAGAACTTTCATACATGGATTTTGGGAAGACACAGATCAACACAGAAAGCTTGATAGGCAGGTCTGCATGAGGGATCTCAGTGGCCATGCTTGGCCCATTCTAAGGCACTTTCTGTGACACTGGATTTATTGAGATGCTGTTGCCTACATTTCCCTTGAAATGTGTCACTACAAATCTTTGGAATGTTGAGGAAAGTGTTAGTTGTGTTGGAATTGATGCTGAGAAGGCAAAGAGGGAAGTGTGTCAATCATCTGTTTGAAGCAGTGAATAGAAGTGTGCACCCAAATGTATTTATAGGGGTTTGGAGAGGAGGCTTAGTGGTTAGGCTGCTTGCCTGCAAAGCCTAATGACCCAAGTTCGATTTATCAGTACCTATATAAAGCCAGCTGCACAAAATGACACATGCATCTGGAGTCTGTTTACAGTGGCTGAAGGCCCTGGCACATTCATTCTCCTTGTTTCTCTTCTGTCTCTCTCTGCTAGCAAATAAATAAAAATAAACTATTATAAAAAGGATGTATGGGGTGGTTTTAGCAATCATGTCTCAGGTAGTAGGGCTGGGTTTGGTGTTGTATGTTTCTGTTTTTAAGTGTCTGACTCTTTAGAGCTGCTCTATGTTAAGGCATATTCTGTGACTACTGACAATGGTCTTCCCCTTGGAATTAAATCTTGGAAGCTGAGTTGATAGTATGATTTTTCCCACTGGAACGTGGGAAAGACAATCAGACAGTTGAATGCAGGAACAAAGTAAGGACATCACGACCAAGATAAATGGGCGAGGAGCTGAGTTGGTGGCTCATGCCAGCATTGAGAAGCTGAGGCAGGAGGATTTCTTAGAGCGTAGGGTCAATCTGTACTATAGGTTACATAGTGAATTTCAGGCTAGCTTGGTTGGCAGTGGGTGCCCCTGTTTCAAAAAAAGGAGATAGACGGGGACTCCTTAATTTTGCTTTGTCTTGAGAGAAGATCCATTATGAGTTTGGAGAGATGGCACTGTTGCTAAAGCACTTGCTGCTGAACTTTGAAGACCTGAGTTTGGATCTGTAGGGCACATGTATAAGCTGGGCATGGTGGCATGCACCTGGGATCCAGCGCTGGGGGCACATAGACAGGCGGGTCCCTGGATCTTGCTGGCTAGATAGTTTAGTCAAATTGATTAGTTCTAGAGACCTTGTCTCAAGTGGGGTGGAGAACAACCAAGAAAGACATCCAGTGTGATCTCTGGCCTCTGCGTACGGCACACGCACTTCACTTACACACACGCATGTTCCCACATGTATGTATACACATACACCTGCACACCTCACACACACTTAAAAACAAAAGACGAGGGCTGGAGAGATGGTGTAGCGGTTAAGCACTTGCCTGTGAAGCCTAAGGACCCCGGTTCGAGGCTCGGTTCCCCAGGTCCCACGTTAGCCAGATGCACAAGGGGGCGCACGCGTCTGGAGTTCGTTTGCAGAGGCTGGAAGCCCTGGCGCGCCCATTCTCTCTCTCTCCCTCTATCTGTCTTTCTCTCTGTGTCTGTCACTATCAAATAAATAAATAAATAATAAAAAAAAAAAGATGAAGCCTACCTTTTGATCTAGAGTAGTGCCTATAATATAAACCTGCTTACATTTTTGCAGTACTGGCAGGCAAATCCAGAGCCTCACTTATGCACTGTGATAGTGAGTTTTTACACCCTCAGAAATAATATAATCGTGAAGTCTAAGATTTTTGAAAAATATTTTTTTATAATGCTCCTGATGAGATCTGCTCTACATCCTCTATTATATGGGGGTTAGACTTGAGCCCTGCAATTTATTTTAAGGCTTGTGGAAGGGGAAAGATAGATCCTGCCATGGTCTCCAAGGGGAGCAGTGACGAGCCCAGCAAGGTCAGGTGTCACAGGTCTGACAAGGTGTCATGTTGTTCCTGACAAGACAAAATCTCAGCCATTTATAGTACATCTGATGGAGCTAAATACTCGAAGAAGCTTAAATTTAGTTATAGAACCAGATTATCTGTGGCGGATTATCTATGGAAAATGTTGAATCCAAAGCCAGCTTCTCTCTGTGTATTTTTGGCGTGCAGCTTATTTTCGAGCCATTTCCCCTTATCAGCTAGTGTCTTCTTAAGAAATACATGCTACTTTGTTTTTTGGGGTGCTGGGCTTGAATACATGCTAATGTTTAACACTGACATTATGTGTACGTTCTCCCATGCTGGATTAGAAACTTCCAAAGGTAGGGAGAGTTATGGCCTAACTTCCTCCTAACTGTTCCTGTCCAGAACGATCCCTTCCTTGGATTTTCCTGCGGCTTGTATCTTTGTTGATTTGGTTGATTGTGAGAAGATTATCTGATTGTTGTGAACTTGAGATCTAGATATAAATTCTAATGTCCAGTAAGACCTTAGAGGGCTACGAATAACTTTGACATGGAATTC
The DNA here is from genome assembly GCF_020740685.1 of Jaculus jaculus. Classification (NCBI taxonomy): domain Eukaryota; kingdom Metazoa; phylum Chordata; class Mammalia; order Rodentia; family Dipodidae; genus Jaculus; species Jaculus jaculus. Next base: position 67,841,226 of record NC_059116.1, on the reverse strand, counting down.
CGTGTCACGGAAAACCTTGTTTACAATTCAAAACACTTCCAATTAAAAGAAAATGACACTGCCTGGCATGGGGCAGATAAAGGAGATCACCATGAATTCAAGGCCAGCCTGTACTGCAGAGAGGCTTCCCGATCAGTCTGGCTTCGAGGGAAACCCTGCCTCAAAGATAAAACAAAAGTTAAAATATAAGTAAATAGTGAAACTGGGAATTTGTGGATTTGCATTTAGTGTCTGGTTACTTCTTAGGTGAATTCCAAACCAAGTGCATCCCTTTTACTCCTGTGAAAATCACTCACTCTTCCTCCCTGCCTCTCTCTCTTTCTCTTATGCACAATCTCATTCTTTCTATCCTACTTACTTATTTCCTAAAAACTCAGATGCCAGCAAATGATTGTTTCTGCTAACTGCCATCGTCAATTGATGATATCAATTTTAGTAACTTCTTTTTAATTTTTATTTTTTGGTTTTCTGAGGTAGGGTCTCACTCTAGCTCAGGCTGACCTGGAAATCACCGTGTAGTCTCAGGGTAGCCACAAGGTCATGGTGATCCTCCCATCTCTGCCTCCAAAGTGCTGGGCTTAAAGGCATACAACCACCATGCCTGGCAATTTTAGTAACTCTTTAGAATGAAGTAAATGCTATAAGGGAGTATTTCTAATTAGTACAAATAATTATAATGCCTTTTCCAATTATCCAAGAAACTTCTCTTTCAGTGAGCCAGTTCCTTTGTGGTTAAAATATTTACCTTTTCTTTCTTTCTTTTTTTTGGTTTTTCGAGGTAGGGTTTCACTCTAGCCCAGGCTGACCTGCAATTCACTTTGAAGTCTCAGGGTAGCCTTGAACTCATAGTGATTCTCCTACCTCTGCCTCCCTAGTGCTGGGATTAAAGGCGTGAGCCAGCATGCCTGGCTAAAAATTTACCTTTTTAAAATGAAAGACCTTTTTTTAGTAAATGCAGCAAACAATTATCTGTCCAGGAAATGCCGAATTCTAGAATACTTTGCTTGAATGTTTTGTTCATTTAAACATTTGTCATCCTTTGGGAAGTTGAGGAATAAACAAATATTTGGGCAATTCTGAAAGGATGAAAATACTTTAATTTGTGTCACAGTAGAATACAGAAAGGAAGACTAGTAAAGGCTGTGGTTTTAAATAGATGACTTTTGCTAAGAGAGGTTTCTAGGCTTTCCTTGGCTAAAATAAGAATTCACTGATGTGTCAGTCTCAATATAGGTAAAACCTGGATCCCTAAGAAAGGCAACACTTGGTGAAGTGTTGAGTTCTTTCCCATCCTAGGATGTCTTAAGAGAGGATCTAAACCATAGCTGCTTAGAGAGTGTTGGAAAAACATTTAGAGAGAGAAGGATGGTGGTAGGGAAGAAGACAGTCAAGAATGAGCAGATGGATGGAAGACCTCAGGGCTCTAAAACAACATGACAGTTATCATTTCCACTGAACCCCCTATTCCTTTGCATTCTTGGGGATAAAGCCAGTTGAAGTTCTAAAGAGAAGCCATGGTTAAACTGTACAGCTTTATAGGTAGAACCTTTTCTTCCACGTCACGTTCACATTATCTAATTAAAGATTTATGCCAGTTTCGTAGTATATCACACACAGTTTCAGTAGTGGTTACATTAAGGCAGAGCCTGGGAATGACTTCCCTTGGGTCATATCTGAAATCTGATTTCTTGGCTTCTGCGTTACTGCTTTTTGGGGCTTTCATATCAAAGTTAGTGATTTTAAATTATTTATACCATTTGATGACTAATGGGATAGATGCAACAGGACTGGAAATAGGATCAGTTAAATTAAGGCTTCCTGGACAGTTCTTCTGGATCTTGTCCTTTTATCAGCCTCAGAACTCAGAACTGATAAGGTCATTTATGGCGCCCAATAATTTTGGCCAAGATGTGGATGGACGGTTCTAGGTCTTATCTAAGTGCCAGGAGCCTCTACCTCTTTCCTCACTCTCTCAGAACCCACTGCTCTATCTTCTCTGCCCACAGTCCATGCCACATGCATATTTCATGATTCTCTTACCTTCCACTTGCTTCAGAAAAAAAAAAAAAAAATTGATGCGAAAAGAACGGCATGCCAAGAGCTGAAAGTGGAAATGAGTGTTTTCACGTATCTGGCCTTGAGACATTGGGACTGATGTCACTCCCTCCCAAACCTGGATTCCTGTGGTTTTGTTTGTAGTTTTTTGTGACTAGGTTTGGTTGGAAGAATATAAAAGGGAGTGATTTTTGTCACTCTTCTTTAAGAAAATGGGCTAGGAAGGGGATGGTTTTGACCTCAGAGTAAATAAAGGACAGAAAAGTAGTCATTTGCAGGCTATGTGCTCTTTAGCTGATGAATTATGAGGAAACTGTCATGGGAGTCTAATGGGAATGGCCTATTTCCTAACAGTGTGCCCCTCCAAGACCTTCGTATATAATCCCAGAACCTTACCACATCATATGCTCTGGACAGACTGATTCTGTCTGTGGTCTACTTGAAGAGAAGGAGTTATGAGAGGAGGGAATTCCCATGGTCATTTAATAAGGCCGTGACTGTTGGAATGCTCAGAGAGGGTACAGCTTTGGCTCTGTGCAGGGGTTGGAAATCTGACAAAAGTTACCTTTTTTTCTCTTGCCTGGATCTGTGTTATCCTCTGTGTAGACCTACTTAGCCTGACTCACCTGTTCTTAGACCACACCAGGGCCAGAGACCAGTGGGGTTCAGCAATGCGGGGATGAATCTGCTCTAGTGGAGTTAGGTGCCTGGCTGTGTGGGCTTGGAGGTGTCATTGCTCAGGTCTTAAGCCTTCTGAGTGATTGAGAATTTTATGGGGAAAATAACGTATTTAGATATATAGTGGAAAAGACAAGTTTTGTTCTTTGCTTTGTGAGTGGGTAGCAAATCATATTTCTGAACTTCTTTTTTTTTACCTAGGATTATCTATCTAGAAAGATTGGGCAAGCTGCCAATTTGTCATCTAATCAATGTTTATTTTAGAAAACACCAAGATGTAGATTTTTTTTCTTTTTGTGAGCAGTTTACCAATTAAATACAGAGCAGCACTCCATGTCTCTTATTTTGTTGATGAGGAATGACATTATCAAATGCTCTGGTTAGCACAGAGAAGAGGAAATGGTAGTACTATTAAATGTCTGCTCTGTAAACACTTTCCCATAGATTACCTCAGTGAGGTCCCACAAGAACCCGCTGTGGCTGGCGTAGTATTTCATTTTACAGATCAGGAAATGGAAGCTCTAAGAGGCAACTCCCCAAAGCCTTTGGACAACGCATGCACTTACCTGAGAAAAACAAACAAACACATATACCTGGCTCCCAGCCTTAGGCCCCACACAGTCTCCACGCAGCTTCTCAGCTCAACCCGTTCTGCTCACAAAGCAAAGAAGGAACGCACAAGGAAGGTGGAAGTGTGCTAGGTCCAGCCCGTGTGGGTGGCTACAATTCCGTTAATATTAGATATGCTGTTTTTTTTTTTTCCCTGTAAATCGTGCTCCAAGGCAGAAACTACTTATTCTCCAATTTTTTTATTGAGCATTTTGATGTTCAGAATACTGTGCATTGGCTCAAATTCCTCACTGGCGCAGTGACTCAGACATTCTGGTTTTTGTTTACGATGTAAGGACCCGGAGGACTACATATGCTTGCGCCTGGGTTTTCCTGGTGGTGGGCACCCAAGTCCTCAGACGGGGGCTCTTGTGCAGTGTCACCAGGCCCTGTGCACCGTTGCTTCCTCGTGCGCTCTGCACATCCCATGCAGTCACACGTGCCGCCCTGTCTTGGAGGACAAAGAAAACATAATCAGTATAGACTCTGTTTTCCTGGAGTTCACGTTGCATTTGACATAAATGTGCCCAGGGACTCTCACCTGGGAGTGTGTTTTGCCCCCATCCTCAGTGGCATAGAGCAATGATTGGAGGCACTTTGGAGGGGAGGTTGCTGCTGCTCGGGTCTCGGGAGAGATCAAGAGTGCCGCTCAACCTCCCGCAGCACACAGGACGCTCGTCCTCTCTGCACTGTTACCCCATCCAAATGTTCCTGGTGTTGGTGTTGAGACACACTGGCATGTCTTAAAGGTGTATTGTCCCAAAGTCTCATGATACTACCAATGCTGTGGATCATAGCTGATGAGGCGAGCGATACCAGCGATGCCATGGACGCGTGCTGCTGGGTGAGCCGATGCTAGAGCTGAGGGGTGCTTGAGCAAAGGGTTTACATAGGCAGCTGGAAGGCAGATAAGTGCAGCACACAGGCTAAGGCTGAGAATTAAGAGCAAGTAAGGTGGTGCTGGAGAAATGGCTTAGCGGTTAAGACATTTGCACAAAGCCAAGGGATCCTGGCTCGACGCTCCAGGACCCACACAGGCCAGTTGTACAAGGAGGCACACCCGTCTGGAGTTTGTTTGCAGTGGCTGAAGGCCCTGGCATGCCCATTCTCTCTCCCTCTCTCTGCCTCTTTGTCTCTCTCGCTCTCAAATAAATAAAGTAAAAATAAAGTGGTGGTTGTTTTTTTTTAAAGAGCAAGTAGGGGGAAGCAGAGTAGGGAGCAAGCCCCATTATGGAGCAAAGGACTGTGTCGGGGGACTTCAAGGAAATGGGGTACACAGTAGACTTTGGGACAGAGGAGGGCAATGATGGGCAAACACAGTGTTTCGGGAAGGTTCTCCTACAGTGACGGGTAAGACTGGTTGGCAAAAGGCTGATCTGAAGTAAGGAGATGGCAAACTTTCTTGATGCTAGGACAAAATACCTGTCCAGAAGCAGCGTATGGAAGGAAGAGTGTTTACTTTGGCAGAAGGTTCCAGAAAGCAGAGGCCATCCTGACAGGAAAGCACAGCAGGAACAGGAAGCTGGTGTCGCATAAGCAGGGAAGCAGTAGAGATGGAATAGCAAGTGGGCTGGACTCTGTCACCTCCAGGCCTGCTCCCAGCGACCCACTTTTCTCCAGCAAGGCCCCCCTCCCTAAAGATCCCACAGCCTTTCCAAACAGCTGGGGATCGAATGGCCAAACACATCAGTGGCTTCTGGGAGACGTTTTACATTCAAATTGATAGGAGACAGAAATTGGCTAGGCAATTTAGGGATGATGGACCCCAAGTGTACAGCTTTTCTGCGGCTAAATGCAGGAATTGTCCTTGGACCTATAGGAGAAAATCCAGGTCACTGCACTTTAGTACTGGCAAGAACCGTCCGAAGGGTCTGGTCTTTTCTTATCACTACCACATTAGGGAGTCCTTCTAGTCCCTTCGTAGAGAATTCCAAACTTCCTGACCCCGCACTCATGGTATGAGAAGTAAACTACCTAAAACAGCCACCTACCCATGGGATAAAAAAATAACTCTGAGCCGGGTGTGGTGGCGCACGCCTTTAATCCCAGCACTCGGGAGGCAGAGGTAGGAGGATTGCCATGAGTTCAAGGCCACCCTGAGAGTACATAGTGAGTTCCAGGTCAGCCTGGACCAGAGTGAGACCCTACCTCGAAAAACCAAAACAAAAAACAAAAAACAAAAAAAACTCTGTACCCTGCTCTTCCTCACAAGCCATTCCCCATGGTCTCAAGGGGTGGGGCTCTCAAATCCCCTCTTGTCTCCCTGGCAGGAGCTCCGTCTTGTTTCCTTCTCTTATGCTCTCAGCTTAAGCCCCCTCCCTTCTCTTCTCCCTGCTGAAGTTTTAAGCTCTAATAAAATCTTTCCGAATCTTATTCTCTGGTCTATGGATTTGAGTCTTCAAATTCATAAGACAAGGATCCAGGGACACCCCAAGTTATTGGTGTGCTGGAGAAAGCCCCAACTTCGTGTCTCAATGACACCGCAGGTGGCCCTGCAGACACTAATAGATTGTGAATGAGGGCAGGAAACAGTGGGAAACGTCGTCTGGCTCCTCATTTTCCCTGTGTGTAATTTGGGTGCAAAGAGACGAGGAGGTCTGCTTGTCAGAATGAGCTGAGTCGGCGGCAGGCCTGAGGATCAGAGAGCAGCCTTCACACAGCCGTGTATGGGGGTGTTAGTCTGTCTGCTCCCCAGCCCAAAGGCTGGTGCTGACCTTGACCTCTATGGTAAAGAGGACAAAATGGAAGCCCAGTAACCCACCTAAAGTCTTGTCAAGGAAGTAGTGGAGCCAGGCTTTCCTCTGGGGAGGAGGTCTTGGGGTTTTAAGCTTCTTAGCCCTAGAAGCTTGTGTTTTGGGTGTGAGGCCATCTGTCCTGCCCCAGTGCTGGATCTGGGCATGGAGAGGAAGACCACTGGGCCCCAGAGGGATCAAGAGCACGTGCTTAACAGAGTCCACAGCCAGCCCTGGGGTTCTGTGGAGTTCTGAGGTTGGTGCTTTTGCCATTTTCTTTCCTCTTTGGAGCCCATCTTCACTGTGAAGCCCAGTGTTTTCCCAAGTCTAGCATTTTCTCCCTTGGCCCAGGTTGAATAAGGTTTGCTGTTATCCATCCAGTGTGTTAATTTGTGTATATGTGTGAGTGCATGCATGACTGCATGTGCAAATACAAATACATGTGTGTATGTGCATTTGCAAACCTGTGTATATATGCATATGCCTGTATATGTTCATGTACACATGAATGTATGTGTGTGACCAAATGCGCATTGTGTGTACATGTATGTGTGTGTGCAAAGGTATGTGTGCATTGTTTCTAAATATCTGTCTATATTCACACACTTGTCCTTCTGCCACTGGGTTTTCAGGAAGGGCACTTGCTTTGCTCCCGGCCTTACGTAGCCAGGGGCCTGGATATAATGTATTTAAATACATTCAATGAGATGCGAGAACCAAACACAGCTCCTGGGAACGGGGTTGCAGCTGAGTGTCAGGTCCCCTGTTGGCATGTGTCACAGCCGTCTGGCAGCCTGGGCGGCTTTTAACAAGGGAGGAGAAAGCGAATGAGGAGAGGGCAGAATGGGGACAGGCAGGAGAAAGGGTGTCAGCGGCGGGGTGCGGTGGGAAGTGGGCAGGAGCGCTTGTGAGCAGAGATTTTTTTTTTTTATAGGACAGATAATTCACTTACTCAGCTTGGTTGACTCCACCCTTCATGAATCAATACATTTGATGCAGGATTAACTGAACGTAATCCCTCCTCTGATGTTTTATTTTGTTTCCAGTTTCCTTTGTTGCTGAGCCAGCCTCGCAGGATTAGGCTGCGGGTTTCCGCGGGAGAGGGCATATGCTGGAAGATCATGTTTAGAACAGTCTCTCTTGAAGTTCTGCTCTATGGCAAGGTTAAAGTGGTGATCCAGGTTCTAGCACAAGTACCGTTACAACTAGATCTAGGGTGCTGGGTTCTATCCAAGGAGCCTTAAAGTTCTGTATATCACGTGTATATGAAAATTCTCTATTTTCCTCCCAAAGAAAGGGCACTTGGGAAGTCATTTGTCCATGCACCATATACAAGAAGGAAAGGGAGTCTGGGTATTTTCTAGGCTCCATTGCATGCTGGATATTTGAAAATGGCAAGTCCCATATCATTTTTTCCAAAGTTGTATAGTGGATGCCTTATGCTTGTCTAGATTGCTTTCTTGTGTTGCTGTGGGGATCAGAAACGAGAATACCTGAGTGAGCGCTTGCGCTTGGCAGCTTAAGGACTCTTCACATATTGTACATGGGGGCTTAGGCGTGACCTCTTGTGCCTGTCCGTCACCCAGGAAGCATGTGGTGGGGACTCCATCTCCTCCTAGCCCAGTGTTCAGTGAAGGGAGCAAGAAAGTGTTCTTTTAATATTCTCCAACATAATTACAGTCCTGGGAACATTTTTCAAATTAACTACACTAATTAATAGAGGAAATGATTTATTGGGCTGTTTGTTAGAATACCGAAGGCCTCATTAGAAAAATGTAAGGGTGGTCCAGGATGGGTTCCTGAACAGTTTTGAAAACTTTGCCATTACTGTTCATGTCCACCACTCTGGTCTACTACCTTGGCTTTTCTCACAGCTCTGTTTTCTTAGTTTTTTTTTTTTTTTAATTTTGATGGATTGTGTGCAAAATATACCCTCCAAGCTAATAACCATAGTAGGGAACAGAGAGTCTTGACTAGCCCTTAGGTCCCAGGCCCTTTGGAAATAGAGTTTCTATGTATCTATGTAAGATCTGAGTTGCCACAACTCTGATGATCTGCGTTTAGTGAAGGGGTGGTTCAGGCAATAGTGAGGTGCCCTAGCAATAGCCAAAGGCTCTTGGTGTCCTCTCCCCTTGTCTGGAGGGACTGGGACTTTATTCTAGGGTCTCATGCATACAAGGCAAATGATTTACTATTAAGCTATATTCACAGCTTCCCCCCCCCACTTTTTTGGAGGCAGGATCTCACTAAGTTGCAAGGCCGACCTTGGAATCACTCTGTAGCTCAGGCAGACCTTGAATTTGCTCTCCTCCTGTCTTAGACTCCCAGAAGCTGGGATTATAGTCCTGTGCCTCCAAGTCTGCTTTGTTTATTTATTTTCTACTTAAAAACATTTTTTAGGTGTATTAATTACACGCAATAATGGGTTTTCATCATGACTTTTTTATCTTTGAGAGAGAGAGAGAGAGAAAGAGAAAATGGGTGCACTGGGGCCTTTTAGCCCATGAACGAACTCCAGACGCATGCGCCCCCTTGTGCACATGTGCGACATTGCATGCTTGCATCACTGCATCTGGCTATGTGGGACCTGGAGATTTGAACGTGCGTTCTTAGGCTTTGCAGGCAAGCGCCTTAAGTGCTAAGCCATCCCCCATCATGACATTTTATTCATGTGTACCATGTATTTTGTTCATAATCACTCCCCCATAACCCTAACTCTCAGTGACCCCCTTTCTCTTCTCAGACGTGTCTTTTCTCTCTCTCTCTCTCTCTCTCTCTCTCTGTGTGTGTGTGTGTGTGTGTGTGTGTGTGTGTGTGTTCTTGTGGCCCAGTGAACATTAGGGTTATTACAGGAGCATGGTCACACCACTACCAAGAAAATGTCTATACCCTAGCTACCATTAAGCCCCTGTTGACTTTTAAACTTTTGGTTACTCAGATGGAGGAGGGCTGAAGGCTGATTTGTGCTACATTGAACCTAAGAAAGTTCTCTACTCGTGGTTCCCACTGACATCAGGAAATCCCATCGTCTCTTTCCAAGAAGAGATGGCAAGAAGGTGACAAAGACAGTTGGTTTAGGCCCAGAGACTGATTTAGTTTTGTAAAACTTCAGCCAAGGTACACCCTGGGCAAAGGAATCTTTTACTATTTGCACAAAGACCACATGATAGCTTGTAGCTCTCTTGAGGGTCCTGTTTCTAGAAAACTACCACTCTGGCTCCTCCCATCCATTCGGCTTGCTCTCCACTGTGCCCTGGTTCGATTCCTGGTTGATTTTTAGGGGTTGCCTATTGCTTTTCCCATGTAATTCATTATGTCGTTGTGTCTCTGTCGGTGGCTCTTTTGAGCTGCTCTTCCTTTGCATGTAGGTACTCCTCAGGATTGTGTCCTGCACCTGCCCCTTTCCTGTATAGTCAGCCTTGGCTGTCTCATCCATTCTCCACACCTTAGTGTACTAGTTAAGCCAATTGGCTTCCAACATTGCACTCTCCGAGAGCGCTTGGGCGATGCACAGTCCCTGCTGGTTTATCTCAACGGCCTGGGTGGGGTGGAGACAATGGCATTTTTTTTTTAATTTTTTTTGTTCATTTTTTATTTATTTATTTGAGAGCAACAGACATAGAGAGAAAGACAGATAGAGGGAGAGAGAGAGAATGGGCGCGCCAGGGCTTCCAGCCTCTGCAAACGAACTCCAGACGCGTGTGCCCCCTTGTGCATCTGGCTAACGTGGGACCTGGTGAACCGAGCCTCGAACCGGGGTCCTTAGGCTTCACAGGCGAGTGCTTAACCGCTAAGCCATCTCTCCAGCCCAACAATGGCATTCTTTTTTTTTAAAAAATTTTTTATTTATTTATTTGAGAGCAACAGACACAGAGAGAAAGACAGATAGAGGGAGAGAAAGAGAATGGGCGCGCCAGGGCTTCCAGCCTCTGCAAACGAACTCCAGACGCGTGCGCCCCCTTGTGCATCTGGCTAACGTGGGACCTGGGGAACCGAGCCTCGAACCGGGGTCCTTAGGCTTCACAGGCAAGCGCTTAACCGCTAAGCCATCTCTCCAGCCCCAACAATGGCATTCTTAACAGCCTGTGAGGATGGATGGATGGGGAAGATGATGCCTAATACAAATCTCTAACAAGCTGCTTGTTCTCACTGGGAAACCCTCATTTCCTTCCAACTTTGTGCTACATGTCTTTGGTACCTAAGACTACTTCTCACCACAAGTAAACTTATTATTATTTACAGTAGCTAAAGGTGGAAATAGCCCATGTCCATGGATGGATGAAAGGATAAATGAAGTATGGTATATGCACCCATTAGGATTATTATTCAGCCAGGCAAAGGGGGGTAATTCTAATACCTGCTTTAACACAGATGAACTTCAAAGACGCAATGCTAAGTGAAAGTCAGGAAAGGACAACAGCGTCTGATTTAGAATGGACCTTTCATAGACAGTAGCATGATACTATTCAGGGATGGAGCAAGGGGAAGTGAGCAGTTGCTGTTTAAGTGGTTCTGGATCAGCATTTGAGAAGATGAAAAGGTTTGGGACATAGATTATGAAGATTGTTGTGATACAGATTAGAAGCAAGACAGCGTTTTTTTTTTTTTTTTCCTCGTAGTTAGACATTAGCCCACAAAACTATGGATGCCACCTGATCTGCTCTGGCAAGACTCAAATTTACATTGGATTCAGTTTCATCCAAGCTGGCTTTAAGCAACAACCTCTTAAGCTCACTTCAGAAAAGCTTCCTGCATTTTCCTCAACTTTTCCTGGTCTTTCCTGAGTCGGTCTCTTGAGTCCACTACCAATCAGGTCCCTTCCTTACAAACCTAAGTGTGAAGATGCAGTTCATTCTAATTGGTTCATATAAAAAGGTGTGGGCCTGGGCTGGAGAGATGGCTTAGCGGTTAAACGCTTGCCTGTGAAGCCTAAGGACCCCGGTTCGAGGCTCGGTTCCCCAGGTCCCACGTTAGCCAGATGCACAAGGGGGCGCACGCGTCTGGAGTTCGTTTGCAGTGGCTGGAGGCCCTGGCGCGCCCACTCTGCTCTCTCTCTCTCTGCCTCTTTATCTCTTTGTCTATTGTTCTCAAATAAATAAATAAATAAAAATTTAAAAAAAAAGGCGTGGGCCCGTTGTGTGAGTACTCTTGGCTCTTCTGACCTCTCTTGGCCCCTCACTCCTCTTCTGCTCAATGGGACGGGGTCACCTCTGTTTCCTGTCCCCCGTTTACTCTGGAGCCTGGCTGGAAAGGGGGAGAATTTGTTTTGATTTGGGCTTTTCTGCTTTGCTTTTCTCTTTTAATCCTAATTCCTCCTAAAATAAACCCCATAATTCACAAATTACCCTTCTTGGAGTCGGTGTTTTTAATCCTTTGATAACTTGAACAAGGACCTGAAGTTGGAGTTTATTGGCCTGGGGTGTCTCCTGCATCTTTATAGAGATCTAATCCCTCCCAGGATTCCAACCCTGCATCAGTGGTACAAAAATGGTGATGTTACTTAGTGCCACTGAACTGTAGACTTTAAAAAGGTTAAAATGTTAGATTTCATCATATGTGTGTGTGTGTGTGTTTCTGTGTGTGTGTGTGTGTGAGACAAATGTGCACAAATATATACATACATGTATCTTAACGACAGAAAAGTGAAACATTTCCCACCCCCACCATCCATAACTAAACTGCACATGGGTCTTGAGTCCCCGTACAATGAATGTAACCCTGATCAAGTCAGGAGAGGCCTTGCTGAGTTGTTTCTCTTGATTTCTGCATTTCGGCCCAAAGCAATAAAAATGGAATGTCCTTCTTTCTCAGGCTCTCTTTAAGAATAGTAAAGGAAACCAAGTTCCTAAGCAACATTAACACTTATGGAAAGCTCCATTACTTCTCCCCAGTCATTTTTCTGTTGCTCTTTTATAGCTAGTGGCATTCCTTCCCCTTTGTAGGAAGGACTCAGGCTGGGCCTGGAAAATTCTGGGGGCAGGAAGAACTTTTGAGGAGGGATGGTGGGGAAGAGGCTCTGACTTTTTCTATCTTACACAAAGTTTCCTTTGTGACAAGGAGGCAAGAAGACACCCCCAAAAGGAGGCTGCCTGTGCTACAACCGGGGGGGGGGGGGGGGCGGGGGGAGTTGGATAGAGCCTCCGCTGGGCCAGTTGCGCAGTTTTCTATTGAGTGGCTGCTCCAGGGAGGGGCCTTGGCAAGAGGCTGTCACCTGCCTTTGCTGATAGTTGCCGAGGTCCAGGCTTCTTTGACACAATACCTGACACACAATACCTGACAGAAGCAACTTAAAGGCAAGATTGGTTTGGGCTCACAGTCACAGAGGGTTTAGTCCATAGCTGGCTGGCTCCATGGCTTCAAGGCCTGTGGTTAGGCTCAAATCATGGCAGAAGGGCATATGCCCATCTCCGGCCCCCATAGAGCAGAAAAGAAAAAAAATAGGGTGGGCACATCTAAAGTGTGCCTCTGTTGGCTTACTTCCCTCAAGGAGGCCTCAAGTAGGGTGCGTATTTCTTATTTGGGGGGTGGGTGATCTGTTATGGTGGTTCTGTGATATAGCTCACTTTCATTCTCATAGGGAGGAAATGCCTATGGGTTTTAATTTATTCTCAATTTTTGTTAACATTTTCCATGATTATAAAATATATCCCATGGTAATACCCTCCTTCTCCCCCCACTTCCCCTTTGAAACTCCATTCTCCATCATATCCCCTCCCCACCTCAATCAGTCTCTCTTTTATTTGGATGTCATCATCTTTTCCTCCTCTTATGATGGTCTTGTGTAGGTAGTGTCAGGCACGGTGAGGTGATGGATATCCAGGCCATTTTGTGTCAGGACGAGCATGTTGTAAGGAGACCCACCCTTCCTTTGGCTCTTACATTCTTTCTTCCGCATTAGACCCTGAGCCTTGGAAGGTGTGATCGAGATGTTACTCAGTACTCCAGTCACTTCTTTCTAGCACTATGATACCTTCTGAGTCATCCCAAGGTCATTGCCATCTGAAAAGAGAAGATTTTCTACCCAAAGTGAGAGTAGCGTTAATAAAAGGGTATGAATATTAAGAGAAGTACTTACTGGGCATTTTGATAAGCATAGTATATATATTTTTCAATACATCAGCTGACGTTACACCCCTAGGGCTCATGACTGCCCCTGTTTTAAGTTTTCAGTATCAGGGACGTATTCCCTCCCATGGAGCGGGCCTCCAGTCCAATTGGAGGGCAGTTGGTTTCCACCATGACAGATGTGCCACTATTGCACCCGTTGACTCATTTGGCCTGGCTAGCCAATTATAAGGCTTGCAGTGTCCACTCCTATGGGTTTTTAAATAGAAATCACGTGGGTAAATGCGAATCTGAAAGAAGGACCAGGAAGATAGCTCAGTTGGTAAAATGCTTGCCTTGCTAGCTTGAGGACCTGACTTCAGTCCTCATTACCCTTGTAATGCTGGGTGTGGTGGCACTTGTAACCCTAGTGCTGGGGAGGCAGAGATGATTCCTTAGGCTCTCTGGCCACCCAGTCTAGTCTAATTGGCAAGTTCGAGGCCAATGTGAGATCCTGTTGAAAAAAAAATGGTGAATGGCATTCCTGAGGTATGACATCCAAGGTAAGTCCTCTTGCTTCCTCATGTTTGTACCTGAATGTACATAAACACCTCCCACACAAGCCTGCACACACACATGCATGCACACACACACACACACACACACACACACACACACACGCACGCACACACACTTGCAAGTTTTAAAAGCTGAGTGTATTAAAATAAACCATCAGCAGCAGTGTGCCTTCTGGCCCTCAGCACACGGTGCTGCCCTGCTGAGGGCAAGATGGTTTAGGAAGCTGTGTAGGCTTTAAAAAATTTATTTATTTATTTGGGAGAGAGAGAGAGGGAGAGAGAGTGGGGGTGGGTGTACCAGGGCCTCTAGCTACTGCAAACGAACTCCAGATGCATGCATCTCCTTGTGCATCTGGCTTACGTGGGTCCTGGGGAATCAAACCAGGGTCCTTTAGCTTTGCAGAGAAACGCCTGAACCGCTAAGCCATCCCTCTAGCCCGTGTAGGCTTTTTGAAACCATTTCCAAAGCTACCTTAACATTTTAATAATTTCCTCTTAACCCACCACAAAATACTCTTCTATTGACATGCCTATCTAAGAATTAAATGTATTTTATCTACAGTAGTGATTAGTTAGCTTTCCTTCATTGTAAGAAAATACCTGAGGTAATCAACTTAGGAAGCAATTTATTTTGGCCAAGAGTTTGGGGGCTTTGGTGTGTGGCTAGTTGGTCACGTTGTTGTGGGCCTGAGGCAAGGGAGCATCTTACAACAGGAGCACCTCACGGAGCAGGCCCTTGTAACCAGGAACAAAGTCTCATGGCCAGGAACGAAAGAGAGGAAGAAGTGGTCAAGGGCTCACTGTCACCTTTGAAGGCATGTCCCACACAACCCAAGGACCTCCCACGAGGCACTCCCTCCTAAAGGGTCTCCCAGCTCCCATGAGCATTGCCCCCGGGGACCAGTCTTTCCCTGCTGGCCCTTTGGCGGGCATTTAAGATCCAAACTGCAGCACGTGTCTACATCCAGAATTAGACCATTTGCCAAGGCGACTGGTGGTCCAGCCAGTAACACAGGAACCTTCCTCCCACCCAGGAGTTGAATCCTCCCTACGAGTCACCAATAACAGGAAATTTAATTCTGGCCACCCCTGAATGAACCAGAGGAGTGGCATTTTCAAGATGCAGTGGGGACACACGTAGATGCAGGGCATCCTCTGCATCCATTCTGCAGGGAAGACAGTGTAAATGAATGCACATGAATGCGGCCGCCGGTCCTGACAGGCAGCAGAAAAGCCCAGTTCAGCAGCGCGTGTGTAATTGAGTCCTCTTTCCTTAAAAGCTGTCCCTGTGCTGGGTAAGACTTGCACACTGAAAAAGGGAAAGGACTTGGCACGGTTTGGATTTGCGAAGGACCCGGATTCTAGATAGCATGCTTGACCCTGCCATGCTGTGTAGAGTATGGATTTTCAATGTGCACTCAGGGCATCTTTGTGGCAGTAAATGTGCCTGCATTTCCTTTATTGGCAAGGTCAGTGTGGCAAGGTGGCCTAGAATGTTGGTATTGAAAATGGAGCATTCCCAGTGGGTTCTCACTCAGGTGCCGAGTCAGCTCTGAGAATTCTTTCCTAGTAGGCCTAGAAGGCTAGAGGTTTGCAGTGATGTCTGCTCATCAGAATTCCTTGGAGGGAACTGCTAGAAAAATCCCACCCTTGACCCTTGTTCCCATGTAGGTGGGTCAGACTGGGTGGTGGCCCGACATTGGTATTTTATTTAAATTAACTCTTCGGGAGATTTACATGTGCAGCAATATAGAAAAACCAAAGGCCTCTCAGAAGGTTCTGGGCTTTTAGTTGGATCAGAGTTTGTGAAAATGGACTGTCTACATCTGTCACCAAGCCAGTGGCATTTTGGGGCAGTGAGGAAGAACATGGTCAGCCTGTGTGTGTGGAGCACCCTGCCTGCATTAATGCACTACATGATGCATTCACTCACATGTGTTTTGCTCCTCAGCTTCGTCATTAGTGGAATAGGTTTCATGATCCCGGCCCTCTGCCCTCTGGAAGCTAATGAAACTATACATGTGTGCAGAAGTAACCTGGAGGGCTGGGGAGATGGCAGTCAGTAAAACGTGTGCCACACAAACACGGGGACCTGAGTTTGGATTCTTAGGTAGTTTGTACCTACATAAGAGGTGGGCAGGGTGGGGTGTACCTAAAATCCCAGTACTGGGGATGTGGAGACAGGGAGATAACTTGGGGCTTGCTGGATAGCTTTTCTATCCAAATCCAACTCTGGGTTCAGTAAGAGACCCTGTCTCAAAATAAAACAAAACAGATGGGCAGGATTTTGAGGAAGATACCTCTGGCCTTCATACACATGCTGACACATGTGCCTACACACATATGGACATGCATGCACACTGCACACATGTGCATGCAAAAAGTACCCCCAAACATACACAAAAAGCCACTGGAAAAGCAAATCAAGCATTATACAAAAAGAAGCTGATATACCCTGTCATGTTTGCATGTAATATAAAAGCAGATGCTCTTCTGTCTAAAGGCTCAGCATAAGCACACCACTAAGTACTGACATGTATCATCAAAATATTTCTGAAACCGTTCCCCTGAGATTCCGGTGAATGGAGCGGGATGCCTTTGGGAGTCAGTTGGGAGAACTCCGGGTACAAGACAGTATTGCCTTCAGCTGCCTCTGGTTTCACCCATCATGGGGTCTCAACCAGGCAATTACTCCTGTGCACACTGGAAGGCTCAGAGTCCACTCCTGGGGCAGCTGCACAACTTGTCTTTATTTTATGGGTCAGGCGGCAGGTAGGCTTCTAGAACTCAGATGCCTAGGCCATGCCTGGGGGTGCTTCTGCTGCGGGATCCAGGCGCCCCTCTGGAGCCTGGAGGAGGGTGTGACACTGCAAGCAGATGGTCTGTGTGATTTGTTCAACCAAGGAAAGAGGTTGTGGGCACAAAAGCTCACTGGCATTCAGATGAGCCACTTGCTTATTTCCTAGGGAAAAAAGTGCCCGGCAGCAGGTGATTTCCGTGTATGCCATGAGGAGTCAACAGGAAAGACAAGCATGCGGCGTGGGGCTAATATTGACCATCGTTCTCACAACAGGGACATCTGAATGCAAACACGTGGCCTAACTTAGCCTGGCTTGTTTTCCCTTCCTGACGGAACGGACCACACCCACCTGAGGGGTCACAGTGCGATCGTGTTACTGTCCCCTCATGAGTGTCCAGAGTTTGGTTCATCGCTCAGACCAGCTTCAGAAGAGATTCTGATGAGACCTGTCTTTGTCACAGTCCCCTAAGAAAGCATTTCCAGCTCGTGCAGTTGTCTAAGCTATTTATTTTTGACTAGGTTTAGTTAGCATTTTGTTTGATTCACTGTATGTGCCAGGGATGGAACCCTGGGCCTCGGGCACTGTAGATAAGTGTTGTATCACTGAGCCACATTCCCAGCTTGCCCTTTTATTTTTCCATCTCGTGACCAATAGAGCAGCCTTCTTAAACATTTTCTACAAGATAGTACACATGCCTGTAAGCCCAGCACTGGGAGGAAGAGGCAGGAGGATTGCTATACATTCAAGGACAACATGATTTATATATAGCAAGTTCCAGCCTAGGCAGAGCTACTTAGTTAAGACCCTGTCTCAAAAAAAAAAAAAAAAAGGAAAATAAATGGAAAAGATAAAAATGATGTAATGATGTGTTAAGACAATCAGCGGAATAATGGGACCTTGATGAGGCCACATCACACTGGGCCTGGGCAGCATCAGGGAAAAGCCATTATTATATGACAGCTGTTGTGTTCTTGGGCACGCATGTGCAGTGTGTGGGTGTTTGCAGAATGAACAGCATTCGTGGATGTGTGTGGGCCTCCCGCTTGCACTGACAAACCTGTAGCTGATCAGGGCGTATGGTATGCAGCAGGTTCACACTGACTTTCCTGAAGCCAAGGGCCTAATTGAGCCACATCCTGTACTCCTAACACTTGGGAAGCTGAGGTAGGACTGCTGTGAGTTTGAGGCTAGCCTGGGGTTTCAGAATTCCAGGTCAGCCTGGGCTAGAGTGAGACCTTACCTCAGAAAAACCAAAAAGAAAAAAAAAGAAGTGCCTGGTTGAGACTGAGAGATAGTTTGGTCAGTGAAGTGCTTGCCTTGAAAACAGGAGGATCTGAGTTTGATACTTAGAACTCATATAAAAAGCCAGATGTGATGACCGGAGCTTCTAATCTGAGCTCTGGGCAGGTGGAGACAGCGGGCTTGCTCGGGCTCTCTAGCTGGCAAGTTTAGCCCAGTTGGTGAGCTCTGCGCTAATGAGAGACCCTGTCTTTACAAAAAGAAGATGAGGGCTGGAGAGATGGCTTAGCGGTTAAGTGCTTGCCTGTGAAGCCTAAGGACCCTGGTTCGAGGCTCCATTCCCCAGGACCCACGTTAGCCAGATGCACAAGGGGGCGCACGTGTCTGCAATTTGTTTGCAGTGGCTGGAGGCCCTGGTGCGTCCATTCTATCTCTCTCTCTCTCTCTGTGCCTTTCTCTCTCCGTCTGTTGCTCTCAAAGAAAAATAAAACAAAAATTAAAAACAAAAAGAAGATGAGAAATGCTACTCCTGAGCAGCATTGCCTGAAGTTGTGTTCTGGCCTCCACACGCACATGAACATGAACATTCATGCATGTGTAAATCCCTCATGCACTGCCACATAAATGCGCACGCACATGCATGCACACGCACATGCACGCACAAACACATTTTTAAAAGCACCTAATTGGCCTGCAACCCAGCTACTTGGGAAGTTAAAGCAGGAGCATCACAAGTTCAAGGCCAGCTTGGGTCACTTGGTGAGAACCTGTTTCAAAATAATAATAAAAAAAATGGAATGAGCCGGGCGTGGTGATGCACGCCTTTAATCCCGGCACTCGGGAGGCAGAGGTAAGAGGATCGCTGTGAGTTCAAGGCTACCCTGAGACTATAGAGTTAATTCCAGGTCAGCCTGGACTAGAGTGAGACCCTACCTCGAAAAACCAAAAAAAAAAAAAAAAAAAAAAGGAATGAAAAGTGGGTGGGAGGTATAGCTCAGTAGTAGCTGTCCAGCAGATGCAAGGTCCTAGGTTCCCCTTCCTTGAAGCCTGGTTAAGTCACCTTCTGTTTGCCAGTATGAAGCACCCAACCAGGAGCAGCTGATGGTGGGGAAAGTTGCTTATTTTGGCTTACGGTCTTGCAGGGAAGCTTCACGATGGCAGGGGAAAGCATGTCACTAGCACAGGCTGGTGGGCATCACCTCTGCCACAGCAGGTGGAAGACAGCAGCAGAGAGTGAGCTGATCTCTGGCAAGGGGGAGCTGGTTGTAACACCCCTAAGGCTGCCCCCAACTAATGCCTCCTTCAGCAAGGTACCACCTCCCAAATTGCCATCAACTGAGGACCAAGCATTCAAAACTCATGAGTTTGTTGGGGAACAACTAATGCTAACCACCACAGCCACCAAATTAAAGAAAGTGTTTGAATTGGCTGGCGTGTACCTCAGTGGTCGAGCACCTACTTAGCATGTGTGAGGCCCTGAGTTCAGTCCCCAGGACTGCCACCAAGACCAGCCCCACCGCCACCAGCAGCCGCAGCAGCCAAAGCTTGCATCGTCTTAAACTTAGATGGAGCTGAGAATTCAGAGGAGCGAGGGCTCAGAAAGTGCCTGTGAGCTAGCTCTGCACTTGTCTCCCGGGCCCACATCAAACACGAAGTGTTTGCAGGTCTCTTTGTCCACTTGCCTGCAGTGGGCTGTGTCTGGCTCTAATAGGGTTATAACTAATGCCTTCTCCACGCAGGCTTTTGCCGTCCTGCTGTCAAGAGAATGGATCGTCCCTGACGCATTATGATGAGGTGGTGATACAATGGATTCGAAAGCTTGGTAGTTTGAAGGCTTATTTCTTTTTATTTTTTATGCATGTGTATGTTTGTATGTGTGTGGGTGCATGTGCTTGCGTGCATGTGTGTGTGTAAGCAGGAATGTGGAAACCAGAGGACAATTTCAGTATCATTCCTCAGGAACACTGGCCACTTTTTTGTAGAAACAGGGTTCCCATAGGCGTGGAGCTCACCATTTAGGCTAGACTTGCTGGCCAGCAAGCTCCAGGGATCTTCCTGCCCCCATTTCCCCAGTGCTGTGATTACAATCCTACATCATCACACCCAATAATTTCACATGGGTATTGGGGTCCAACTCAGATCCTCTTGCCTTCAAGGCAAGCACTTTACTGACTAAGATAACTCCACGGCCCCCAAAGGCTTTATTAATGCCAGTACTAATAACAGTTAAATCATGTCTGTTTTCACAGTGAGGCTGGGAGTGAACTAACAAGTCATGGATTATTAGCACAAGGTAACCTAGCATTCATACACATGACTTATATTGAGTATACTGATTATTATTATGCATCTTTAGAAATAATTTAGGACTTCCTTGGACCACACTTTAGTGTACTTGCATCATGTAAGACACACACACACACACACACACACACGCACACACACACACGCATGTGTGCACCCACACATGTGTGCAATATTAAGTAGCACAAAGCACCGTGTGGCTATAGTTAGAATACTTATGCCCATTCAGCATAAGTTCTTGCAACCTCACAGGTGGAAGAGTTACCTACCCTGAGCCACATAACATATCTGTTTACCAGACAGGATTTCTGTATTATTTTATAGGATTAAAGGTATGTTCCGCCATGCCTGGCTTGTCCATATCTTTTATACAGCCACTGTGTGCTCAGATCTTTCCTTCACCCGTAATCTTTGCCACCTTTCCTTCCTCCATCCCCTTCCCTTACCCTTTCTCTTCCCTTTGCCTTGTCTGAAATGTGACATAAGTAGAATCATACAGCATTCAGCTTTTTGAGTCTGGCTTCTTTTTTGTCGTTTCAAGTTTACCCATGTCATTGAAATTTATGTATATTCTGATCCTTGGTCTTGTCATGGGAAGATAGCCAGTGTTTTGTTTGACTGTTCACCAGTTAAAAGGCTTTTGAATTGTTTCCATGTGGGGCCATCATGAATATAGTTGTTCTAGCATTTACATCCGGGTTTCTGTGTGAACCTAAACTTTCACTTGTCTTGGGCAAATACCTGTGAGTGGGGTTTGCTGGGCCCTATGTAAGTAGAAGTTTAACCGCATCAGAAACCGCTACTCTGTTTTGCAAAGCAAGCATTTGCACCATTTTATATTCGTTTTTTGGGGGAGATAGGGTCTTTCTCTGGCTCAGGCTCACCTGGAATTCACTATGTGGTCTCAGACTGGTCTCGAACTCACAGTGATCTCCTACCTCTGCCTCCTGAGTACTGGGATTAAAGGCGTGTGCCATCATGCCTGGCACCATTTTATACTCTTTCCAGCAACACTTGATAATGCTAGTTGGTCTACGTTCTTGCTAGCTCTTGATAGTGTCAGTTTTTTTTTTAATTTAATTTTAGCCATACTAGTATCTATCTATGCAGAAATAGCTCACTATTTTACTTCTCAGTTTTCTAGTAATGAGCATACTTTCATGAACTTATCTGTATGTCTTTGGTGGAGTGTTTGTTCATATCTCTTACCCATGTTTCAGAAATGAGTCTTTCTTATTGCTAACTTATTTTATTTATCCATTTTGAGAGAGAAAGTGCAGGCGGGGCAGGGAAGGCAGGCAGATAGAATGGCGTGCCAAGGCCGCCAGCCATTGCAAACAAACTCCAGATGCATGCGCCCCTTTGTGCATCTGTCTTATGTGGGTAATGGGGAACGAACCTGGGTCCTTGGGCTTTGCAGGCAAGAGTCTTAACCTCTAAGCCATCTCTCCAGCCCTTATTGCTAACTTTTGAGACCTCTTTATCTTTGTCTTTGCATATGCTGATTAGAATTGCAAATAGCTCCAAATGTGGTAGGCTTGGATGGGGATTTTGTTGATTATGTAGATCTAATCGGAAAAATATTCTTAACAATATCTTTCCCTCCTCTCCCCAAGTCTTTGTAAGTAGTAGTAAAAATGTCAGCACATTTGCACAAGTATTTTTATTTATTGTTTTTTCGAGATAGGGTTTCACTCTGGCTCAGGCTGACCTAGAATTCACTATGTAGTCTCAGGGTGGCCTTGAACTCAAGGCAATCCTCCTACCTCTGCCTCCTGAGTACTGGGATTAAAGGCATGCACCACCATGCCTGGCTAATTTATTTGCAAGTAGAGAAAAAGGAAGAGAGAGATAGAGGGGGAATTGGTATGTCAGGGCCTCTTGCCACTGCAGATGAATTCCAGATGCATACACCACTCTGTTCATCTGGCTTTACACAGGTACTGGGGATTTGAACCCTGATAATTAGGCTTTGCAAGCCAGCACGTTTAACTACTGAGTCATCTCTCCAGCCCCCTCAGAGGTATTTTTACATATTTCATCCTCAAGAGTGAATATGGACTCGTGAGGTTCTTTTTTTAAAAAAATTTTTGGTTATTTTTATTTATTTGAGAGTGACAGACAGACAGAGAAACAGGCAGAGAGAGAGAGAGAATGGACGTGCCAGGGCTTCCAGCCACTGCAAACAAACTCCAGATGCGTGTACCCCCTTGTGCATCTGGCTAACGTGGGTCCTGGGGAATCGAGCCTCGAACCAGGGTCCTTAGGCTTCACAGGAAAGCGCTTAACCGCTAAGCCATCTCTCCAGCCCGTGAGGTTCTTTTAAATTGTCATCCACTCTCGGAAGCTTTGCTTTTTTGACTGTGTTTCACATGTGAGTACCTTGTGGGTGAGCCTAGGGCTGGTGGAGATCCATACACACACATTGACAGGACCTCTTTCCCCAACTCTCCTTTCTCAGATGTCCCTTGTACTCTTGATCCTGGGGCCATTTTTTTGACTTCTCTGATCTGCGAGATGGTCATGTCTCAGTTTTGTCATCTCTTACACACACTTAGGGACTGCTTGTAGGGCAAAACAACAAGAGAAGAGAAAGGCAACAAAAATAATCAGAACCTCCTTTCATTGGTGAGACCTCAGGATCCTCCTTTGCCCATTTTCTTGAAATAACCATTGCCATCTTCCTCAGAAATAGCTGTGACTATTAGCGAGTGATCCTCCAGATTGAGCCTGGTGACACTTTCTCATAGCAGGAGAGGCTGGGAAGGCCACTGGACCCTCACCTGGAATCTTTGTGCTCTCTCCTTCCTCTCCCAGCAAGCTGTGTGTAATTCCATCCAAGCTGTATGTGGTCTTGTGGTTTTGGGAGGGGCTAACATAGTGTATTGGTGGTTCCCTGAAGGCGGGGGGATGCAAATCTATGCAACGATTAGGAGGTCAAAATCCATGCTAAGGCGAGACTTTCTGATGATGTGGCTGCTTTGGGTTCACCCACATTCCTGTAAATAACCCTGTACCCATTCTCTGTAAATACAACCATTAAATTCAGTAGTTCCTCAAGTTGGCCTTGGGTAGAATTATACTTTTGGTCTGCTGTTGGTGCCCTGTCTGGAGATGGGATAGACACATTTATGTCTCCTCAGGGAAGAGTTCATACTGGCAGAAGTAGTTTCTCTCTTAGTGTTGGTTTTTTTTTTTCACTGTGCAGGTCCATGACTGGACTTGCCTCTGGATCAAAGCCAAGTGATAAAGAAGAACTTAATCCAAGATCCCTGCCAGTGCCTCTTCACAGTTTGACTTTCCTATTGTATATGGTTTGTTTTTCAGTGTGCCAAGTACTTGATTTTTATGTTTTATGAAGAAATTTTGCTTGTAATTAGTGGGAGAAATAGGCTTCAGTGGGCTTATTCAATCCTGGCCAGTTGTGCAACTTCCCTATTCCCTTCATTTAAAGCACTTAGTAGCAAAGTATTTATTATTAAAATGTGCATATGCATAATATTCATATATAGTATATATGTGCATATATTTAGTATCTGTATATAGTGTATACATATATGCATATATGTGTATATGTACAAGATGTATAATATCTACATATGTATATACAAAATGTATATATATACACATATATTTGATATTATTAATAAAAGTCAATCCAACAAAGTGGCAGGCACTATTCTAGGCATTATTCATATACTAACTTGTGAAACCCTTATACAACCCTATTGGGTAGATAGTATTTTTCTTATTTTATAGATAATGATATTTCTGTGACAAAATTAAACAATTTGCCAAGAGCACATGGCTAGTTAGCATATAGCTATGAGGAACTCCCCAGCTTGTCTGGTTCATACATATATCTACACTTAAATAATTATGATGATGACAGTAATATCTGTCATTTAACTAGCACATACTAGTTGGAAAACTGCTCTAGGGATCAATGTACAAATCACCTTCTGGATAAAGTGTCTCATTCTCACATTGCAATTATCATTCCATGTTCAGAACGCTATTCATTATGCATGTAGGATATCTAAGAAACATCAGACTGCTTGCCAAAGAGGTGGTGGTAGAATTCTCGAAAGAAGTCTATACTAGGGATCTTTTCAGTGACTGTGGCTGATCCCTTTGAGGGTTGTGGCCCATTTGTAGCCTGTGAATCTTGGAGTAGAAACATCCTAGGAAGGTAGACCTGGAAGAGACCCACAGAGGCTAAATCCACCTCCTGAGTTTAGAAACCACCTATGGCCGTGCACATGGAAGCATCTTGTCAAAGGGGGCAGGTGGTGGTTGGTTGTTTAAGATAACGAAGTGGTTCTGGAGAGGGAAAGTGGTGACATCCTTGTCTTCATTGTCATGAGCCCAACTTCACTTGTAGGGCACATTGGTCCCAGAATTCTGCAGGGCACAGCTTTGGCATTTAACCTTGCAAAGAAGCTATAATGATCAGCATTTTAAACATCAGGTACCAGGTGTTCAGCGGTGTTAGGTAAACCACCTGATCGAGGTGACATGCTTAGGTCACTGTCTCTCATTCCCCTCTACTGCAGTCTCCTTACCTATGAATAAGTGCTAATAATAATAATAATAATAAGTACCTATGAATATGTACTAATCACATATGTAATTACGGTGGCATGCATTGTTCTCATTGGGATATGTATATGTATGTGTGTGTGTGTATATATATATATCTATATATATATATATATTTTTTTTTTTTTCCCCTGTGTGAAAAGGGATAGGAGCAATAGTTAGTCATCATGGGAACGCCCTGAGCAAACTGGGGCTGAGGGTGTCACCTCTTGTGAGCTTATATTTCCATATTGTGAAACTTACGTTATCTGTTAGTTTGCTGTGGGTAATGTAAAGTGTGGAAGGAGGCCATGATCATGAGTGACTGTTAGTGAGTCTCTGAGTCCCACGGTCATTAGAGATGATCCACACAGGGCCCATTAGTCCTTTCCCTAGTAGGCAGGGCAATGTCCAAACTTTGTGCGTTGTTGCTATGCTAGGAAGGCCGTCCTGTAGGTAAACAGGGACTGTGGCTCTAGATCAGTGGGCAGAGTGCTCACCTCAGCATGCACACAGCCTTGGAGTCCCTCCGTCCCCATCCCCACGTGAAACTGGGCTTGGTGGCACACACCCGCGATTCTGACACTTGAGAGATGGAAGCAGATAGGCCAGAACTTCAAGGTTATCCTTGGCTACATACCTGGTTTGAGGCCATCCTGGGCTACATGAGACCTTGTCTCAGAAAGCGCCATGGAAGAAAGTGCCTGAGCTGATACAGATTGTAACAGTGTTTCTCAAGCATTATTCACGAGTCTCTACTTGTTTGCTGTGGTTTACACGTGTCTTCCTAAGGGCCACGTGTTGGATTCTTCATTCCCAGTGCATTGTCCTTGACAGGGACTTTAAGCTATGATTAAGTCATGGAGACCCCTCCCCCCACGCCCCACGGATGGAATAGTGCTATCCTAAAGAGAGTGCATTAGTTTTCCCCAAGTGGGTTAGCTCTAGAGGGGTGTCTTGTTACAACAATGAGGCCTTTGACACATGCTCTCCATCCTTTGGCTTTGATGCTATGAGGGAATGTAGCATGAACCCCTTGGTAGACACCATATCCTTGGACAGTCCAGGCTCCAGAATTGTGAGCCAAGTAAATTTCTATTGCTTGTAAGTTTCACATCCTGAGGTATTCTGTTGTAGCAGCCACCAAAAAAAAAAAAAAAAAAAAAAAAGCCAGTGTAGTATTCATTAAAAAGACATTCAACCATCCGGCCACTATGTATCAGGCTGGCTCATATACCTACGATATGACATTGGTAAGCACGTAGTGTTAATTGCAGTTCTAAGGAAAAGAATAGCTTCCCTATTTGACATACTAGGAGACTGAAGCCCAGGTTCGTGAAGTCTGTTTGCGTAACTTGCTCAGTCACTTAGAGCGATGTTGGGATCTGGAGCACAGTCTGGCTGGCTCCGACGCTGTGGTCTTTGAACGCTGCTCTCCGCTACTGCCGAAGGCTGTTGTCGTCCATGGACAGGAGCGCGGTGAAGCTGTTACTGGCAAGCGCAGGTCAGGGAGCCTAGGGCCGGCCAAACTCCAGGTCAACATGAGTCTCCTCTTTGGGAAGGCACTGAACTCAATTCTCTCAGGGGTGCAAGTGGCTGGATGTTGGGGGAGGCATTCCACTTTCCTTGGCCCACTCTTCCTTTTGGGGAGGCGAGTTAGAGGATGATACTCTGGCTCACCCAGGGCTAGCAGTTCTCAGCCTCCTCCTTTGAGGGAGGCTGACTGTTGGGGAAACAGACCTCTAATACACATGCACGTTTATAAATGGGGAGCTACCCAAATCCAGTTGTGTGTGTGTGTGTGTGTGTTTTTTTAACAGGACTTGGGAGAACTGACAGGGGTTTCAGAGAGTCTTCCTGTGTTCTTGGGGTCTGAGGAGGCAATGGCTCCTGTGTAATTTCTGCCAAGAACTATTTTTGCTTATTACTCTCCAGGACCTTTTCCTTACTGCAGTATTACTGCCTTCCCTACCGTTCCCTCCTTATAGCTGGAGTCAGATATGCTCCAAGGACTGGCATTGCATAGGCTCAGACAGCTTGAGTGCAGACTTCCTGGCCCCCAGTGTGAAGCCCTTATGAGGAAAGCAAAGCAGGGTAGAGACCCACGTACATTTTCACATGTACCCGTCAATGTTCTTGTTGGGTCATTTGTGGAGAGATAATCATAGCATGGTGATGGCACTCAAGGCCTTTTCTTCATAAATACATACTGGGCATATAGCTGTTGATCACTAGGTATCAGACTCTGGGCACTCAAGTTACTGATATAAAATAGCGTAGCATTTGCACACAACCGTCACACTTTCTCCTGTATACTTGAAATCACATCATGATTACTTATACAACGCAATATAAATGCTCGCAAGTCATTGTTACGCTGCATTGTTTAGAGAAAAGTGCCAATCGAAGTCTAGATCTATCTAGAAGTAGAGGCAGTAGGCTCAAGGGCTCAAGCCAGCCTCCCCTGCATAGTGAGTTCAAGGCCAGCCCAGGCTACATAAGACCCTGTCTCAAAACAAAATATAACAAAGCACATCAACAAAAACAACAACAACAAAACAACCCTTCTAATCTATAGTTGCTTGAACTCATGGATGTGGAACTGAGGATTCAGAAGACTGAGCAGTGAGCTAGGACCAAGTTTCTAGCAAACAACATAATGATTACAGTATCCACCATGGTGAACCTCTGTGGAGCAGGGCGGCTCCAGGGTCTTATCCACACTGAGTAAAACTAAAACGAGCCTCCTCCTTCGCACAGAAGAGCGTGGTGAGGTCCTCTTTCCAGGCTTACTGTCCGTGTTCAGGTGCAAAGTACTGAGTGCAGACTAAATTACAACTGAGGAACAAGGCCTAAAATTGCTTGACTTTGCCTTTCTTTGTTTCCCACCAGGCTCTCTCTGAGTGGGTCCTAAACTGAAAGATTGCACTCACTAGTTTTCCTCACAAGGTGGTTGATATAGAAAATTACTTTTGAATGGTGAGGCCAGGGAATTCATAACACAGGTAATGTGGGTTTTCTTACTATAATTATATTGATTTATTTTCCATGAATCAGAGAACTCTCTCATGGCTAGTTTTATTTTATTTTTTTCAAGGTAGGGTCTCATTCAAGCCCAGGCTGACCTAGAATTCACTATGTAGTCTCAGGGTGGCCTCAAACTCATGGCGATCCTCCTACCTTTGCCTACCAAGTGCTGGGATTAAAAGCATGTGCCACCATGCCCAGCTTTTATTTTATATTTTATTTTATATCATTGGTTTTCCAAGGTAGGGTCTCACTCTAGCCCAGGCTGACCTGGAGCTCACTATGTAGTCTCAGGGTGGCCTCTAACTCACGGCGATCCTCCTACCTCTGCCTCCCGAGTGCTGGGATTAAAGGTGTGTGCCACCATGCCTGGCTCTCATGGTTAATTTTTAACAGATCTCTTATACAGCTCTTCTCAATGAGGATGATTTCAAATGCTGCATGGTGGGGAGGCTTGACCAGCCCGGTCACCACGTCTACATGGTAGAGAGGTTTTTCCAGCTGGTCCACCACTTATACGTGGTGGAGAGGCTTGTCCAGCCTGGTCCCCACTTCTAATTAAAAGAGTCCACTTCCTGAGGAGGTTATTAACAACTCAAACATTTCAATAATAGAAACAAAGTGTTAATTTTTTCATTCATAATTAAGATCCTGTTTCTGAATTTGATACTGTGATTTGTTTTTATTCTAATTAATTGTTTAGGCTTTAAAACAATATGCCCTTCTCCATTTGTTCATTCACTGGGTAGCTCTTGATCACTTGGCCAAGAGGATTACACGACATTTTCAAGACTGGCATTTCTGGACCCCCTCACTGACTGGCGGTGGCTTGGTATTTCTCTGCTGCACTGGGAATGCCAGTAAGTCCTCCATGACACCAGCTCAAGGAAATAATGAGGCCAGGAGTTATTAAAACTGTCTGGCCAATGTGCCGAGTTCACTAGCTATATTCTAACTCTCTTGGTTTTGTGTAGTGCCAATGCAGACAAGACCCTTACTTGCATGGATCAGAGTTTATTCTAGAAAGTTCTTGCTCCTAAAAGATAACCACTTTATGGTAGTTCAGTGCTCAGTTTTGCGCCAATCTTTGTTCTTCTTCCTCAGGCACTCTTGTGATATCTGTGATGGTTTTGGAGGGCCCGTTGCCTCATTAAATTAGTATTTACTTGATCACACAGAGTAATGACTGCATGATTTTCAGCTTCTTATTTCATCCTCTCAGTAACCTCATGAGGCTTGTGGCGTCACTTATCTCCATTTTATGGATGAACACACAGGTTCAGCGAGGTTAAGTAACAACACTGACTTGGGGTTTGCTCATTATAATGTTGGCATGGAGTATGCAAACTGGCACTGTCCTGAGGGTATGGAGACATAGGGAGTCCTTCCTTATGTCCCCCAACTCTGCAGTTTCCTGAAGGCACCATGGTCTGTTATGGCTTTGATCATTATTTTTTTTTTTTACATCATGAAATTTCAAATTTACCAAAAAGCATAGACAAATAAGTGAACAGACTACCATGTACCCACCACCCATATTGAGCAAATGTCAGTTAACATTTTGTCACATTTGCTTCAGATTTAGTTTAGGTTTTTTTTTTCCCCCTAAAATTACACTTACCGTCACATGCCGCTGTATCTCCTCAGACCACTGCATCCTCTCAGATCTCCAGGGCAGCCTTTACCTGATGGCCATGCATGCCCTTCTGTGTGTCTTTGCTCTTTTACTACGTAGGTGTACATTATATGCCCAGCAGTATGTGGCTTTGTTGTGAATGTGTGTGTTTTTAAATCTTGATATAAAAATAAATCAGTAATATAGTTTTTGTTTTGGAAATCCTTTTCACTCATCACATTTGTCTAAATGTATCTGTGCTAATTCACATAGATCTCATCATTTAATTTTCATCATTCCATTGAATAAACTATCATAATTAAACTATTGGCTAAAATTAGTTGCCATCTTGATAGGATCTAGAATCATCTATGAGGGTGTTTCTAGATTGAGTAAATTGAGGCGGGATGGTTCACTTTAAATGTGGATGGCACCATTCCATGGGCCAAGGTCCTGAACCAAATCAAAAGGAGAATGTGGGTTGAGCACCAGCCTTTGTCTCTCTCTGTTTCCTGGTTGTGAACATAGTGTGACCACTGCCTCATGCTCTTGTCACCATGGCATCCCTGCCAGGTTAGACTATATTCTCAAACTGTGATGCAAATAAACTCCTAAGTTCCTTTTGTCAGATAGTTTGTCATGGCCATGTGAAAAGTTACTAATATGCATACCATCTAACTCTGTATCATATAATACAAACTATCTATTATGGGTATGAGTATATAATATTCTGTAATTTTAATGATTCTACTCTGTGGGAGGTTTGAATCAGGGGTCCCCCATAAACTTATGAGTTCTGAATGCTAGGTCATCAGCTGGTGGCAACTTGGGACTTGGATCCACTTGGAGGCAGTGTAATGTTGGGAGCAGGGTTGTGGGTGTATTAGCCAGCTTCCTCTTGACAGTGTCTAGCATGCTTTCTTACTGCTGTTGTCCACCTGATGTTGGCCAGGAGGTGATGTCCAGCCTCTGCGCATGCCACATTTTCTCTTGCCATCATGGAGTTTTCCCTCAGCTTTGTAAAACAAAATAAACACTTTTCTCCTAAAAGCTTATTTTGGTTTGGTGTTCTCTGCCAGCAAGGAGAAGCTGACTGCAACAGTAAATTGGTACTAAGAAGCGGGAATGTTGCTGCTAGAAACCTGATTTGGTGACTTTTTGGAACTGATTTTCAGGGGAATGTGGATGGATTTGAAAACTTGGTGCCCAAAAAATACCTTGCAGTGCTGTAAATGCAGCTTGATGGACCATTCTGGTCAGAGCTGGAAGAGCTGGATGCAGTAAGAACTATGGACTGTGAGGTTTGCCTTATGAGGAGAAGAGTTTTGCCTGGACTGGGCTAGAAGCAGTTTGCATGAGAGGCTTGCTGTGTTCTGCCTACCTGTTTCCTGAGAACTCATGCAGAGTGGCATTACGTAGAAATGGACTGGTGAGAGCAGATGGATATGGCACAGAAATAAATGAAATGTTTGGACCAAAACTGTTGCCTGTTCAGATGAACTTGTTTGAGAGATTACAACTATTGAGATGGGCCAGCTGATCTGTGTTGGGACAGCAAGAAGAATGTGGAGTCTTTGAAGTAAGTGCCTGAATGCTGAAGGAGTGTCTTGCTCTTCAAATAAAATTTATTTCTCCCCTGGATTAACAAGTTGGTAGCTCACTTGGTACTATGGAGTATAACAAATGCAGGAAAAAGAGGGTCACTGAATTTGCAACACAGTTTTCTTTTTCTTTTTTTTTTTTTTGAAATGGCCATGAGCAGTGTGAGCAGGTTTGTTGGAAGTCCCTGTGTGGAGGCCTTGTGTTACCATGTGCAGGAACCGTGGGTTGCAGAAAAGACTCAGTGGAGATGCCAGGACTTATGGGATGGCTGCCAAGGAGAACTGCTGGCACCTGATGAAGTTTTCCAGACTGTAAGCAGCTTAGCTAGAGGGGTGGAATTTGAACTCCAGAGACTTGCCACTGGTTAGAGTTGTCACACTTGAAGTTACAGTGTTTGATGTTTGACCTGTTTGTTGTAAGTCTTGTATTGGTACAATATTTCTTTGTTATGACCAATGCCATCTTTTGTAGTTCAATAAGAGACCTTGGGCTATGCATATTTTTGAGCAGAATTGGGATTGATAAGAGCTATGGGAACTTTTAAAGTTGGACTGGATGCCTTGCATTTTACATCATGGATGGTAACTAGTTTATGGAGACCAGGGGAGCAATGTGGTGGTTTTTTTCCTCTTTAAAAAAACAATTTAAATTTATTTTTTAATAGATTACACCCTTTTATTCACTCTCCCCTGTTCTTGTTTCCCTGGGGCCCTCTTCTGTGAGAATATAGAATTTACTGTGGGGTCATGAAGGCCTAAGTCAACACCCAATGAGATAGTGGGGGACCATGCCTCTGGGGTATGCCCATCTACTCTTCTTCAATGATCCCTAGGCCATGGAGGGCCTGTTGGCAGTCTGTTTGGTGCTGAGATCTTTGTAGCCCTGGATTTTTGCTTTGATAGGTTATGCTTGATCACCATGTTTGCCGCCATCACCCTGGAGCTGGGTGTCAGGCTACCAGTAAGAGGAGTGTTCATGGTACCACTCTCACTGCAAGTTCTCCTGGGCCCTGCAGATGCGCGGAAGAAGTGGCAAGGCTTGTGGTGGGCAGTCCGTTCTCTTGTCTTATTGATGGATTTCGACCTTCTTCCATTTTCTCTGCCTACTGTAAATAAAGCCAATTCTCCGACTCCGAGTGAGAGCAGCTGGGGCTAATGGGGTATGCAAAGTTCTTTGAGAGATTTTTAGTGTACAAGCCCACTCTTCTTCTCCAGAGAGCAGTGAGAGCTTCTCTCTAAAGTCTGAGTTTCCTGACTTGGTTTCCAATACCAGGTGTGAGTTCTCTCCCACTGAGCAGGCCTCATGTTTAATCATAGAACAGTTGGTTACCTGCAGAGGCCGTGTGCCACTATTGCACAAGTGTGTACTTCTTGTCAAGCAGGTTGATGTTGTAGCCTTCAGGGTCCCTTGCTTATTCATACTGTTGGTGACCATTTTCTTCCAGCCACTCCCATAGTGCTTTCCCTTTTGGTTCTAACATGGTAATCCAATGTCCTGTGGCCATGGGAATGTGGTGGTTTGATTCAGGTGTCTCCTGTAAGCTTGTGTATTCTGACTGCTAGATTCCCAGCCGTTGGCATTTTGGGAATTGGATCCTCCTGGAGGCAGTCTGTTGTTGGGCGTGGGCTCATGGGTGTTATAGCCAGCTTCCCCTTGGCAGCGTTTGGCACACTCTTCTGCTGCTGTTGTGCACCTGATGTTGGACAGGAGGTGATATCTAACCTCTTTTCCTGCACGTTTTCCCCTGCCATCATGGAGCTTCCCTTTGAGTTCATAAGCCGAAATAAACCCTTTTCTCTTACAAGCTGCTTTTGGTCACGTGTTTTCTGCCAGCAATGAGGAGCTGAAAGCAACACACTCTTACTAAAAGTTCATAGGTTTTTATTTTATTTTTGTTTTATTGAGGCATGATCTTACTATATAGTTTTGGCTGGCCTTAAAGTCATTATATAGATCAAGCTGGCCTCAAACTTGTAGCAATCCTCCTGCCTCTGCTTTCAAGTGCTGGGAGTACAGGCATGTGCTACCATGTCTGGATACAATTCACACAATGCTTCAGTACTCACATATATGTGTATATAGAAAGATGTAGATATAGATATGGATATATATAAAACATTTAACTGCTTTAATTTCCATAGGAGAGGGTTCTTCAAATGTAATTTAACTCACTAACTTTCCCACCTAAATTTGTCTTTCTCCAGCCTGCTGAGAACCAAGCTATCTTGCTTAGGTTTTAATGAGCTGTTTATGAATTACTAGAGAGCTTTAAGCATTGGGGACTGTGTTCACTGGCCAGTCTGTGGCCTGTGCATGGTTTCTGCAAACAGTGACCCTGTGTTGTGCATGTGGGGCTCTCTTCGTGGAAAGCCCTTGATGTGGTAAGGCTACTGACACTTCATTAAGATGTTATTTTTGGACTTGCATGTTCTGTTTTCTAATAAGATGAGGTTTTGCATTTTACTTAGAAAATTAACTTATGTATATCTTCCATTTCCCCCCCCCAAATGCCTCTCAACATTTTGGTTCTATTTTTTTATTTAGCAACTTAATTGGTATGAATTCTTCAAAGGACCCAGATTGTCTCCCATGCAATTGCAGCTGGCTGAGGCATTTTCCTGTGTATCGCTCGCTTAGATGTGGCATCAAATGCTTCGCTGAAGAACGATGTCACAACATGGCTTCCCATGTTCTCCTTTTAACATCTACGCTTTGATCTCTGCTCAAATGCTGTGAGGCGCATGGCGAGAAAGTCACTGCCAAACAATGGCAGTGTGCTCAAGCCATGGAGACCTGCTCTTCAGGGATGCCGGTGTAGTTGTGAAGAATCAAGTAAACAAACAAGACCACTATCAACATCTCGGATATTTACTCTCGGGAAAGATGCCAGAACCGCGTGTCCTAGAGATTGACAGATTGACAGGCCTTAGCTGTGCATCCCGAGCATGCTGGAGGGATGCGGCACAGCGATTGGTTTCTGCATATTTTGCTGCTGCTCGTGAATTGTATCTGACTCACCAATAAAATAAATTAAAGTACCCTGCTCATATTTTAAGCATGGGTGGGAGGACGGGTGGTCTGAGGTGGAGGAGGAGCACATGGAGCACCTGTCGGAGGAGGAGAGGTTGGGGCGGGTTCCAGTGTTCTTCCAGCTCTTAGCTGAAGGGGGAGGTGGCAGGGCAGATGTTTGTCTCTCAGATAACAGCAGAGACCTGCCAAGGTGGCTTCTTCATGGGAGAATTCCAGCAAGAATAGTGGTCTTGTCATAGTGCAGGGAGGAGCTTGTTTAAATCAGTACCAGATTTATTTTTTAGGGATGTTGGAGACAATGTTATTCAGTGACACATGTGAAACATGGCAGAAGGAAGGCTTTATTCAAACCTCTTCAAATGGGCTCCCTCCCCCACTTAGCCGTTGGGGAAAGGGGTTGCCCTCAACTCTGCAAATGCAACACGGGCTAGTGAGAGGTGTGTGATCATCTAATAGAGTCAGTGGATGGAAAACTATGAGCAGGAAACATCTGGAGTAAGGAAAGATTCCTACTGACTCACCCCCAACAGGATTCTTGACAAAGGCCAGCCAATGTGGTGACATACCTGGGGGCTGGTGGCGGACCTTGATCAGCAAGGGAAACTAGATCCCTCTTTACCACGAAGGTACAGGTAGGCCTAGGAGAAGGATCAAGAATTTGACTCATGTTTAGCCAAGCAGTACATTTATTTTTATTTTTGTTTTTTGAGGTAGGGTCTCACTCTAGCCCAGGCTGACATGGAATTCACTCTGGATTCTCAGGGTGGCCTCGAACTCATGGCCTACCTCTGCCTCCTAAGTGCTGGGATTACAGCCGTGCGCCACCACACCCGGGTAAGCAGTGCATTTTTGTAAGGCAGCCTGAGAAAGTTTAATTAATTTACTGACACTTAGGTTATTTGGTAAACCATGCTGGGCTGGATTCACTGAAGGGTTTCTCTGTCACAGAGAGAAATGTGTCCTGAAACCTGTGGCTTTGTACATCTCTTGGAAAGAGCCTGCCATGTCTTTGCCATGGCCGTGGGTTCTGTGGTTCTGTTTGATTTTTCCTGGATCTCATTTCTTCCCTTTTTAAAAATAATATTTTGGTTTATTTTTAGTTATTTATTTGAGAGAAGCAGACAAAGAAGGAAAGAGGCAGAGAGAGAGAGAGGGAGGGAGAGAGGGAGAGAGAGAGAGAATGGGCACACCAGGGCCTCCAGCCACTGCAAACGAACTCCAGATGCGTGCGCCCCCTTGTGCATCTGGCTAACGTGGCTCCTGGGGAATCGAGCCTCTAACTGGGGTCCTTAGGCTTCACAGGCAAGTGCTTAACAGCTAAGCCATCTCTCCAGCCCCCATTTCTTCCCTTCTTACATGGCGCCAGCACCTGGAAATCCTGTTCTGTCCACCACCCAATGCCCTCCACAGTCCTGAGCTGCCTGCTTATGACGCTCTGCTTCTCTTCTAGCACATTCTGCTACACATGCTCATGGTTCTCTCTCTTCCCCCCAATTGTCAGCAAAGGGCTGTGCTTTGTCCACCTATCTATAACTGCACACCACATGTACACATGCGTGCATACATGTATTACGTGGCATATGTATGGGATTTTACTCTGCCTCCCTTCCCCTTGGCATGGGAGCTACCTGGGGGCAGCAGGTTTGTTCCATTTGTCTCTCTTCAGCACCGGGTGTGCAATACTGGTCAGTGCTTGTCTGCTAACTAGCTGTCCTGAGCACCTCTCTCCCCATCTCAAAAATGTGTGACCTGCTCATTGAGCCTGAGGCTCATTGCCACTGTCTGTTCAGCACCTCCAGGGAGTGTGGGAAGTGGCCCTGTCTTGTGAGAAATCTGTGGCAGCTTGTAGTACCAATTTCCTTGAAAGAGCAGTTAATCTTCTCAGGGCCAGAGCTAACTCATGTTTAAACCATGGCTAGTTTCCAGCTCCATTAAGGGCTTCCTGTGGAGCAGCGCTAATGGCTTCACGTGGCCCCTTTGGCACATTCCCAGGGAACACGTGCTGGCTTCCGAGGGTATGTCAGTTGCTGTGTCCCTTAAAGGGAAGAGGTGGCTTGCTGATGGGTTCTCAAGTGACTTAACAACGGGTCCACTTTGGAGACTTTCAGGCAGGCAAGTGTTTGGAAGCGCCAAAGTTACCTTGCCTATGGAATAACATTGTTTGGGGGTTCTCTTCCTTTTAACCTTCCTAAATCTCAGAACAGCCAGCCCTTAATGAAGAGAAGTCATTATGGAGGAGCTGCTGTGAGCTTTTCAACTGAGCCTAACTCTGCTCTCCTGGGCTGAGCACCTAATGCCTGGTCCCTCCGTGGTGATTGGCCCATGGTGGTCCTGGGTCACATCCTCTGACACTGGTGGAGGCTATTAGGAGCAGAGGCCCCATGTTCATCCCCACCTTCTCTACTGAGAAAAGCTCAGTGAGCAATGCTTCCAATCTTACCTTCATTTCATGGGCAAGGTATGGCCAGTCTGAGGGCATCATCTTTTGTTTTTGTGGCTAGCCATGAGGCAGACATACTCTTATTATAGGCCAGGAATGGTGTCCATAATCAGCATCTTATAATAAATTGGCGAGCAGTCTGCGTGCAGGATTGAATTGTGAAATAAAGCATTTCACTCTCGCAGTAAAGCCTGGCTGAGTGTGAACTTTCTTTCCTCTTGGATAAGTCTAACACGGGAGTACCCGACCATTGTGCTTGAAGATTAAGTTGACTCCATTAGTCAGGAAACAAATAATGAGATGTGTAAGCAGTTTAGGAAGGGAAGGAATTAGCAGGTAGGGAAATGGAAGGGTCACTTTGGCATCTCCTCAGTATTTGGACTTGGGAAAAGAATGAACAAACATTACTATGTAGAATTTTAAGGTGTCATGACTGTGTAGCAGGCGCCTAATTCTAAAACACTGAGAAGTGGAACAGAAAGTTCAAGTAAAAACTCCATCAGAGCATGCAGGGGAAGTAGAAGGGAGGGGCACCTCTGCCTCTACCCTTGGAGTCAAAGTGGGAAACCCCATCAGAAACTGGGGGGAAGCTGACATTGTCGTAGTTCCATGGGATGATGCTGAAGATAGTACGGTGACAGCGGTCGTGTGATTGGTGGTGGGGGTGATGATAATGATGGTGACTGTCTAGGTTACAGAAGCCTCATATTTTTTGCACAATAGCATGTTTCTGGGGGAATTGTTTTCCATATTTCAGTTCTTTACTTAGAAACTGCAGTCCAGTAATGAGCAAGACTTGCCTAGCATGTGAAAGACCCTGGGTTGATTTCCTCATGCCACCAAAGAACAAACTTCTGCACTTACAAGGATGAACAGGGTAGCATGCGTCATGACCACATTCTGTTTGCATTGTTGATCATACATGAACTCCCTGCATGCCAAAGTTACCAGCTTCTGTTCAAAAGGATGCGTAAAGAAGACAAACGTGACCCATTGAGGATCTTGCAAATTAATGAGCTCTGTTCGTTTTGCTCACTCGCTCCAGCTCCTCTCGGCACCAGCACCGTCTGGTTGAAGAACACACCTCCACCAAGTGTGGCTTCGGCCCTTCCTCCCAACCACCTTGGGTTTGAACTTGGTCATTTCCCATCAGTGTCTTTCCGATTTTGATCATTTTTTTCAACCTACAGGTGGTTCATGGTGGCAAATCATAATTATGCTCTTGCAGTACTTCTCTGCTGTTACCACAACAAATTAGCAACTCAGTGAGTTTACACAAACTTACTAACTTAGCTCTGCTCAGAAGTCTCAAAGGGAGTCCACAGGGCTAAAATCAAGATGAGGCTGGGGCTGAGCTTCTCCGAGCTTTAGGGGAGACTCTATTCCTGGCCTTTCCAGTTACCAGGGTTCTGTGTTTCCTTAAGCCTGTGGCTCTTTCCCAGCAGTGTCCTTGTCTGCTTATATTGTCACATCTAGTCTGACCCTTCTTGTCTTCTTGTCAGGACTTTTGTGACTGCAATGGTTGTCCCAGGAAAATTCAGGACACTCTTGTCCTAGAAGAGCCATTATCTAGTCACAAATGCAAAACTTCTTTTGTTGTTTTAGGTGGTATCTGCACAAGTTTGGGTATCGGGACATGGACATCTTTAATGGGCCTTTACTCTGCCAACTATTCAAGATTTTACAGGCTTGTGCCTGCAGATGACAAGCCACGCACACAGACAGACGCAGAGCACACATCCGTACGCTCACACAGACACGAAGTATGTGCTAAGGGGCGTGCTTTGTGCCACAAACCCTCCCCGCTGATTCTCCTCTTAGGCGCCTGTCACCTGCCCTGTTCAGATGGCTCCTTCCCCTGGTCCTGGAACACGTTCATCTTGTATCAACCCGCCCTTCTTGCCTTGCTTCTGTCTTCTCTGCATTGCTAATTTTGCCTGTTGAAACACTCGTACTTCAAGGCCCATGTCAAAGTCCCCTTCTCCATGAATGAATTCTAAGTCTCTATAAAGAATTCGTTTTTCTCCTGAAGGCTGAATTAGAGAAGGTGTCCAGCTGACATGTAATTTAAGGGCCCTGTGGAGATAGGCACTCAGTACATCACAGAGGATAAGCTCAGCTGTAGAATAGCTTTGTCACTGTTACAGTTTTGTCACTGTGGTATAGCTGGTTGGCCGATTCCATTAACATGTCTAACACAAGACTTTAATTAACCTGATATCCATTTTGCATTGATTGTTATTACTGATTATTCTCTTTCCCCATCGAACATTTCCCTATTTCATTAACTAGCTTTTAATGAGAAAACATGTGTATTTGATGAGTAAACATTAAGTACACGCACACACACACACACATACACACATGCGTGCGCGTGCGCACACACGCACGCACACATACACACATACAAATAGTAGAAAATGAGTCTCCCAATGAACTCCATTCTCACACATTTTTTTTTTAGAGGCAACAGTGTTAATGGCTTCTTGTATGTCTTTCCCCAGATGTGTGTGTGTGTGTGTGTGTGTGTGTGTGTGTGTGAGAGAGAGAGAGAGAGAGAGAGAGAGAGAGAGAGAGATGTAGTGTGAGCATAACATACATAATGCTCTGTCACTGTTGTCTTGGGGATAATTCTATATGGATTCACATAAATTTACTTTATTTTATTTAAATATTTTATTTATTTATTTGAGAAGGAAAGAGAGAAAGAGAGAGAGGAAGACACAGATAGAGAATGGGCATGCCAGAGCCTCTTGCCTCTGCAAATGAACCTCAGATGCATGCACCACCTTGTGCATTTGGCTTATATGGGTACTGAAGAATCGAACCTGGATCCTGAGGCTTCACAGGCAAGTGCCTTAACCACTAAGCCCTACTTAAGTATTTTAAATAGGTGCATAGTGCTCCGTGTGTGTGTGTGTGTGTGTGTGTGTGTGTGTGTGTGTGTGTGTAATTTTTTTAAAGTAGAATTTTGCTCTGTAGCTCAGGTTGACCTGGAAATTATTATGTAGCCAAGGCTAGTCTTAAACTGACCCTCCTGTGTCAGCTTTCTAAATGCTGGGATTACAGCAATGTGCAGCTCTGCCCCTCTCCATTTTATGTTTATTTTATTTTTAAGAATGTCATGTACTCAATTAGTTCCTTGTTGATTTCCATTGAGAATAGCTCATACTTTTACCAATTTAAAAAACAGAATGTTGATATTGTTTTCTTTGCATAGTTTTAGCAAGTTTTCTCTTTAATATGATTATTTTACCTATAAGGACTGTTTATTTAAGTGAGGGGGCTTAGAAAATTAAAGAGTCCATTAATATATGTTTGGTTAGTAGGAAGCTTAAAATAATTTTCTTCCAACTTTCATGTTCAGACTTTTCTCTGAACCAGAATGGAAATCAGTCTTTCAGGGGTGTTAAAGAGTCCCAGCTTAGGGATTGGCTAGAAAGATGGCTTAGCAGCTAGGGCACTTGCCTGGAAAGCCCAAGGACCCAGGTTCGATTCCCCAGGACCCATATAAACCAGATGCACAAGGTAGCACATGTGTCTGGAGTTCATTTGCAGTGACTAGAGGCCCTGGCTTGCCCATTTTCTCCCTCCTTCTTTCTCTCTCTCTTTCCCCTCTCTCTCTCCCTGAAATAAATAAGAATCCCAGCTGGGCCTGCCTGGTGGCATGGGGCATGATCCTGGCTACTTGGGAAGTGGAGGCAGGAGCATTGTCAAATCAAGCCTTGCCTGGGCTACAGAATGAGTTTGAGGCTATTCTGGACAGTTTAGTGACTTTCTATCTCCATATTCAAAAACAGAAAGGGCTGAGGATGTAGTTCAGTGGTAAAGTGCTTACCTAGCATGTACAAGGTTCTGGGTTCGATCCCCAGTGCACCCCTCGCCAGACAAGAGAGTCCCATGAATAAGGATGGCCTTGTGAGAGACGAACATGAATACCTGGACCCATCCCAGTTTTGAGCTTACGTTTATGTCCAGCATTTGACAATGTTGCCCAGCGACCCTTACCGAAGGGACAGTCTTTTGGTCATAAGAGGACACTGGACCTTTGTAGCAGTGAGAGAGAAGATAGGCATGGATGTCTTCCAGTTGTCAGAAGTGAGAAGGGGGCACCACGGGGAGCCATCTTTGCAGGGATGAATCTTCCTTAAATAGAACACCAGCGAGGATTGTTATGAGAAGTGTCATCTAAGAGGCCCACACAGTTGATGAGGAAAGGTGAGAACATTTTAGAAGTTTCTGCTTCATCTCAGCCATTACCTCTGTCACCAGCCAACAAAACCCTTACAATGACAGTTTCTATGGGCCACAGGGCTATTTTGTGGGCCTTTTGAGTATCAATAGTCTTTAAAAATTATTTATTTGTTTACTAATTTACATGAGAGAGAGAGAGAGAGAGAGAGAGAGAGAGAGAGAGAGAGAGAGAGAGAGAACTGGTATGCCAGGGCCTTTAGCCACTGCAAACAATCTCCAGATGCATGAGCCACATTGTGCATCTGGCTTTACATGGGTACTGGGGAATTGAACCTAGGTCCTTTGGCTTTGCCAACAAGCACCTTAACAGCTAAGCTATCTCTCCAGCCCCTCAGTAACCTTTTAAACTGTGGCTTTGGGAAACTTCATGATCCTCAGAGAACTGCAAGTTCTAGCTTGCCACCATCTCCAAAAGCCAGGCCCTTTGGAATCCACCTTGCTGGTGTGATAAGAAAAAAAAAAGTGACCCACTCTTTCTGGTTCCATGTCATCTTTTGACAAGTGACATGAGGAGGCAGAGATAAAGTGTGGGAGCCTGTCAGAAGCGAGGAGGAGAGCGGTGCTGTTAAATGAGGCATGTTCTGTGGATGGCGGTATGCATTCATTTGGAATTTATTTGTCTCCTGTGTTTGGATCAGTGACTCTATTAACAGTAAAGATTTAGTATCACAGAAAAGCCTTCAGAAACTGAAATGTCACAGGCAGTGAGAGTGCCCACATTTTGATGCCTTTACCTAGTTAGAACTACTGTCATAACTCAGACCTGCTTCTGCTCAAACCCAGGAATATGGTGAGAATGAAAATTGGCCTGGGCAGAAATCAGGCAAGTTACATGAGTATTTAAGAATGCCTCTTGAGCTGGAGTGATGGCTCAGTACTTAAGGGCACTTGCCTGCAAAGCCTATGGACCCAGGTTCAATTCCTCAGTACCCCGGTAACGCCAGATGCACAAGGGGCCGCACGCGTCTGGATTTCATTTGCAGTGGATAGAGACCCTGGTGCCTACTTGTGCTTTCCCTCTGCCTGCCTGTCTTTCTTTCTCTGCTTGCAAATAAATAAATAAAAATATTTTTATAAAGAGTGCCTCTTAATGGTTTTTGAAGATATTGTGGAAATTGCTTGTTGTGGAATTTACCAGTTGTAGAAGAAGGGGTGTATGTGTGTGTGTATGTGTGTGCACATGTGTGTACAGGTGCACGCACCCTGTGCGCATACATATGGAGGCTGTAGGAAGACAGCAGGTGTCCTTCTCTATCACTTTTCCATCTTATTTCTCTACGAGTCTCTCGCTGGACTGGAGCTCCTCATTTGGAAGTCAGGCTGGCTGACCAGTGCGCCTCAGGGATCTTCCTATCTCTGCCTGCTCACTCGGTGCCGGGATGACGGGCACGTGTGGCCATGCCCAGCTACATATGTGGGTGCTGAGCATGGACTTAAGTACTAATCCTTGTATGCAATAATAGCACACAAACATAGCATGTGTGAGCACTCTCTGAGCCATCGCCCCAACTCCTTGAATATGAGGCTTTAAAAAACATTTTTACTGAGAATTTTAATATATGATCACACTATGTTGATTGGATTCTTGTCCTGTTACCTTCATTTTCTCCCATTGTCCCCACCCCCACTCTCCTCCTTAACGAGAAAGAGAATCTATTTTGAGTAAGAGTCGCCCCATTTCTCAGCACCTACACTAATGTTAACGACCTGTCTGTAATTTGAATTGGTTGGTGAGGTACTGGTCCCAATTAATGAGTAGGCATAATACAATTTTATTTTTTTGTTTATTTTTCTTTATTTATTTGAGAGCGACAGAGAGAGAGAGAGAGAGAGAGAGAGAGAGAGAGAGAGAGAGGGAATGGGCATGTCAGGGCTTCCAGCCACTGCAAACAAACTCCAGACGCATGTGACCCCTTGTGCATCTGGCTAACGTGGGTCCTGGGGAATTGAGTCTTGAACTGGGGTCCTTAGGCTTCATAGGCAAGTGCTTAACTGCTAAGCCATCTCTCCAGCCCACATGATACCTTTTTTTTTTTTTTGTTTTTTTTGAGGTAGGGTCTCACTCTAGCCCAGGCTAACCTGGAATTCACTATGGAGTCTCGGGGTGGCCTTGAATTCACGGCGATCCTCCTACCTCTGCCTCTCGAGTGCTGGGATTACCACATGATAGCATTTTAAGGAAGACAATTTTAATACTTTTAGCTTAACCATTCTATAAACCTGACATATGACTTACTATTTAATTGCCAAATGGAGGATTTCAGAAGATGTACTTGAATGAATAGATGTATCTAAATTTGATGTATTTTTAAAAATATTTTATTTATTTATGTGAGAGAGATAAAATTTATTATTAGTATTTTTTACTTTGGCACGGCTTTGTTTCTCATGGTCAGTGTGCTAAATTAACACTGCAGTATGTCATTTTCAGTGTGTAAATTAGTGAAGGCATTTCCCTAAAGATCCTAGCAGAAACAGTTATCACGTCTCAGATTGCCCGGTTGCTGCCAGGATGGCGGCTTAGACATGGAGACCATCTTATTTCATGGGTGGTGTTATCTGTTTGGATCCTCAGGGTTTAGGAAAAGCACTTCTGGGATTTGTAGACAGGCTTTTCCACATTAGGAAAGGATTCTGCCCTAGAATAATAGGTCTCGTTCGTAGACTGTCTCAAGCCAAATCTCACCAAATTTGTTTGTTTTTTTTTTCTGTTTAAGTTTTTCTTTTTCCATTTTTTTTAAAAAACTAGTCCTTCATATTGTCCTGGCCTGACACCAGGAAACCAGTCTGCAAAGTGGAAAAGAACATGCTGATTGATGGTCAGAGGCCCAGTTGCAGGGAACGATAATGGTAATAGGCTGGAGGCGATGCCTTTAATAAAGTTAATAACACAATCAATCTGATCCACATGTAGAATGACTGAAAGCACAGAAAGGCAATGAGCCAATAATAGCTGACTCTCAGCTAATAGGGCAGATTATTTCAGCTCCGTCTGATTATTTCTGGGTCTAATTTGGGATGAATATAATTTTACTGAATGGTTGGTTTGGTGTACTGTCGTGAGTCAAAAGGACAGCTTCAGAATTCTGGATTCGTGCTCACAGAGGGGTCTTTCTCAGGACTCTCTTCAGCAAATTCAGTTTGACCAACATCGTGGAACACCCAGACTGTTCAAGTCACAGTAGATTGGAGGCTAAAGTTTTGTCATTTTGTGGTTAAATTGTTCTTGTATGAGCAAAGAGTTTGTGCCCAGTGATGGGCACTTGGAGCGGCCAGCTGTGCACTGTTCTTTTCAGAGACTGTTTGCTGTTTGTTCTTAACACCTCCAGGTTAAAGTTAATTGGGAGCTGAGACCTGCCTCTGTCAGTAAAGTGCTGGTCTCATATGCTTGAGACCTTAGGTAGATCCCCAGAACCCACTTAAAAACGCTGGTCATGTTGGCGCTTGCTTGTAATCTTAGCACTGGGGTAACGAAGACAGGTGGATGCCTTGGGCTCTCGGCGAGCGAGTCTAGCTGACTTGGTGAGTTCTGGACCAATGAGAGAGCCTGACTCAGAGAAGGTGTATGATATTCTGAGGAACAGCACCTAAGACTGTTTTCTGGCTTCCACACATACGTGCACACGTGTGTACCTGTAATGGGGTGCTCAGGGTTCAGGAAGAGGCTAGCCAAGTTCTGGGGTCTAAGCTTGTCCAACCGCAGTGTAAAGATCTCCCTCCCAAGAGGGAGGAAAAACAGATCTAGGGAACTAGGCAAGAGGTAAGAATCCAGACCATCCTTTGATCTGAAGCAAGTGCAGATTTTCTTGCCATTTTTCCTCTCAGAGGCTCAGCCACTCTTTTTTTTTTTTTTAATTATTTATTTATTTATTTGAGAGCGACAGACACAGAGAGAAAGACAGATAGAGAGAGAGAGAG
Source organism: Jaculus jaculus (assembly GCF_020740685.1). Lineage (NCBI taxonomy): Eukaryota > Metazoa > Chordata > Mammalia > Rodentia > Dipodidae > Jaculus > Jaculus jaculus. The sequence goes on along the minus strand of NC_059116.1, from coordinate 67,796,719 downwards.
AGAATGGGCGCGCCAGGGCTTCCAGCCTCTGCAAACGAATTCCAGATGCGTGCGCCCCCTTGTGCATCTGGCTAACGTGGGACCTGGGGAACCGAGCCTCGAACCGGGGTCCTTAGGCTTCACAGGCAAGCGCTTAACCGCTAAACCATCTCTCCAGCCCTCAGCCACTCTATCTGCTTCTCATGCCCTTATACTCGCTCACATCTGCATGCACACGGACACATGTAAAGATGTTGGGAGAGTAGAAGCTACAGTTTTTGTTCTTTGTCTTTTCTAAACTATTGCTATTTATTAGAGAGACAGCGTGGGTGTGCCCAGGGCTTCCTGCCACTGCAGACGAACCCCAGACGCATGTGCCGCTTGGTGCGTCTGGCTTCACGTGGGTGCCAGGGAATGGAACCTGTGCCATGAGGCTTTTCAAACAAGCACCAACAACCTGCCGAGCTATGTCTCCAGCTCTGAAAAGCATATTCTCTTCTGGGTACCTGGTTTATAATCAAAGTGGGCTGCCTTGAGGTGGTGATGGGATTTTCTTTGAAATGTGGAAGAAAAAGGAAAAGGAATCAAATTTTGCAATTTGTACAATTTATCTCCAGGTGCAGAAAGTATTTAGCATCTCAAGAATAACTTCTTGTCTGACCTTTCTGGTATTTTGTCACAGGTACTTAATTTAGATAGAAAAATTTTTTTAAATGAATAATGGCTTTCTTTTTAATTCAAATAAGTGTTTAATTACAATTTGAAAAATAAAGTTTTCAGAACAATGGAATTTTTATTTCTCCCACAACTGTTTATTTCCTAATGTCTAATCCACCTTTTCTTTTTTTCTACTCAATTTTACTAATTTCAAGATTTATGGGGGAGAAATGCCATGAATTCACAAACTTAATACTTTTAACCAGTCAAAACCAATGGTATTACGTTAACTTTTCATGGGGAGACATGAACAAATGTCTGTTTACCCCAGGCAGCACACCAGTGACAGACCAAGTAAAGATTCTACCTGAGCCTGGCCTGGTGAGTCAGTTAGTGTCTTGGGCTTTACTTAGAGGAGTGTGCGTGAGCTCTAAATAGCTGCATCGCTGCAAAGTGCATTTCCCTATAGCTGCCTACACGGAGTCCTGCTTCATTTAACCTTGCACCGGCTGCACGCTGCTGCGCCTCCCCGGACCCGAGCCGCTGAGGCAGGAACACACGTAGCCAGGAGCAGCCCTCAGAAGGGGAGTAAGTGGTTGGAATCTGAGAGACTCCAAAGAGTCTAATGATCCTGCCTACCCCCTTGTCTTTTCTTTTCTTTTCTTTTCTTTTCTTTTCTTTTCTTTTCTTTTCTTTTCTTTTCTTTTCTTTTTCTTTAAAAAAAATTTACATTTATTTATTTATCAGAGAGAAAGAAGCAGAGAGAATGGGCGTGCCAGGGACTCTAGCCTCTGCAAATGAACTCCAGATGCATCTTGTGCCCCTTGTGCATCTGGCTTATGTGAGTTCTGAGGAATCGAACCTGGGCCCTTTGGCCTTGCAGGCAAATATCTTAATCACTAAGTCATCCCTCCGGGCCCGCATTTTCTTTTCTGAGGAACTTTGAGGAACTCCACTCTGAGTGAGATGGTAATGGCTGTTGGGTTTAGAGGACAGATTCTCTACTTTTTTTTCTTTTTTTTTTTTTGCGGGTGTGGGGGGGGGCATCTGACCTGGAATTCACTATGGAAGCTCAGGGTGGCCTCGAATTCACGGCGATCCTCTTACTTCTGCCTCTGACATCCTGGGATTAAAGGCATGTACCACCACATTGGATTTAGGTTCTCCACTTTTTTGGAATACTTACTTTTGCCTATTGTTGAGGCTTTATCTGGAGTGAATAGATGTTTGTTCCTGTCTCCCCAGGAACAATGGTGATTTCAGGCTTACTCAGATGTAGCTCAAGCATTCAGGCAGGTAAGTGTAGGATGTAAGATATGTCAGGAAGGACCTGAGGAATTTTCATGCCTCAGGAGAAACCTTGGGGATCTCTCTCACACAGAAACTTAGAGGAGTGGGCCAGAAGGAGGTGAAGGATGAGGCAGATGGTTTTCCTCCACACCGAGGGGAAGGTCTTTAGAGGATGGTGATCATTGTGTGGAGCTATAGAAAAGAAGTGTGGAAAGCCAGATCAGAATCAGGGGAGAGCCCCAAGCAGCGATGATCATCAAAACTGCCTTGGGGACACATTTGTGTCAAGTATGGCTAGGTATGGAGACAGAAAAGAATGGGGGACACCTTTTCATATATGCAGACCCATAAAGGACCATGGCAGCTTGAAGTGGGCCATGCAGATAGAATCCATGGACGGCCAAACAGGGTGTCATTCTACCCAAATGAGAGGCGCTGTAGAAAGACCTCAAGAGGGTGGAAACACGCCGTCTGGGCCCTTAAAAAATAAATGTAACTTTCCTAAGTAGAAAGACAAAGAAATGGCATTCAACGAAAAGGATGTGGGCAAAACTTGAGCAGATGCCAGTGTTATGAAAAGAGATGTGTGTGCTTGGGTAGACTGAAGAGAGGTGTGTGGGATGGATGTTGGGGCGCAGTAGTAGATAAGCCCACAAAATCGGAGTCAAGTTACGAAGGGTTTTGAATGCCTGAGTAATTGACCGAGGCCTTTGAACCTGATCTTATAGACATGGAACCACCAAGGGCCCAGGAGGGTATGACACAATCGGATCTATGTTTTAGAAAAATGATTTCAGGGATAGATCATAGTGCAGAGGTGAAGTGTGGAGCATTTGGCTAAGATCAGGGGAGGGGAAGGGAAGACGAGACAGTATTTGAGTCTTGTGCTTGGTAAGGAAATGAAGAAGAGAGAGGAGTTGACAAGTTTCTAGCTGGGCCACTGGTGGAAATGAGATTGAGCATATCCAAGAGAAAAATTTCAGGACAATGCGAGGTTTGTCACTCTTGACTGTGGAGTTTAGGAGAGGCTGATATGGGGCCTGGCCTGGCAGACGTCCTTGGAAGGATCGGGAGGATGAAATGTGAACATCTATAAAATATTAAGATAAGACAGAAGAGCTAGGTGCAGTGGCTAATGTCAGCAGTCTGGAGGCTGAGGCTGGAGGATTTTCATGAGTTCGAGCCCCACCTGGACTACTTATCAAGCGGCAGGCCAAGAAGGGATGCATAGCCAAAACCTGCCAAAACACCATTGCAGCAGCCACAGCAGCAACAATAACGAAATGGACCAAGGTTAGGGGCCACCTGTGGGTGTGTTAAAGAGCAGGAGGGAGTTGAAATTATGGAGTCAGTTGACTTCCCTGGAGAGAGGCTGAGGAGCAGGAAGGCTGTGCAGATAAAACGTGGAGGCCCACTGATGTCTGAGGGAGCAGCAGCAGATGGAGACAAGAAATGGACCCAAAGGTGGAAGAGGAAAACCACATCATAAAGCCAGGAAGGAGAGAGCTTCGAGAAGGAGCTTGCCGGCGTCACATGTCACACTGCTGTCTGTAGCACCAGCAGTGGGAAGCTGCCCTTGAGTTCAGCAGTCTTGCAAAATCCCCGGGGCCCAGGGCGCCCGGCCTCTATCTCATGAGCTGGCCGGAGGAGAAAGCAGTCAGTTTCCAGCTGAGGAGGGCTCGGGCCTGCCCATCCGGTGGCTGTCTGCAGGCGCAGGTGTGACTGTGGCTGGCAGGAGATTGCAGTTCCCACAGCTCGTGTTCTAGAACCCATGTGGTGCAGCCTGCTTTGAGCTTGTATTTTAAAACGCTGTCAGTCTTGCTCCCTGCTTCTGCTCCTTGGATTTTAGTTTCTTGGGCTGTCTGAAGGCTTACTGCCTCTGAGGTCATTTTCCTTACTGTGGCCCTTCCTGCCCCAGCCACCAGCCCGCTCTCAACACACATACTGAGTTGTATCATTACACTGAAAGTGGCCACACCATTCATGAGCTTTGTTTCTGATGTTTTTAATTAGCGTTCTTGAACGGGGGAAGTGTCTCCAAGTGATTTTTGTTTATTGTGGGAACAATAACACTTTATGCGAATCTTACATTCTGTACCACCAGAAAGTCTTGTCTTTGGAAAGCATTTTTAAAAAAAAAAGAGGGCTGGAGAGATGGCTTAGCGGTTAAGCGCTTGTCTGTGAAGCCAAAGGACCCCGGTTCGAGGCTCGGTTCCCCAGGTCCCACGTTAGCCAGATGCATTAGGGGGCGCACGCGTCTGGAGTTCGTTTGCAGAGGCTGGAAGCCCTGGCACACCCATTCTCTCTCTCTCCCTCTATCTGTCTTTCTCTCTGAGTCTGTCGCTCTCAAATAAATAAATAAATAATTAAAAAAAAAAGATAAAATGTATGCATGTTGTTTGGGTAAATGATAAGGAGAGTGGATCTCCATGCTTCGGAGCCAGGGTAGCTCCCCGAAAAAGTCTGACCTCCCCTCTGCCGTTGTTAACCTTCAGTTCTAGGGTCTCAGACAGTCTAGGCATGGTACGTAGCAGCCCAGCACAGCAAACCCTCAGAGGGGTTGGGAAACATGGTTGGTTTCCTGCCATCTTCCTGCCTCTGTAACTGAACTCTGATCGTGACACCCTGGTCTCTATCATAAGGTGACAGCGACTTCTCACCCGACCTGTTCTTAGGTGGGGCTGCTGTAAGGACGGGACCCGTTCATATTTGGCAGAGCTCTTCAGAGCTCTCAGGTGTCACGCGCCACCTGCTGCCCTGCACTTGTTCCCACGATTCCTTTCTTCTCTGGGGGGGAAGAAGCTAGTGAGAAGGTTTATTACCTGCCTCTGCCTCTCCATCTCAAGCAATGCCATTGAGTGGAGGCGGCAGCCTTTCTATTTTTATTTGCTTATCGTGGTAAAACAGGCACACCATAAACTTTATTTCTTTAACCACTCGAGGTACACAATTCAAGGGCCTTAACTACATCCATATTGTTCTGCAGCCATCATACCATCTGGCCCCAGGGCCTTTCATCTTCCCTGACTGCAAACTCTGTCCCATTAAACTGTCACTCTCTTTCCCCGCCCTCCTGCCCCCCCCCCCCCCACTGGTCTACTTTCCGTCCCTATGACTACTTTAGGGACCTCACCTCACAGAAGTAGAATCACACAGGGCTTGTCTGTTTGCGACTGGTTTCTTTGACCTGGCATCAAGTCTCTAAAGTTCATCAGTATTGTACCACAAGTTATTTTCTTTAGAGGTGTGAATAATAGTCATTCTTAAAGCTCATTTTTGTTTATCATTAATCTATCACTTAATGCCACTACTAGCATGGAAAAAAAAAAATAGAACAAAACAAAAACCCTCTCTTCAAGGCCTTGTTCTTGTTCTTCTTTTGAGTATCTACCTACAAGTGGAAATGCGGGCTGACTTTGATTCTGAGAGATTGGGACTGTGGCTTTGCCTTTGCGACTTGACCCCGCGGGCTGTTGCTGGGGGGCTTCCTCATCTGCCCTGAGTGTGCCTGTGTCTTTCTATAGACACCTTTGCTGAGCCTGGCCTCTTATCTTGGGGAGCCCTTTTCCCACGTGTGCTCCATGGCCCTGCTCCCTGTGGAGTCCTGGATAGTCCACCCTGCTCACAGCTGGGAACAACGGTAGAGAAAGCCTTGATACCCTGGTACCACTTTCCCCTCTTCCTCTCCTTCCCAATCTTCAGATTCAAGCTCCAGCCTTGCGTTTCAACCTTTCTTCCAGGGAGAAGATGCCGCATAGAGCAAAAAGGCGCTTTTCCCTGGTGGGTGCCTGACACTTCCACCTGAGCATCCCCTTTAATGGAGTGCTTCCTCTGCATAGGCCGTAGTGTGCCGCTGTCTGTGTGGATTCCCTAGTGGAAAGAAAAGAGCAGGGGTGGGGGAGCTGGAGAGATGGATTCGCAGTTAAGGTGCTTGCCTGCGAAGCTCAAGGACCCATGTTGGACACTCCAGATCCCAAGTAAGCCAGATGCCAACAGGTGAGGCTAGCGCAAGGTTGCACATGCCCACTAGGTGGCGCAAGCATCTGGTGTTCTATTGCACTGGCTGAGACCCTGGCATGCCCATTCTCTCTCTGTCTCTCTCTCTCTGTCTAACTCTTTCCCTCTAAGAAAAAGAAAAAAGAAAAAGAAAAGAGCGGGGGGGGGGGG